>NC_045805.1:31000233-31330068 GCF_009873245.2 Balaenoptera musculus | reverse complement strand
TACAGATGGCTGAGGACTACAGGAGTTAAATTCCTTGCCCAAGGTCAGACGGCAAGTTCGTGGAAAATCCAGGACCACAACTCAGACCTTCTGATTTCACTAACGTAACCTTCTTTCCCCAGAGGGGAAAAGCACACATTGCCATTTATAACACTAATCTTACTTTCTTTAATGTTGCTTGCTATCTACCAAATATTGGTCTGTGTCTCTTAATACTTCATGTAAGTCTCTTCTGAATCTTTTCATAACTTTTTAGTTTCAATCTGAAACTTGAAATGTGAAATCTTTGTTTCACTAACTGCAGTATAAATTCCTATTCGTTTTATTTTCTTATAAATGGACATTCTCCAGAAATTAGGGTGTTACCCTTGTTCTAGTACTTCCTGATTGTGTCAGCAGCCTGTGCTTATTTTGTTTGCTTGGTTGATCCTGCCTTTTCTCTCTCAAGTAAATACAGGAGACTCCCAGTGAGAAAAAGAAAGCAAAGTAAGAAAGGAGAGAAGAGGAAAGCATAGAGCTGCTTCAGACTCTTTAAAAAGAGTCATGTGTCAGATGTTGGAAAGTCTGAGATCTAGGCACATGTGACAGGACATCCCAATGGGCTTCCCTCCTCCTTCTGTTCTCCAAACCACAATCCTCAATCAGGGGAAGGGGTGGGAGCCCCCTGTCACACCCCACCCCCACCTCGGGCCATCTCTTACCTTCTTTGTATCTCCTCCTTTAACTTCTTCACTGTGGAGACACCTCACTTCTGCGCTGCCCTCCTCATCCACTGCCCCCCCAAGGGAAGTTGGCCTTAGGTTTGAATCTGAAAACTCTTTAAAGCTCTTTATTGTTTTCTACCTGAGAAACAGTTCTGTCCCAACTCTCTCTAAAAATCTAAGGGAAAACAAAGGCAGAAGCTGGACTTCTCTGAGTAGATTAAGGGGAAGGAAAATGGAAGTGGGAGACAGGAAGCATAAGAATGTTCTTTTGGATCTGGACTAATTTAGCCTTGTTCGTGGTTGGTTGGAGTCTCCCACTGGCACCCCCATGGGTCGGGTTAGTTTTTCTGGATTTGGGGGCATATAGGGTTCTTTAGAGTGTCCTAGGATAACTCAGGGGTTGAATGGGGACTGTCTTGAGGTGACTTACTTGAAGTTGTTATTGGGTTTGATGAAGCGTTCTATCCTTCCCATCCCTCTCCCTGAGGAGAGGACACACACACACACACATACACACACACACACGCACGCGTGTGTATACAAACACATACGCATATGCTCCTAAAACTAAGACTATACACAAAAACACACATATATCTAGATAGCTACATATCTGTATGTATCTATTTATCTGGAGATATATGTATACATAGAGAGAGAGATTTTTTCCCACTGCTCATCAACTCAGCCCCCATTTATGCTTAAACATTTGCTCAGGCTCTTCTCTGCACAATATTCAGAGATTATTTTATACTATATGTGTAAGTGTGTGTGTTCCAGTTTTGTAATTTTCGTATATATTTCAGACCATACTCATAAACAATATATCCACCAGGTTGTTAACAGAATAAACATGAGAGTGAGGTGTGTGCATATGGATCACTCATAATTCCAGCTTTATCCCCGGCTCGTTGCTCTACCACAAGATTGCCAGAATAAAAGACAGATTGCTTCCTCTGCTGCATTCTTTCTAGAATGTGCTAATTGTCTGGATTTATATCTGCAAGGTTCTGCCGAGAACCCTTGCCCTTCCCTTGGTCGAGGTCTCCAGGAACTTGGGGCTCCCTCCTATCCTGCTTCACTCGGACTTGGTTCTGGCCAACTGGGCTACTAGGAACCCGGGAAGGTAAGAGCGGGAGAGGGTGCTTGGGATTTGCACAGATTAAAACCGAGTAAGGGAGAGTCTTGACTTTTCCTTCTCTCTGCAGGAAAAAGCCAGGCTTTGTCAGCTATTTTGTGATTAGAGATGTTCATATTTATTACCTGATTTATGGTGCCAAAGAAGGGGTGAACTTGAACACAAGTTCAAAAATCACAGTTCCCAGGAGTTTCCTCTCAACCCACTCTGAAAACATTGGGGCAGTGAATTACAAGTATATAAAAGGAGCACGATCAATGGTCAGGATGGCCACAGGCTAAATGCTCTGGGGCTGATATGTAAGTTGAGATCTATCTCCCTCTTTGTCACTCCGAGGACTGTAGGGGAGGAAAACCTTGCCCTTCTTCCCATTTAGGCTGCTTAGCTGGTCTAATAATCAAATTGACATCAGATAGGTGAACAGGAGAAAAACAAATTTAATTTTATACGTATTAGAGCCCCACAAAAATATGAGACTCGAAGATGCGACTAAAGCCGGAAGCTTGTATATCTTCTAGATGAGGAAGCAATGCATTTATGAAGAATTGACAAGACACAGGCTTTTGGGCTTGGGTTAGCTAACTAGGGAAGAAGTAACAAGGTTTGTTTATACAGGCTTCTCAGCCCTGAATTCCTGTCTCTGGTGATAAGGCTGTCTCTCTACTTCCTGGTACAGGGAGGGCGCCTTCACATGGGAGATTTATTTCCTACTTTCAGGGGCACAAAGAGGTCCGAGTGTCCTTTTGGCACCTGCTGTTTCTCAAGTACCTTTAATTCAAAATAATCAATACACCTAAGTGGCATATTTGGGGTGGTCTATTCTGCTCCCCTCAGGCCCACAGTCTAGTCACAACCCGCGACATCCAAACTGTGCACGATGTGTGTGTGTCTGCACGTGCATTTGCACACAAGTGTGCATGCCTGTGTCCACGTGACCCTAGAAGGCATATCAGGTTTGCAAACTGATTTGTTCTTTTCTTTTTCTTTCCTTTTGTCAATAACTGAAATTGGACTAGACCCCTGGAAATCAGGTAAGTTCTCAGAAATCCTTCATTCACTTTAGGATCCTTGCTAACTGTAAAAGCTTACAATAAAACCAACAAGCAAAAAAAGAGAAAGCATACCACATTGTATGTATAGTACATAAAACATATAAAAATGCATGAAAAAATAGTAGAAGGAAATGTGCCCCAAATCAACAGCCCAAAAGTTAACAGTAGTTGTCTCTGCTTTGTAGAGATTAAGGGATTAATTTTCTTTACTACATTTTCCTATTTGTACATAATAAAACAAGTAAAATGCAATGTAAGAAGAGCAAAAAAACAAACCAAAACTCCCCCAAACACCAAAACTTCACCAGTTCTCCAATTCTCTGTGATTTTTTGAAGTCTAATGATCTGAGAAAGATCTCTGGTCTCACTATAACTTCTCTGAAAGGCCAAATTGCAGGCTGTGGTTGCTACAGCTACAGAATCCCTTTGAAATATTACATAGACTGGAGCTCGTGGGGCAAGTCTGGTGCAGATGTTCTTAGGCTCCTGTTTCCCCAGGGAGCACCGTTAACCTCTAAGTTGACACTGCTTCTCCGGTCACCAAACCTCAGCTCAATAAAGGGGCTCAGTATAAAAGGTGTAGCTCAGAAGATGGAGAGATGAAGCATGAAGACCCCATTTCCCACACTAATGTGACTCTGCTGAAACTACGGGGGTCCCTGACTGAGTTATCTTTTGTGTTTGTTTTTCACGTCTTCTCACGTTTTAGAGGCAGAAGTGATTTACGGAATGAGGTTTTATGTTTTGTAGAAGGGATCCACCTCTGGGCTATTTGAATCCGTGTGATAACAGGTCATTTAAGAATGATCCCTCTATAACAGTCTTCACCTGTCACTATTATAATACAGAATTTGGGGGAAAAATTGACTAATTAGAGAGAGCACCAGCCTGAGGTATGAAACTGTTCTGGACCAGGTCCAGTGACTAACCAGCTGGGTGCAAATGGGGAAGCGATTTTGCTTCTTTGGGCAAAAAGGAGCATGGAATTAGCTGTTGCCTGTGGTCACTGCAGCATTAAGACACTGTGTTCCTAACAGGAAGGGTGTGATGGGCCCCGGACTGGCCCTGTAAAGAATCAGCCCTACTTGTCCGCTCGTGCTTTAGCAGTTCCACAGCAGGAGCGGGGACGGGGTGAAGGGCGATGATCTAGGACCATCTGGGCCATGCTAGACTTTGGGAGTCCTCAGGTGAACCTGGGCTGGAGCAGATCTGTCTCTTTCCTACCTGAATGTTGTTGGAGGGAACATGCCCATCCTCGGGCTGCCCTGTGGAGAGGAGAACGTCAACCTCTGGTTCCACCTTGGACTAACAGTTCCCCCTGACTCGAGGCCACCGCTGGGCCCTGCGTACTCACTGTGTCCAGACCTTTCTAACCACATGGTCATCTCCCTCCCAAGGAACTTGGACCCCATTTTCTTATTCCCTGGGGGAGAAAGCCTCCGTGGTTTTATACTGGTGACTGTTTTGGTGGAGAAAGCAGCTGTACCCGGGATTAAGGTATCTTCCCACTCACAGACTTTTTTTTTTTCTAAATGAAAAGTCAGTCTGAGCTTTGCTTCCCACCCAGGCCCTTTCCCTGCAGTGAATTCATCAATATAGGCCTCATCTTACTTGGTTAGTTGAGCAAAGAGATTTAAGTTCTGGCCCACAGAGGTATCTACCTTTCCTCAACTACTGAAAACACGCAGTCGACCGTTTGCCCATCAACAAACAAGCATTGTTCTAGGCGATGGGAGATCTGGGGGAATAAGACAGACCTTGCTCTGGCTTCCACAAAGGCTCAGGATCCAGTGGAGGAGGGTGCATCGATATAGGGAGTAACATGAAAAAAACGTGCCGTGTTTCATGAAAAGACGTCTAAAACCTAATTCAGACTTGAAGGGTCGGGCAAAGCTTTCCAAGGGAAATGACAGGTCTGAAAGTTAATACCTGAGTAATGTAAAGGAATTAAGCAGAGAGAGAGAGAGACAGAGAGACAAGAGACAGAGAGAGAGAGATGCAGATGCCTGCAACTACCATACAAGGGCTCTGAGTTAAAGTGAACCATCCTTGAGATTACCTAGCCCTGGGGGTTGTAAACTTGAACTCCTTTAGGGGTCAGGCAGGTCCCAGGAAGGTCAGGTGTCTGTCAGAGAATCCGTGCCCTGCCTGAAGATAGTGAAGTTCGATTTCTGTCCTTCTCACCGCCTTCCCTGGTAAGCATAGTTTGGGTGCCTACTGTTATCTACTGTAGGGTGACCAGATTGGGCTACAATTATCAGAGCTCCCTCTTGCACTCTGAGAAGTGAAACTATGTGGTCACTTGACTTCTCATCCGTGTGTTTATTCCATAGAAAGATACAGAATAAAATACTGGTCTTCCAAATATAGCTCAGATAAGGTCGAGACTGCTAATGAATGGGGGGTCTGAGCTGAGGGCCCCACAGATTCTGATTTTCTGTGAGACAGAGCTCAGGGGTGAGGCCGTCCTGAGTCAAGACGCAGGAGTAGAAAGAAGCCTCATGTGTAATAACTCAAGAAGCAGAAAGGAGGAAAATGACAGAGTGAGGCCCCTGAGAGGCACAAGAAGGATCAGCCAGTGGAAAGATCCAGAAAGACCTAACCAGGTCCATCTGGGAGGTGACCAGGAAGATTCTCCTTTGAGAAGGACCTCATGGCAAATGTAGTTTAGGAGCACTCCCTGGGGAGCCCTGTCACACAGTCCGGCAGGCTGAGGGCTGCCCTTCCTGGATTCCCCATCTCTGAGGCTCACTGCATCTCAATGGGCCTTCAGTGAAAGCTAATGCATTGTGACACCGAATGTCATCCCCAGGCCCTTGTTCAGGCAGTGAATGCCGTCTTGCTGCCCAGCCCAGACTCCCTGCTCCAAGCCCTGCAGCGACTGAGGATCTCCATTCAGGACATCACCAGAGCCTTGGGACAAATGCATGGTAAGGGGTTCCTGAAGGCTGAGGGATCGCTTGCAGGGGAGAAAGGGCCTGGAGGTTGGCAATGTCCATGAGATGGCACTGCTGTGCTAGCTTTGTTTTAGGTAACTGCCGCTCATACTATTAGAAAATGATCTCTAAGTTGGCAGGGATATTCTCCTGGTTTAGTCTTTCTTTCTATTTTCTTGTGATTAGGCTAATTTCCTCTCTTCCGCTGTCATGTATTTCTTTGTGTGTTGAGGTCTTGCACGAAGCTTGGGAGGAGGGGAGGGGCACACAACATGGCCTGTACCTGCTTTACCCAGCAGTGACCCTGGTACCGGAGGACATGACTGACCTTGGCTTCTTCAGTTCTCCTCTGTGGCCGGTGCAGGATGGGTCACCACAACTGTGGCCACTTAAGGGGCCCACCCTTCCTGCAACTGGTTACATATTATTTTGGCAACTGCCTTCCTCTCCAATGTCTGGGCAGCTCTTCAACTTCCCCTAGCAGAAGAATCTCAAAAATTTAAGGGGGAAAATAGGTGTGATCGGTTTAACAAGGGAAAAGCAGCTAAGTATCAGTTTCCCTAAGTCCTTCTTCACTGGAAAACAAAACAGATTCTGGAAAAAGAGAGTGCTTATAGGAAACAGGACAGGAGGGAGGGAGCCGGAGACGGGATGGTGCTCAGCTTTATGACTTTTCATTAAAAGGATAGATTTCTTTGTCATCCCAGACTCTCTGGGAAGTCCATCTGAAGTCACAGGGTTATGTATTCTTTCCATTTCAATGCCTCTGTTTCACATGTTTGACTCACATCTCCCCATTTCCCTGATTTTTAATTTTAAAGTCCTCCCGATCACACTAATAGGTCTCCTGCCAAACAAGCTCTCCCAGCTTAGTGAGATGGATTTTAGTTTTGCAAGATACCCTGCGTTTATTACTCAGGATGTCAAGACCACTAGAGGGACATTGCAAGGTCTTCAGATCGTACGAATAAGCAGAAGTGAGTGGTTTGGAAGGTCACAGGAGGCCCTCCACCCTGTCACGGGGCATGTCCCAGTAAAGTGGCACAGCCCTGTCTGGCTCTCACACGCTTCCCTAGCACTCATTTTCAAAGTCACTTATTCAGCGCAGGCCAACCCTAATGCTTTCTTGATCATCCTCTGCAGGAGGTCTGATGGCCTGGGCAGGTGATGGGGTGATTTCCCTTGTGTCCCCCAAAGGCAAATTTTCCCACACAGACATCATGTATTTTAAAGGTTTCACTACTAGTCACTGCAGTGAAATAGATGAACGTATCAGCCTGCGGTTTTCAAAGATGGCCACAACACCATCCATCCTCAGGGCTCCTTTACAACGTGGCCTGGATATTCCTCTCGTCAAAGCCTGTGTCCTGGCTTGTGACGTAGGCGGGCTTGTGACACGCTCACGATCAGTAGAACTCAGCGGAAGTGACACTGCGTGACCTCCCAGACAAGGCTAGAAAAAGTGATGCAGCTGCCACCCTGTATACTGGGCCACCGTGTAAAAAGTCCATCTACTCTGTGGCCACCATGGCTGTGAATGAGGGTGTCAAACCACACAGGGAGGCCAACTGTAGGTGCTCCATTTAGCACCTAGCACAGGGGCGAATA
The DNA here is from genome assembly GCF_009873245.2 of Balaenoptera musculus. NCBI lineage: Eukaryota > Metazoa > Chordata > Mammalia > Artiodactyla > Balaenopteridae > Balaenoptera > Balaenoptera musculus. Next base: position 31,322,630 of record NC_045805.1, on the reverse strand, counting down.
AGCCCTCAGGTGAGTCTTAAGTTCCCACTTTCCAGGCATCCTTACTCTTCCATCTCCTCAGCTGAGGACCCAACCACTGTGAAGCAGAGACAGGCCATCTCCACTGTGTCTCGCCCCAATTCCTGCCCTGAGTCCATGAGCGTAATACGATGGTTATTCTGTGCCACTGAGTTTGGAGTGGTTTTTTATGCAGCCACAGTAACCAGAAAGGTGAAATTATAAAAATGATAACAAACAATAAAAACTGCAAGGTGTAAGGAATCGCACGGATTTTTTAGTGATTGATTGTGGTGTATGGTTGTTGAATTTCTTCTGCCTGATAAATAGAGCCCAGCTGCACTGCTTTCCTCCCCCAGATGGAGCTTACCCAACGATTCCTCTTTCTGAGCCAAACTTTAGCACGAATTGTGTACTCCCTTCCTCTATAAACCCTCCTTTCCAGGAATTTTCAAAGTCACGCCTAAAGATGTGGTAATTCTAATATTTGAAACTGGTTTCTGTTTCCTTCTTGGTTTTTAACCTTTTCTTTCTTTTTCAGTCCTCACGGTGGTTGTCATTTTTTTTTCTATGCTTGATTTTGTGTTCACCTTGTAATGTTCGTTGCCTTTGAAACATCATTTGTAGGCAGGTTTTGGGGACTAGGAGAGAGAAAGATTTGTATTTGGTTCTTCCTGGTTCTTTGGAACTCTAAAATTCTGCATCATCTTAAATCATGTTGAACAAGTAAGGACCCGACAACTGAACCTGGGCTAAAAATGTGCCAAAGAAAAGGTCACAACTTTTCAGGGACAGATTATTTTTTTAATCCTCTTTGGCTTGGTGCCAAAGTTAGTTCTAATTCTGTCTCCTGTGGCAAACGGGGGTACAGTGGGGCCCTGATTCACTCGGAGGTTGTGAGTATAGGCATTTGGGGCTCCGCGGATAATATGAGGAGGTTCTGGTGCAAAATTCCTCACCAAAGCTGGGACCAGGGCTCCCATCATACAGAGAAGCCACTAAACCAGAGCCCTGGCGAACCTGGATGGGCAAGTGATTTCAGGGAAAACTCTCTCTGCTGGTCTTGTTTTCTACCTCCCTGGGTTTCTGCTTTCCCTTGCAATTTTTGCTTGGTGGTTCCTTGCTGTCTTTTGAGCTCTTTGATTGCCTTTAGGATGTTTTCACATTTATCCAGCTTTTTGTTGTTGTTGTCAAGGGAAGGATGGGTCCAAGTAAAACAACATTCCATTACAACAAAGGGAAGTCTCTTTCCGGAGTACTTTTGGCATCTCTTCCTTTCCCTGTGTTTCCACCATCACTTCCTCTGCACCTGGCTATCTTCATCTCCTGCCAGCACTCCTGCAGTGGCCTTCTCAATCCTTTCTCTCATCTGTCCTTTACCTAGTCGAATCCATGCTCTGCACAGAAGCCTGAATCAACTTTTAGGAGTGCAGATCGGTTGCAACACTTTGACTCTTAAAACCCTCCAGTTGTCCTCTTGGCACAGTCCAATATGGTAACCTTTAGCCACACGCGGCCACTGAACACTTGCTATATGGCCGGTGTGACTGAGGAACTAAATTTTTAATTGTATTTAAATTTAACTAATTGAAATTGAAGTCAAAAAACTGAATCAGTGTCAAATACTTTTCTGTTAGACACAGCTTCATTGTTAGAAAGATTACCTTTCACTTAACTGTTGAAAATTCAGCAACCGAATTAAAATGCACTCTAAGTATAAAATAAATTTTAAATCTATAAGAATATACCCAGGATTTCAAATAATTATTTTTAAAAACCACATTAATAATTTTTATATTGATTACATACTGAAATGATAATATTTTGGATATTTGGAGTTAACTAAAATAGAGTATTGATATTAATTTTTCCATTTTTTTTTTTTTTACCTTTTGAAATATGGCTACTAGAAAATTTAAAACTACACGTGTCTATCACATTAGGTTTCAACTGAAAGCACTAGTTTATCCATTATTCTAAGGATAAGGCCAAAATCCTTAACCTATTCTGCAAGACCCAAGATGAACTGACCCCAGGCTATTTTAATTTTAATTTATTTCACATCATCTTTCCCTTCACTTATTCTTTCTGACACTAGCTTTTAGTTCCTGAAAAGAACTTTTTCCAATTCAAGGCTTGTGTACGCACTATTCCTTCTGCTTCAGACATTCTTCCTAACTCACCCTCCGCCTACTTAACTCCTGTTTACACTCAGATTTAAGCCCTGGTCTCATCCAGGCATATATAGCTGCTTAAACCCTATCAGCAATGCTGCGAAACCCAGGAATGGGGCAAGGGATGGAGCAGTGACTGCAACAGGAGAAATAAACAAGACTCCCCAAGGAGAAGGTCTGAGGATTGGCTGAGCCGAGGCAGGAGGTGGGGTCAAGGGTATATACATATGTATGATTTCAAAGCTGGTTGAAAAAAGTCATGAGGCCTCTGGCAAAGATCTGTTATTTGGAAGACTGAATCAAGTTCTGCTTGGTTGGCAGATTGATTTTCAACGTAAATAGGGAACACGGGGAAAGGAAACAATACTTGCTTTGAAACATGTCACATTTCAGGTGATGGTGAGACATTCAGTGGAAATATGTGGCTTTAAAAGTGGGAATTACCCAAGAAAGACACAGTTTGGTGGTCAGGTCCATCAGATGTATAGTTCAATTATGCACCTACAGTGCTTTGTTTTAGGTGTCAGTAATGGAGCATTGACTGCCTTACCTTCCTGAGTGGGATGACCATAATGAACATTAATAATGTCATGTGAAAATACTGCAGTGATTCTGGGTCTGTGGTTTTAGTACTGACCCAAAGCAAGGATTTGCTGAGTTTTGTTTTGTTTAAAGGCCACTTCTCAGTATAAAACCTAAATCCCTACCCCTGAAAAGTTGAAAAAGCATGTTTCCTTAGGTTTTCCAAGCAAAACAAAAATAATGCTTATGATAAAATGTTCATGAGATGAGAGTGAACTAATCAAAAGCAGACATTGTATTTTTCTTGAGAGTCACTTAGATTTAAAAGAACAAGATACTTGACCAAAATGTTTTGTGTTTTTCTGAACAATAGCAACAGCAACTGTGGAAGACATCTAGACCCATCCACTAAGTGCACCTGGGCTTGGCCATCGGGGCAGAAACTGCCGTCCATGGGGCCATTTTTCCACTCCTCTAGGAAGGCACAGGGAAGGAAAGGGGGGAGGCTTAACTCAGGTGTCTGCTTGGATCTTCTATGCTCCCTGTAGGATAATGACACTGGCTTTCAGGAACTGCCCTTCTTAGCCCAAGTGTACACACATCAGATCCAGAAGCAAGAGTTTTTATGTGGCTCTTGTCCTTCACCAGCCCCGCGTTAATAGATGTTCTCTACCTGGTTTAGGGAGAGAAATACCTTCCGTCAGCCCTGGTAGGGAGGGATTCTGAGGCTTTTTCACACTTTCTATGGATACACCTGCTCCAGTCTTCTTGCTCCCTCTAGTGGCAGAATTCCTAGTCCTCATCGTCGTGCATGCCTTCTTTTGAGCCTGCAAAGCCAGGCCAGGAGCTGACATTCTTCCTTTGCTTCCCCTAGGGCAGTGCTAAACTCTCAAGTGTGTTTGCTTTCTCCTAATCCCACAGAGTCCCACTGTACCTGCTTGCTACCTATCTGCAAAGGCTCAGTCTTGCCACCCTCAAGAGTGTGCCAAGAGGGTCTCTCATGGCCCTGTGCTGTGCTGCCCTGGGGAAAGGGTGATGTGGGTAAAGTGAAATATTCTTCTTACCCTCTTCAGTGCATCCAATCTTAGATTTTTTTTTTTTTTTTTTTTTTTTTTTTTTTGCTCCAACGGTGTTCTGGAACCTTTCACTGGACTCCTGGACTTCCACAAAGGCTGTCTTATCCACGGGTGACTGTCTAAATCAATGTTCTTTGGGGGGAAGACAGTAGAAAACTCTTATTCTGCCATGCTGATGATGTCACTCTTGCATTTCCCTGATTTCTAATGAGTTAACTCTCTGTGTGTCTGGGATGGGGGTGGAAGGGCCCGTGCTCCTGCGTGCTCATCACGCGTGTCCCTGATTTGTGAAATGCATGGCTTTCCTTAATTTTGGAAATGTCTTTCATCTTTTACTCATTGCCTTTAATGAGTTTTTGGGTACACTCTGGAGGGTGATCTTTGTTAGTTATGGATTGCAAACGTTGTGGTTTGTCTCATTCTGCCTTTTGAAAGCAGAAGTTCTTAATCTGAATATAGTCAAAGTATTTCTCGTTTCTTTTGTAACAGTTTATTTTTAGGAAATCTGGCATAAGATATAATTTCATAATCAGAGGTCATAGATATATTTTTCTACATTTTTTTCTGTAGTTGATGTTGTCTGTCTTTCACCTTTCACCCCTTAATACACATATGATTATTATCTCTATACAGTATGACATAGGAAATAAATTCGATTTCCCTTCTGTGAATAATCAGTAGTCTACAATATTAACACTGTCTTACATCAGATTTTCTTAAATGATTGGATCTCTTTCCAGGCCCCCTATTCCGTTTCATCATCTGTTTGTCTTTCCCCACACCAAAACCATCGGTCTTAAATGAACCATAGCTTCATAGTATTTCTCATTTTCACGTAGAGAAAATCCCCCTCACCTTCCTCTTCTCCAGGGGCGCGCGTCCTGTCTTTGACCCTTTGCTTTGAATATAAACTTAGAATCAGCTTGTTAAATCGCAACAAAAAATTCTGTTAAGAATTTCGCTCAAATTGCATTAAATCTGTATATTAATTTGGAGAAAAATGACCTGATTTTGATGTTCTATCTGGTCCTTCTGTCCTCTGATCAGGGCAGATGGACAGGTGGAGACTAACGTAAAGACGTTAACGTGCTCTCCGAATCACGTCTTCATGTTGCTGGGTGTTCTTCTCTTCCCACATGGCCTGAAATTTATCCAGATAGAAAACTCTTGTTTAAAGAAATAAGAAGACTTGTCAACAGAAAAAAAAGAAACCAAGAAAATGGAATGATACCACTGAAGTGCAGAAAGAAAATAACTTCCAATTTGGCATTACACACCTAGCCAAAATATCTTTCAAATTTGAAATTAAAACAAAGATATTTTCAGGCAAATAAAAACTCTGAAAACTTATTGCCAAAAGACCCACACTAAAATAAATGTTCAATTGAGTTCTTTGGGCAAAAGTACAAAGATTCCAGATGTAAGCACAGAAATACAGGACAGAATGAAGAACAAGGGACGGTCAGTAACTATGTGGTTAAATTCAAATGATTATTGACTTTATACAACAATAATAATGTAGGTTTAAAATGTATGTAGAAATAAAATAAATGATAACAATAGCACAAAAGGCAAAGGGGTTAAATAGAATAAAGTATTCTACAGACCTTGTATTGATTGGGAAGTGGTAAAAGTACTAATTTTAGTGGATCTATTGAATCAAAGATACCTGTTGTAATCTCAAGAATAACCACTAAAAGAATAGCATTAAGAGGGGGAAACTAATGATAATAAGGGGGGAAATAAAATAATTTAAAACATTTTATTCATGAAAGCCAAAAAAGAAGAAAAAAGGGAACAGAGAGTATGAGACAAAGAGAAAATAAATAAAAGTGTATATATAACCAAAATATATCAGTAATTACATTAAATACTTGAATATACAATAAAAACAAAATAAACAAAACAGAACAAAAAACTCTTCTTTAGATACATTTATTTTCCTAGATATTGATACTGAGTTTTCTTGTCCGTGAACAAACACACATTTTCTTAAATTACTTTGGCTTATTTCAAGATAAGAGATTTAGATATATTTTGCTTTATTCATAGTTACTTTATATTTTTGTTTCTAGCCAATAATTCCAAAAACATTGTTTTGTTTTTTCATTTACAATACTTATAACTTTTTTCTTTTAATTTTTATTCTTATTCTTCAGGTGAGGGGATGCCTAACACAGTGTTGAATGGACCTACTGATACTTGGTTTTGTCCGACATTTTATAAGACTTTTTTAATATTTCAACATTAAGTATAACATGTACTGGAGGCTTTCTGTGGATTCCTTTTATCAGTTTAAGGATGTTCCCTCCTATTCCTAATTAGCTAAAATGTTTTGTTTGTCTTAATCATGAATGGATTTTTTATATCTATTGAAAATTTTACATCAAAATTATCTCACATTTGGGAATTTCCTGGCGGTCCAGTGGTTAGGACTCTGCGCTTTCACTGCCGAGGGCCTGGATTCAGTTCCTGGTCAGGGAACTAAGATTCTGTAAGCCATGTGGTACAGCCAAAAAAAAAAAAAAAAATTATCTCACATTTACTGAAATAATCATTTGGCTTTTCCTCCTTAAATACGATAAGTTGGGTAAAACATTAAATTATCTCCAGTCATTACTGCTTCAGCAAAAATTTGTACACAGTACTTAGCATATTTGTGGGAACAGAGCACCAAATGGGAAAGACCCAGAAATAGGGCCCAGAGAAAAGTCTAGCGCATGGGATGCTGTCGCAAAGGAGTAGGGAGGATGTGACGGCCCTCAGAGGCCCTGGGAAGCCCTGAGGCTGATGGGAGATGTGAGTTACCTGAGCCCAGGGGGCTTCAGAGAAGACAGAGGTGGAGGACCAGAGACCAGGTGTGACGGTGGAAAAGGTAAATTGATGGCATAGAGATGCCATTATTTAGGTCTCATCAAAAAGATGTTTCTTTTTTTCTCCGAAACAAAGAGACAGAGACAGGAATCTGGATGAGAGAAACATGTCCGCTCCCAGAGGGGCCCCATTGTAAGAAGAAGAGAGAATAACGTTCAAAAGTGGATGAAAAGAAATTCGGTGCAAATGTGAGGACGTGGTTCTTTACACACACAAGTTAATAAGCTAGTGGGATCAGTTATCCCCACGCATTGGCTTAGATTCAAAATGAGCTGCACAGGGACTTCCCTGTGGTCCAACGGTTAAGCCTAGGTGGTTCCAATGCAGAGGCCACAGGTTGGATCCCTGGTTGGGGAACTAAGATCCCACATGTGGCGCCGTCAAAAGAAAAACCCCCCAAAACAAAAACAACAACACACACACACACACACACACACAACGAGCTGCACGGACTAATGAATGCAGGTGAGTGAGCCTGTGTCCGACCAAGTGTAGCAGAGCCTGAGCAGAGGATCCCCCACTCTCTGCCCTTTATTGACTACACAGAAATGCACCCAGGGCTTCAGTGGTCCTGTCTTCTGAAAGCCTTGAAGAGAGCAGATTCTTTCTCTCTGCTTTTCTCCTTTCTGCTTCCCACATTCTTTCATTCTCTCTGTCTGTTTAAAATATTAATTTTTTGAAGATGGCCTTGACCTCTCTTTTTGGTGATTGTTGTTAAGTGCAGAAGAGGGAAGTAACCACAAATAGAAAAAGGCAGCATTTGGAACCGTTTAACCCTCCCGTCACCGCCAGTGAGGGGGGCGACCAAAGGGAACATTCCTCCCCCTCCTGCTGCTGTGTTCCCTCCAGGTTTCTGTGCAGATCAGATAGAGGGGGTGTCCCGGGAGGGCAGCAGAGCCCGTGCATATGGAACCAATTGTTTAGTTTGCCTGTAGTAAAGTTCACATTTTGATTGCTCCTCCAGATTATGTAGATCCAGACATATTTTACTCAGTCATCCGGATCTTCTTCTCTGGGTAAGTATAGTTCAACTCTTTTCCTGCATGAGGCATCTGTAGCCTTTCCCAGATTTATGAGGGGAGAAACAGACAGAAACTTCCCAGAGGAAGAAACACACCAAGTAACCCTTGCTAACAAAGGAATCACCTGGATCCATTCTTGCATAAAAGAAGTGGGGTATCATTTGCATGACAAATGACACTGAAGGATGAATATTTAAGTTTAGAGTAATTGTCCTGAGGCCATCACTTTAGATTCAATGTATTCACCTTTCTTAGAAAACCACTGGATGACAGAGGGGAAAAAAGCCCGGTGTGCCACCCACAAAGCTCGATTATGTATATCCTTTCTCCTGCCTGTTATCCAGGCAGGTGGAGGCATAGGCAGTAGCTTAAAAGCTTCCTTCTAACATTCCTGGAATAGCTACCCCAAAGACATTTTTTCATGTTCCTGGTATTCTTCTTTGGTCACCTGGCCTGCAATTTCTCCAGATAGAGAACTCTACTCTTAGATACATGTCTTATTTTAAATACATTTGTCATAATGTGACATGTTTTAATGAGATTGCTTTCCTATTCACATTAACTGAGAGAAACTAAGTTTTTGTTTTTGTTTTAATGGTGAAGAGTGAAAGGTGGAGGTGATGGATGGAAGAGGTGAAAATGTGAAATAGACATCATCTAGAGCACCATCTTGATAACTAGGAGGTGCCTGAAACGCTGTTGGTAGAAAGAATATGAAGCTGTGTCTGGATGTAGCAAGAGTCATGCCGAATTCCAACATCAATAGATGTATTGATTCATCAGTAGATTTAGTGGTATATTCCATGGGTGCACGAAGGGAGTGACCATGTGTATTAAGTATTTTCTCTAGATTGGGTAGGTCTGTAGTGTGAGACAGTCTCAGGGGAGGCCAGCCTGGGTGGGGACTCCTCATTGTAGGGGTAGTGAGTGGAAGCAAAGTTTCTAGAGAATAACTTGAGAGTAACAGGTACCTGGTTAATGGGGAAAAGAGAAGGAAAGGGAAAGAGCAAAGGAATGGAATTGAGAGCGTATCTCAGAATTTAGACCTTCCTATGTACCCTTCACTCCTGAAACCCCAACAAAGGGATTATTCATCCTGTAGAACTCTTCTTGCTCTCCGTATCTTTTGCATGTAGTCAGGGTCAATACAAAGATCTGATTGTAAAATAGAGATTCTAGCAACAAATATTAAGCAAAACATGCAGACAGGCTTTGGTAGGATTAGAGGGGAGAACAAAAAGGCCATTTTTCCAAAACGTTTTAAATAGACTGCGTTTTAGGAAGACCTAATTCTGGAAAATCTCCTTGTGCTTCAGTTTGCTCTCTGAGTTAGGGTTAGTTTCCACTGTTCCATAACAAATTACCACAACGTAGCAAGGCTCATTTATTATCTCACAATCCTGTAGGTCACAAGTCCGGGTGAGCTCGGCTTGGTTCTCTGTTTAGTGTCTCAAAAGGCTGAAGTCGGGATCTGCTGGGCTTGAGCTCTTATCTGGAGAATCTAGGGAAGAATTCACTTCCAAACTCATTCAGGTCTTTGGTAGAATCAGCTCTTTGTGGGTTGGGAACTGAGGTCTCTCATTCTTTCCTGGCAGAATCTGCTGTCAGCTTCTAGAAGCCTCCAGTATCCTTTCCAATTCAGCAATGATATTTCCAATCCTTCTGGTAATTCAGAACTCTCAGAGTTCTCCTTCTGTCATCAGCCAGAGAAAACTCCCTGCTTTTAAGGTCTTGTGTGATTAGATTAAGCTCCCCTAGATAATCCAGGATAACTGCCTATGTTAAGGTCTCTCGTTAGTGACCTTAATTACACCTGCAAGGTCCCTTTTGCCTTGCCTTATAATATATCATATCGACAGGCATGCTGTCTTATCATATTAATAGTTCTAGGAGTTAGAATGGGAATTTTGGGACGACATTTTTAGAATTCCATCTATCATAGTTAAATGGATACCAAAGGGTGACTTCATTTTCATTAAGATAAGTTCTGGGTCAGTGATGCATTTTATCTGTGATCTACATAAATGCCTCCTTTCTATTTCTGATCCTCAAAATTATTTCCCACATAGCTAAGCTAAGTGGCCAGTAGCCAATCCTAAATGTGTTGGTGGCCAAAAACATCTGGATTGTTGAGAGTTCCCAGTAGGGTTGTTTTAAAAAATCTAAATCTGCTCCTGTGTTCTTGATTTGTCTTATGCTTGACTTATTATTTTTGTTGACTTTTTAAAAAACATTTTTATTTAGGAGCATTACGAAATTCCATCTGTAAATGAAACATAGTCACTTTATTTCTCACTCACGTCAAATTTCTCAGGGAAGTTAGCCCCTATGGATAAAAGTCATCTCTTTTCCTTTCTTTTTTTTTTTCTGTTTAAACTTCCCCTTTTCTGGGGTTTGCTAGGAATATGCTGCAAGAAATGTTAAAAATAAACTTGCCTACAGAGATTTGTAAGGAAAATAATTCCTTTTCTTCACAAACAGCAGTTTGGGCCTGGGAATGCATGGGAGCAATCCTTGGGCTATTCAGAGAAACCCAATTTTTCTTCCTCATATTAATCTCATCATAGGTGGAGAATATGGGTTTTGAAAGTAGATGCCTTCCTTTTATTTTTTTTAACTTTCACGTTCTTTTTTTCTCTATCATCTTCTTTTAAGCTGGCCAGGTCCTTTCAACAAATACACTTGGATTTACATAATCTAGATCTATAATACCTAATTCTAGAATGCTATTTTTTCATTCATTCATTGATCACATATTTAGCTAGGGCTGACCAAAGGCCAGGCACAGTTCTAGGTGCTGGGAATGGAGCAGTAAAAACAGCAACTTCATTTCTGTGGAGCTTACATTTTAATCACGGGAGACAGATAATGAATAAATAAATATAACAAAGGCAATACCATACTCTATGTGTTACAACAATAAGAGATACAGGAAAATGTAAAGTAGGATCATAGAGCATTATGGAGTGTTAGAGGTGGTAGCCATAGTTCTTCTTTATTTATTGTGATCTGCGGATACCACGTTTCTAAAGGATGTTTAAGAAGAAATGTGAAGGAGGTGAGGAGGATGAGGAGCAAGACACCCAGTTACCTGCCCGGCCTGAAAGGAACAAGCATCATAATGACCCTGGGGTGGGAGCAGTCTTGGAGGAAGAGTTGCACCGAGCCCAGCAGTGCTTTCGTGGAGTAAATGTGGGGAGAATGAGAAATACAAGCGATGGGGGGACCAGATCATGTAGAGGCTTGTTGGCTCCTTTTCTGAGTGAGATGAGCAGCATGGGCAAGTTTTGAGAAGAATGACATGAGCTGTATTACGTTTCAAATCGTCACTCTGTCTTCTGAGTGGGGAATAGAATGGACCAAGGGAAGCACCTAAGAAACTCTGACGACAATCCAGGGTGGTGGCCTGGACTAGGGCAGGAGCAGCAGAGGCATTGAGAAACAGTCAGTTCTGGTTGTGGATTGAAGTTATCGGCTCTTGGATTGCACGTAGAATGGAAGAGAACGAGGTCCGTCAGAGAGGACTCTAGGTGTGTGTCCGGATCCATGGAAAGCACGGAGCTGCCATTTTCCTTTCTCTGAAGGTGGAGACAGGGGAGGGGCAAGTCTGGCAAAAGGAAGGGGGGAATCGAGAGGTCAGTTTGGGATGTGTCCCCTCCCATGGAGATGTCTAGTAGGCAGTTGAATACACGTCTCTGGAATATAGGGCAGAGATCCAGGTCCAGGTGCACATTCGTCAATAATCCTAATATAGTTGGCTTTGAAATCCAAGAGACTTAGATGAGATCACTTGGGAAGTGAGAGTAGTGAGAAGCCCAAGGAATGAGTCCTGAGGGTGTCCAGCACTTAGAAGTGGTCATGAAGGGAAGGAACTAGAGAAGGAGACCAGAGTGACTCTATGAGACCATCAACAGGATTACAGAGAAAACTCTGAACCGGTACAGCCATTGTGTTTGGTCCACTAACCACACAACAGTGGTCTGGTCTTCAATATTTCTGCCTCGTAAAATGTTGCTTAGAAATTTTATTGGACCAGTGTCCTGAACTCTGATGAGTCAGTAGACCTTTGTGGAATCCACTTGATTCTTCCAGCAGCTTTAGGAAGTAGGTACAAGTCAGGAGAACTGAGACTCAGAAGGGTTTGTACAAAGTTACAAAATAATGAAAGGAGGGAGCAGAGGTTAAAATTCCCTGTGAATAATATGATAAAATGGCTAATATTTATCAAATGCTTAATATTTTTCAGGCACGGAGCAGGTATTATTTTAATTCGTTCTCACAACCCAGTAAGGTAGATACTAATATTACTCGGATGAGGAAACTGAGGCTCCAGGAAGTTAATTAACTCACCCAAGGCTCAGAGTTACTAAGTATCAAAGCTGAGATTCCATTCCATATCTGCTTAAGATAGAGCGCCCTCTCCGAAGAGCTACAGCAGGTTGTGATCTTAGACTCAGAATCCTCCCTGGTCTCCTCCAAATTGTCCCCTGCCCTGCTGTGCATCTGTCATCTCTTTCCATGGTGATATTGCTCCAACTGCAAAGGCCACTACGATATTCATCCAGTGAAACCACAGAACAGGCAACGCAAAACAGCCCCCAATGAAAACAATAGCATTTCCTACCTCAGGGAAGTATTTGGAAAAGGTCATGGATGCGAGCTGAGCAGTCTGTCTGCGGCTTTTGTGTGTGCGTGATGTGTGTATTTCCCTTCTCTCCAGCAGAATGACTTGTAGAATTACAGGAAAAAGGAGAGACATCAACATAAGCCTGTTACTTAAAACCATTAACAGCAGGGTTCCCGGCAATAAAAGAAAAAGATTCTGTTCTTTAGTAAAAGTAGAAATGTACACGTCGGTGGTCTTGGGAAGTGAAACTAGAAAATGACAAGTTTGGGGGTCAAGTTCTGGTTCCCTCTCTCTCTAAAAACGTGGTCCTAGAGACTTAGTGCCTTGAGTCTTTGTTTCTTTATCTGTAAAATGGATTTAAAAATGCCTGCCTTGATCTACTCCAAAGAGGACAAACGAGAAAATGGATGTGAATGTGATATGTAAACTGTAAAGCATCGTGAGGGCAGATGTGGTGTGTTCTTGGCGCTGCTGACTGCCTCATTGTGGAGTCACCCACATACAGTCTGTGACTGTTCAAGACCCTGTAAAAAGTCAGACAGCGAACTGAGTAAAGTGGCTTGGGGACTCAGGAAGAGGGGGACTCAAGGACAAAAAGATGAAGACATGGAATCAGGGCGACAGAAGAGGAGAGAAAAGAAGAGAAGAGAGGAGAGAGAAGGAAGGAAAAACCATTTAATCTGAGCCTTAATTCCGGTCCTTCCTCCTGTTCTTGACTGTAGATTCTGGTGACCTGCATAGCTGTATTGTGTTCTCTTTGCTGCTACTCTTATTATTAACACCTGCCATCAACAAACTATCTGATAAAGGCATTCCCATGAAGTTAGGTAGTATTTAGAACTGAAGTTTAATGTGACCTATGTTAATGGTTCCTGTTGATTAGCACTGAGGTCATCTTTATAATTGAATTTTTCCAAAAAATATGTCGTAGGACCAATGCCAACGATTTCTCTCTAAATATCTTTTACTTCTCTGGAACAGTCCTTTATATGAGCAAAGAGAAGGGCTGGCCTGTTAGGAAGTTGGGTCAAGATAATGCTTAAGTACACATCCTACAAAGATATGCAGCCTCTTGCCCTAAAGTTGCCATTGAAACTGTGTTCACTTTCTTGCTTAATCTCTGTTTCCATATCAGAAAATATACTCTTAACCCCTAGCACCCACTTCTTCTCTCTGACTTTTACTCTTGCCTAGCTGGAAGGATAACCCAGCAATGCCTGCGGGGTTGTTATATGAAGGCGTCTCCAAAGAGCCCCTGAATTACTCTGGCGCGAGCGCTGCTCAGAGCTCAGTGCTGCATGCCTTTGATGAATTCTTGGGTGTTCGTCACAGCAAGGAGAGTGGTAAGTCGGACGTTTTTCTTTTTCTTGTTTTTTCCTTAACAGGGAGGAAGAACAGTGGTGTTTTTATCAACTGATACGTCCAAGTGTAAATGAAACTATCAGGAAGTCTATACTTCTCCAGATCAACCAGGAGACTGTGCACCTGCCATCTGTGACTGTCAAGCCAATTAGTATCAGAGCTCAGCTGAATATTGGGTTTTATTTCCAAATCTTAAAACATTCCTATATTTCCAGCTGTTCCCTGTAACTTTGTTTGGGTCCTTAGGCAGTAGCTTGCTTCTGTGGAGTGGGGGAGAGATCTGCAGATCCAGGGCTGTGATACTATGTTGCCACGTCTGGATGTAGCTGGGGATGGGTATAGGCTCCTCCCCTGAAGCCCATTCCGTAAAAATGGTGTGGCCTCAAGCCAAGGCTATTTAGACCAGAAGAGGGGTTCTGCCATTTTACAAGCTTGAAATGGCTCTTTTCCTTACCTGCCAGCATCAAGCCTAATGTTCAACAGCTGCAAAAAGGCACTTCCTAGTACAGAGTTTTCAAGTTGGATTAAGAAAAAATAAATAACTAGAATTCGGTGTCATAGGGTCCAGTCTCATCCACAAAAGTCTGTTCTATAGAACTATGATCACTTTTCATGGACTTTTGATTTGATGAGGTTAGTAGTTGACGTACCATGCCTAATATTAATCCCATAATGAGTTTCCTATAAATGATCTCTCGTCTACCTGTATTGCCCATAAAGATCTATTGATTTGATTTTTAAACAATTTGACTTCGAGAGGCTATTACTGAAACAGTTGATCATTCTTTATCTTCCTGTCCTTAGGAACTCTATTACTTTCCTCTTCCTTAGCACTCCCTCCAAAACGAAGCACTCAGGAAACAAAATTCAGCAGAGTATTTAGCTCAGCAGTTTAAGGGTCCATGCCTTACATTTGTAGATATACCTCATGTCACTAGCAAGATATGTTGCCCACATTTGGTAGATGATAAATATTTATACCTTGGCTGGTAGAGCTAGTTCCATCTTAGTTATTTGTGATGGGCTTGCTGCTTTTCCTTCCTCATCTCCGATCTACATTTGGAGGATTTGATGTCTGTACACAAAAGAGCCAGCCAAGTTGATTGGACACTATTAGGATGAACAGTTAGGAGAAGAACAGCAGCATTTGCTGTGTTGATGTCTGGAAAGGCGGACAGGCTCTCTTACCTTTCCACGTGGAGATACAGCATCGTTCTGCCTTGTTTTATGACATTGTTCTGCCTTGTTTCTTTCAGCTGATTTTCTGCACAGAATGAGGGATTACATGCCTCCTTCCCATAGGGCTTTCATAGAAGAAATTCACTCCGCTCCTTCCCTGAGGGACCACATCCTGTCCTCTGGAAACAGCGAGCTTCTGACAGCCCATAACCAGTGCGTGGAGGCCCTGGCAGCCCTGCGCAGCTATCACCTCGCCATGGTGACCAAGTACCTCATTACGGCCGCACCCAAAGCAAAGGGCAGGAGGACGAGCCATCTCCCGGGGCCGCCTCAGGCCTTAGAAGACAGGGGCACAGGTGGAACGGCAGTCGTGAGATTCCTGAAGAGTGTCAGGGATAAGACCTTAGAGGCGATCCTCCACCAAAGTGGCTAAGAGACTGCCCTTCTCCCCAGCAATACCACCCAGGTCTCTCCTTATCCTCCTTTCACTGGACACCAGGTGGGCCTGGGGAATGAGGACCAGGAATAATCTGGAATAGTCTGGAATAATCTGAAAGGGACCTCAGACCTGTTCATGTTCTCGCTCCACAGAACACCATCTTTTCCTATGTTGAGAGAATTTTCATGACCAGGAACTTGTCTTTCCCTCCCTGATCACTGGTTAATAGCAAACAGTTCTGGATAGCCCCTCATTCAGAACCCCACAGAGGAGTGAGTGTACCCCTATTCTGTTTGTCAAGTGATAGAAAACCAACATAATTTCACAAATCAAATAAAATTGCTTGTGGACAGATCACCTTGCTGATTTCTCAAAAAAAAAAATTTTTTTTAAATTCCTGCATTCGTTGGTTCACTTACTGACTTACTCAGCCCATACTGAGTCCTGGCTTAGGGGTTACAGCAGGGATTTAACAGTCCTCTCTCCCCACGTGTGCAGAATTTGGGGACAGAAGTTTGGAGATGCTCCAGTGGAGACGTGAAGGGAAGAGGAAGCTGATGATAAGAATCACCAGTGTGGAAACGAGAAGTTAATGATATGGGAACGGGTGAGGCTTAGCCACAAGGTTCAGAAATTTGTACTTTCTATTTTGGTTTCTTTCTTTCTTTTTAGAAGAATGATTTTTTTCTCCTTACGCTGAAAGTTTGCATTTGTAAAATGAACGAATTGACCCTTTGGAAGTAAATGAGTGAAATGGGAATACATGGGAAATCCACACGTGTCGTGTGCAAATAAATGTCACTTTTTATTGACTTGGTTTATATCTCAAGCTCTCACTCCACCTGGCAGTAGAAAACTAGAGAACGTTAATCTTAGGATGAATTCCATTAATTTAGGGTTGCCCTCACTGTGCACACACATGTCCCTGGGCTGGTTCTAAATTCCGGAGGGCTGATCTATATCACAGCATCAGGGAGAGGCAACTGATCATCGGGCAGGTGGGCAAGTTAGCATCTGCTAAGCAGGCCCCCTCCCTACGTGGGTAGTGGTCTAATGGCGCCCTCAGCGTGCCTCATCCTGTCTAAGCCAGAAAAGATGCTCAGCCCTCAAGGTCCTATCGCGCCACCTGGAGAAGCATTGACTTATTCCCACAGCCCCCAGGAATGTTGGGCGACTACCAGACCGGCTCAGAGCATCTGCCCAGTGGTGTAGGCACAATCTCCACTCTTCAGTGCCATGGCGGGCGGGGCAGGGGTTCCTGGACTCTCCTCAATGCTCAGGACCCTTGGTAAGAAGTCACGAACCAGTATATTTCTTGGGGTGCCAGGAAGGCTCCTACTGTCCCACGTTCTCCCAGGGCGTGGCCTTGTAAAAAAAATGGGGAGGTGGGCATGAAGGGGCCAAGAGCATCTGGTCTGAGTGGACCAAGGGAAACTCTGGGTCCGATGAGGTCCTCTCTGCCTACTGTTTAAGTCAGAGTTTCAGCTCAGAAGACCGAGGTTCTCATCACTCAAAAAGCCTTTTCACTCCGCAGGCTGTCCTTGTGTTTGAAAAGTCGACTGTGAAACTCAAAAAATGAGCATGGATATATTTATTTCTCTTTACTTTGCTTTTCTAACTGCTCTAACTTGGTATCAATAAGCCCAGGCTGTCTTAACTGCCTGGGCTGTGTGTACGCCACAGTCCAAAGAGGTCCAAAACATCACCCCTTCTTGATGTCCTTCTTGGGTAAAAAGAATGTGTGACCTTTAAAATATGTCTGAATTTAGTGTTTGAATTCTGACTTCTCCATTTTTTTTAATTTATTTTTTAAATTGAAGTATAGTCGATTTACAATATTGTGTAAATATTTACAGGTGTACAGCAAAGTGATTCAGTCATACACACATCCATGGATATATCTATGTTCATTCATTTGTTAACAATGTGGTTTTTGACCAATTTTAGAATATCCCTCATCCTCAGCTTCCTGTTTCTTAAACAATCAAGATGATCAGGTCGGTCTTGGGGAGGATATAAGTCACAGAAGGGATAGTTCTTGTTCTGGAGGAAAAAAATTAATAGAAGTTTATTTGTTTATGGGATTGGGCTCAGAGCATCGTGCAGACATCAGTTCAAGAGAGAACATGGCAGTCCTCCAGCTTCTTGGATTCACAGAGTCTGCATGGCAAAAAAATGACCATTTATCATTTGGGAATCCTAGAAAGTAGAAAGTAAGAAAAGTGTGGGCTTAAAGAGCTGAAAAAACCTGGGTTCGTATTCCAGCTTTGTCACATTTCATGACACAAATTATCTAATGTTTCAGAGCCGCGGTTCACTTACTTGTAAAAGAAGGAACCTTGCCATCATGGAAGGGAGCTAATATAGAGAGTAACTAAATGGTGCTTATGATACTTTTATTCTCATGTATGGGGCCTTGAACTAGAGCGAACCATGTCTAGGGCTTCCTAAGAACCAGAAGGGAAGTTGGACCTGGTTGTCTCTATCCCTGCACTTGGTAAAGAAAAGAGATAACATGACCTCAAAATAGGCAAGCAAAGTGAGACAGAACATAGACTTTTCTTGAAATAGTATAATGATAAGGACCTTTCACTGAGAACTTAAGAAAGGAGGCCAGTTCAGTATAGGTTTTAAATCTAGGTTCGTATGAATTAAAAAAAATTTTTTTCCCTGAGAGTGACAGGATTAACAGAGATTCCTCTTCCCTGGTATCCTTTCAACAGATCCAAGTCCACACAAAGAGACCACAGGGCCTGACTCTGAGCAGGTTTTCAATAAATGTTGAATAATTAGAAAACCAGATAGATTACAGGGGGGCTGAAACGGAAGTGAACAAAGTGTAGTCTTTCAAAGCTTTCAGAATGTTTTGTTTGTTCGTTGTCTTTACACAAGAATGAAATCAATGCAAACCAAAGAGTTCCTTTGCCAAAGAACCAACTCCTAATTCATGTTCAAGCTTTGATGTCTAGGGCCAGTGAGTTCCATTTGCAGCTTTATGGCATAGTGTGAAAATAAAGCTTCCAGAACAAAAGAGAATGCATTCTCCTCAAGATTTCTAGAGATAAAGGGAATCCATATCAGTGGGGAAAAATAACTAATGGTAGAAATGATTTGATGATGATGTTGATGAGGTGAGGAAGTTAATGTAAGCTCGAAGAAGAGGCAAAAGTGTAGGCTTAGAAACTCTTTCTACATCTGTATCTGTATCTATACCTATACTTACATCTACATATATATCTGTATCCGTACCTATATCTACATCTATATCTATCCCAGGCTGAAGACCCAGGGAAGAGCCAATGCTGTGGTTCAAGTCTGAAGGTCATCTGTTGGAGAATTTCTTCTTTCTCAGGGGAAGATCAGCGTTTTGGTTCTATTCAGGCCTTCACCTGATTGGATGAGGCCCACCCACCTAGGGTTAGGGCAATCTGCTTTACTCAAAGTCCACAGAATTGAATGTTAATTTCATCCCCAAACACCCTCAGAAACATCCAGAAGAGTGTTTGACCAAATATCTGGGCATCATGGCCCAGCCAAGCGGATGTATAAAATTAGCCATCTCCAGCTTCCTTGAGAAGTTATGGTGTCTAACGCCACACTCTCCCCACACCCTGTATTAGCAGAAGAATCTTCCCTTGTAATGATGGCAAGGAGGTAAAAAATGGTACCAAGTAGAGCTATCCTCTAAGACATGCCAGGGAGGGATGCAGCAGTGGACTGGGTAGAAGCCACTAGGGAGAAGCAAGGGACACCACCTAGAAAAAGCTGACTTAGTTCACAGCTAAAGGCTCCATATGCTGGGTGATCTGCGTGGAATGGAACCATTGCCTCTACTTATTTATTTACTTGTTAGTTAGTTTGTTTGTTTATTTGGCTGCACCAGGTCTTAGTTGCAGCGTGTGGGATCTCAGTCCCTGACCGGGGATCGAACCTGGGGCCCCCTGCCTTGGGAGCCCAGTGTCTTAGCCACTGGACCACCAGGGAAGTCCCCATTGCTTCTCTTAATAACAATAAAAAACCACTGCTCCGAGGTTGAGAATGTAGGACAAGTCTTCACCTGAGGAGGAGGAACGAGGCCTTCAAGTGCTAAGCCTTGTACACGAGACTCAACTTCCCTTTGACAGCTGCCACCAGCCACCACTCCTGGTGACAAGGAAGCACTGAGTCCTTTCCATCCTGTGCCCTTGTCTGGCTAGGCTGGATGTGGTAATTTTTAAAGAGACTTTAAAGATTCAGGCTTTCAGACTACAGGAAGTTTTGTAATCCCCCCAAAGCGTTGGTTATTTATTTATTTTTGTCATGACAATTTTATTTTTATTTTTGAAAAATGAGTGTCTTTATTTAGACAGGACCTCAGGGACATGAAGGATTAGCCACTGTTTCATTCAAAATGATGCATTTATTCGGGGCAAGACTTAATTTTGTCTTTTTCGGAAGAAAGAGCGGCAACAGTGCCTGAAAGGGAGGACTTGAAGACTCAGGAATGATTTTGCAAGGAAACAAACACAGCTAACATGTCACGCTCTCTCTGTGGGCTCGCAAGCCCCACGCCATCCTGATCCCTGGCCTGCCTTCAGGTCAGACTTGGATGCAAAGGTCTCTTAACTTATAGGATATCAAGACAGAGAGGTTCAGAGACTGAGTTCCCCTCTCCTCGCTGTTAATCTGTAATTTGCTTTCCGTTGTTTCCGAACCAGGGTTAAAAGCAAAATGAAACTAAACTATGACAACAAAGAAATGTTTAAAGCCTGTGAGATCTTATCCAATTTAAGATCTGGGATAGAAAACTTTCTGTACCCACAAGCCAATTATTCCTTCCACTACGATGAATTTCACCCACCGAATTGTGGGTTGCATTTCCTTGTGCACAGACGTCCTATTTGCTTTGCTAATGGGAGAAATGTTTTTCTCTTTCTTTGTTCACTTAACCGTAAACTTAATAAAGAAGTCGGATATCATCGCTTTCTGAAATGCCACCGCTAGTTCATTTTTGCAGTTTAGCATCTGCTTGCCTGCAACATTAAAAAACTGAGTTCTTGACCATAAGCATCATTAAAAATACACTTAACTGTGGCAATAGTAGTGGTTAAGAGTAGGACTGATTAAACCAATAATATGTAATTATTCTCACTTTAATTATCTAAACTTTTCAGAAGGGTTCAGTAAACATGATCACAGCAGTCACATTGTGAAAAAGCAAACTCTTACCATCTCAATACAAAGAAGACACCATAGTCAGTCCACAGGCAAAGTTGGACAGATTGTGAACACTTGGGTTTATAAGGCACATCCCTCGGAGTTGTGGTCCCTTGTTGAACCACAAACCACAGTTGCCAACATCAGTGACCAGTGACCATGACTGTAGAAGAGGGATAATCTACAACACATCGCTTTGACGTTGAAAACAGTGTTACTTTCAGCTCCTATTTGGGGGACTGTCATGTGCATTTTGCCCTTCTCCTTTAATCTTTGGACGCAAGACTTTTCACATCCCGATGAAGGGTTTCTCAGGACATGGAACTTCAGTGTTGAGAGCAGGACAGATGCAGGACCCCAGTCAGGTCGCCCTAATTGCCCCCAAGGGTCCACACCGCTTCCACCACTGCCACCTTCTAGATCATGCTCTGGGTACGAGAAACACAGAATCCTTGCACAAGGGGTCCCAAGACTGCTTCTGAAACCTGCATAGTCCTCTCCTGGGTTTGCTCCTGATGGGGCCAGGGCTGTTCATTCCGTGGACGCACAGCAAGTGCGTGGGGAGGAGGGGCTCTTTGCGGAGGAGGGGCTCTTTCCAGAGCAGGGATGGGGTTGGTGCTTGGCCAGGAGGCTGGGGTGTCATGGTGTGATGGTGCGGTCCCTGGAGATGTGCAACAGAGCGGGGCTGGGAAGAGTGAGCTACGCCTGACACCCACTGTCTCCAGGCCTCCGGGTTTCAAATGGGATTCTCAGGGGTCTGGGAATTTTAACTTGAAGATGGGCCCCCAGCTTATTACGAAAGTATCTTTTTCGAGGTGGGGTGATGGAAACCTTTTTTAATAATTTGCTATCTTGATTTATCACTTTTACATATGTGTAGACATGGAATGTGGATGTCCATTTACCCCAAAGTCCCTGGCAAACATCAGGGGTGGGGATTGCCTCGCTCTGTCCCAGGCTTGAAAAGTATAAACTTTGCTTGCAAGTCTGCTCTGTCACCACCAGAGGGCAACAGCGACCGGCAAGACAGCACCAGCGCGAGCAAGGGTGGTTTCCCAACTATCTCACAAAAGCTTTTCCTATGTTTTAGAATTATCTCTTTCTACACAGTAGGACTTGGGGAATTTTGAGAGGTTATCCCCCAGGGCCAAGGCTCCAGACAGAGCCACAGTAATCCATCCAGACAGCTCTCTGTGTGTCTAAAAGCAAATCAGGGCTTCCCTGGTGGCGCAGTGGTTAAGAATCCGCCTGCCAATGAAGGGACACGGGTTCGAGCCCTGGTCCGGGAAGATCCCACATGCCACGGAGCAACTAAGCCTATGCGCCACAACTACTGAGCCTGCACTCTAGAGCCCACGAGCCACAACTACTGAAGCCCGTGCGCCTAGAGCCCTTAATCCGCCACAAGAGAAGCCACCCCAATGAGAAGCCCACGCACCGCAACGAAGAGTAGCTCCCGCTCACCACAAGTAGAGAAAGCCCGTGCACAACAATGAAGACCCAACACAGCCAAAAATAAATAAATAAAAATAAATAAAAGCAAATCTTATTTTATTTATTTGTAAATTTTTTAATAGGGATATTCTGGGTGGTAGAACTGTAGATAACTTGGATTCCTCTTCTTAAGAGTTTCCTTTATCAAAAAGAAAACTCTAATCCCTGTTGTTTTGAAAGTTGGAGAGGAATTCTTCTTCCTACCTCAGTGACCACTGTTATATGAGAATCTTTACTGTCAGGGAAGCTTAAATGCTGGCAGATTGTGAAAAGAAGATTAATAACACAACTAAGGATTGAAAAGGAAGATCACATAAATACTACAAACAGGAAAAGCCAAATAACTGCCTTGGGTTTAGAAAGAGACTAGTTGGGCTTTGCCTACAAGAAAAGAAAAATGTCATCACTGATTGCATATTTCTCTCCTCTTTGTCTCCTTCACCCCCCATCCCGATCCACTGCATCCGGAGCCATGTGTGACTCCTGCGGAATTCCTGCTGTGGTAAGAACACAGGGATGAAATCTGCACAGGCAAATAGACGCTTCACTTAAACATGTCCTATCAGGGCAATCACTGAAATTGTATTCAGACTCTGGAGGGGAACTTTCTGGTGGACGGAGACAGGAGAAGGAACAGACAATGTGACATCTAACCGATCTGCTCATTGTCACCGCGTTCACCCTTCTTCTAAAATACAAAACAAGCATAAAAAGAAAACAAACTTAAAGAGTCCTTATTTATCATCTCCCTTGTCCATTAATTTCCAATACAGGAATTAAAACAGAGAATTAATTCTGATGTGAAGCTAATGAAAAAAAGCAAATGTAGACTCTATGCTGCAAAATGCCCCGTAGCCATGTAGTAAACAAATTTGGGATTAGAGATTTCGATACGGAGCATGAAACCCACAGAAAACTCCTCATAACATCCTCCTTTCTATGTCACTTGCCTGGGTACGAATTCCAGTTCCTCCATTCAATGTATTTGTGACATCTTTGTGAGTCAATTTCAGGGTGATGATGATTCATACGTTATAGGGTATGATGATTATATGAGTTACTATACTGTATATAAAACATTTGGACCAGTGTCTACAAAGAGCAAACACCATGTAACTACTTGCTGCTATGATTGGTGCTATTAGGAATTTCCAGGGACTGTTAGACACACAGCTGAACAGTATGGAAGGAAACGTGCTTTCTTAAACCCGAGGCATAGCGTCATAGAAGAGTTCTGTTCATTTCTGTTCACCTGGGAGGGAATTTTTGCCCTAAGAACCCCAGAGGAAGGCCGCAGGGAAAACTGAGAAATTTCTATGGTATTACATTGTCATCTTTTTAGAGAAATATTTTTCTGACTCTGATTACTGTCATGTTCACTATAAAAGACCTTCTCCAATCACACTCCTATATTCTAAATGATATAAAATATCTAGCTTTAAAACATATAAATAAAATCATGTCAGTGTTGTTGTGAGACCTTACAACACTCTTTGAGGGAAGTGGAGATACTATAGATTTGGAAAAACTAGAACTAGTATTTACAGAGTTAAAGACTCATAAGCCTGTTGGCAAGGGGGAGCTAATTTTCTGGGAGAAGGAATTTAATACCCTACTGCTTGACAGGGTTGGCTAAGCTGTAAGTAGGAAAGTTTAGCTTCTACACTCCTAATCTCCCCTTTCTGTGCTGTCCACCCCCATCTTGGTGCCATCTCTTCTATCATGTTGTATTTTATATAATCCAAAAACAAAATCCCAAGAATTGAAGTTTGTTTCTCTCTCATGTTTTAACATATCTAGGAATGGAATGGTGGTTCCATTCAGTCATTAATAATTCAGGCTGCTCTCTCTCCACTCAGACATCTCAGGATGGTTCTTCTGCCTCATGGTTTAAGATGGTTGCTGGAGCTCCAGCCTTTATATCTGCCTTCCAGGTGATGGGAAGAAAAAGGGAAATACAGACAATTTCTTTTTTTAGAAGACTTCCAAGAAGTCTTCTATGGATATTTTACTTTCTGTTGACTGTATCGTAATCTCATAGCTTTCCCAGCTACAACAGAGGCAGAATTGCTGTATACCTAGCAAAAAATAGAATTCTGTTAAAAAAGGAAGAAGGCATGAATGCCTGTTGAGGTAGGCAACAAGACATATTTTTATTATACCTTCCTTAAATAGTCTAATTTTCTCTGTGTCTTTCATGGTTCTCAAAACTTTTCCTCAGAAAGGAGTCCAAAACTCAGTTCATTGTATAAGAGATTGGTAAAGGATGAAAGTATTCCTCCCTAAGGTATTTGACGTATAATAGGATTAAAGCCTTAAGTATAGTTATTAAACGTTACTAGTAAACTTTCAAGGGAGGGAGAGGCAAATACAGGAAGCAGAGGCAGTGTTTGCTAGGAGCAGAGTATGAAATCACAGCACAACGACGACTCACTCCTCCCCTCGGGCCAGTCAGCCTGCACTAAAGGCTGTAATATTATCTTCAACTTGCAGCTACATTGATATGGAAAAGGTCCTGCCTCGGTAAAATAGCTGCTCTCAGATTGGAAGAAATTCTACCTGTTCTCATAGTCAGGAGTAAATTCTTAAATGGGTTGTATTCCTTAAGTTTCCAGCCATCTATTGGGTTGGTCAAAAAGTTCGTTCGGTTAGTGAATATGGTGTTCAGTAAAGTTCTTTGTGAAAATGAAAAATGCATCTTTTATTTTTACTTAAAACTGAACGAACTTTTTGGCTGACCCAGTATATCTCAAACTTTAGGCTTACATCAGAATTGCCTGGAATTTGATAAAACGTGGGGTTGGAGCACTCCCAGGGTTTCTGATCTGTAGATTTGGGGTTCAACCTGATCATTTGCTTTTCCAACAAGTTTCCAGGTGACGGCATTATAAGCTAAAGTTTGAGACCCACTGGTTAATGGCGTTCTCCCCTTTCCCTTGTTGGCAAGGATACCATGAACCATGACCTATAATTCACCTCACATTTAATGAAAAAGAGTTTTGCTTTCTGAAGGGGAAAACATAAATTCTTTATCAACATCCGAATAAGAAGCAAAAAATGCCCAAGTCTCTTCTGATGGCCCAGCTACCCATCCCTCTCCAAAAACTTGCATAAAAGTGTTTGTCTTTATGATATAAAAAGGCAATTTTTTCTGATCATTCTCTTGCACCATTAAGTTTCAATTGAAATAGAACACAAATTCAAGTTTCAGGAAAAAAAAGAAAAAAACAATACTATTGTTAAACGAAGGACATAGCAAAAAATGCAAGACAGCTTGGGCCAAAAGACACAGGAAAGGAGATGAAGAGTTTCCTCAAAATGGCAAAATTCCAAATCAACTGCTGACTAACCATGATTGTATCTGAGGAGAGACTGATTCTGGGACTTGAGTTGAAACAAATTTGGCATATTTCTTAAGTGGTGCTAAAATTAATGGATAAAATACGCCTTCAAAAGTTCAGACAGAGAAAGACAAATATCATATGATATCACTTATATGTGGAATCTAAAAAATGATACAAATGAACTTATTTACAAAACAGAAACAGACTCACAGACAGAAAACAAACTTATCATTACCAAAGGGGAAAGGGGGGGTAGGGGGGAGAGGGATAAATTAGGAGTTTGGGATTCACACTATATGTAAAATAAACAACAAGGACCTACTGTATAACACAGGGAACTCTGCTCAATACTCTATATTAACCTATATGGGAAAAGATTCTGAAAAAGAATGGATGTGTGCATATATATATATATATATATATATATATATATATATATATATATATATTATATATATATATACACATATATATAAAACTGAATCAATTTGCTGTACACCTGAAACTAATACAACATTGTAAATCGACCATACTCCAATATAAAGTAAAAATTAAAAAAGAAAAAGTTAGTGAGAAAAGACAGCACTGGAAAAATATTCCATATAAATCAGGATTCTTCTGCGAATAAATATAAACTGCATGCTGGGATGGTTGTATTACTTCCCTCTGTCTGCCCATCATAGGCCAGTCACCCCTCCTCACTGAGACTCAGGGTCTTCAATTGTGAAGAGAGTGAGCTGGGCTGGAAGATCTACAAGGTTTCTTTCTTTTCTAACATTCAATGATTCTCTAATGAGTGTGCAATTGATGATCCTGTGCTCAGTGTACAGGGAATTAATTCTTTTTTTATTTTTTTTTTTGAATTTTTGAATTTTATTTTATTTATTTTTTATACAGCAGGTTCTTATTAGTTATCCATTTTATACATATTAGTGTATATATGTCAATCCCGATCTCCCAATTCATCCCACCACCACCTCACCCCACTTTCCCCCCTTGGTGTCCTTACGTTTGCTCTCTACATCTGTGTCCCTATTTCTGTCCTGCAAACCGGTTCATCTGTACCATTTTTCTAGGTTCCACATATATACATTAATATACGATATTTGTTTTTCTCTTTCTGACCTACTTTACTCTTTATGACAGTCTCTAGATCCAGCCACATCTCTACAAATGACCCAATTTCGTTCCTTTCTATGGCTGAATAATACTCCATTGTATATATGTACCACAAAAATAAACAAATGGGACCTAATGAAACTTAATGAAACTTACCATCTTCTTTACACATTCATCTGTTGATGGGCATTTAGGTTGCTTCCATGACCTGGCTATTGCAAATAGTGCTGCAATGAACATTGGGGTGCATGTGTTTTTTTGCATTATGGTTTTCTCTGGGTATATGCCCAGTAGTGGGACTGCTGGGTCATATGGTAGTTATATTTTTAGTTTTTTAAGGAACCTCTATACAGTTCTCCATAGTGGCTGTATCAATTTACATTCCCACCAACAGTGCAAGAGGGTTCCTTTTCTCCACACCCTCTCCAGCATTTGTTGTTTGTAGATTTTCTGATGATGCCCATTCTAACTGGTGTGAGGTGATACCTCATTGTGGTTTTGATTTGCATTTCTCTAATAATTGGTGATGCTGAGCAGCTTTTCATGTGCTTCTTCGCCATCTGTATGTATTCTTTGGAGAAATGTCTATTTAGGTCTTCTGCTCATTTTTGGACTGGGGTGTTTGTTTTTTTAATATTGAGCTGCATGAGCTGTTTATATATTTTGGAGATTAATCCTTTGTCCATTGATTTGTTTGCAAATATTTTCTCCCATTCTGAGGGTTGTCTTTTCCTCTTGTTTGTAGTTTCCTTTGCTTTGCAAAAGCTTTTAAGTTTCATTAGGTCCCATTTGTTTATTTTTGTTTTTATTTCCATTACTCTAGGAGGTGGATCAAAAAAGTCTTCCTGTGATTTATGTCAAAGAGTGTTCTTCCTATGTTTTCCTCTAAGAGTTTTATAGTGTCCAGTCTTACATTTAGGTCGCTAATCCATTTTGAGTTTATTTTTGTGTATGGTGTTAAGGAGTGTTCTAATTTCATTCTTTTACATGTAGCTGTCCAGTTTCCCCAGCACCTCTTCTTGAAGAGACTATATCCTTGCCTCCTTTGTCATAGATTAGTTGACCATAGGTGCATGGGTTTATCTCTGGGTCTTCTATCCTGTTCCATTGATCTATATTTCCATTTTTATGCCAGTACCATATTGTCTTGATTACTGTAGCTTTGTAGTATAGTCTGAAGTCAGGGAGTCTGATTCCTCCAGCTCCATTTTTTTTCCTGCAAGACTGCTTTGGCTATTCAAGGTCTTTTGTGTTTCCATACAAATTTTAAGATTTTTTTGTTCTAGTTCTGTAAAAAATGCCACTAGTAATTTGATAGGGATTGCATTGAATCTGAGGCTTTCTTTGGGTAGTATAGTCATTTTCACAATATTGACTCTTCCAATCCAAGAACATGGTATATCTCTCTATTTGTGTCATCTTTGATTTCTTCCATCAGCGTCTTATAGTTTTCTGAGTACAGGTCTTTTACCTCCTTAGGTAGGTTTATTCCTAGGTATTTTATTATTGTTGTTGCAATTGTGAATGGGATTGTTTCATAAATTTCTCTTTCTTATCTTTCGTTAGTGTATAAGAATGCAAGAGATTTCTGTGCACTAATTTTTTATCTTGCAACTTTACCAAATTCATTGATTAGCTGTAGTAGCTTTCTGGTGGCATCTTTAGGATTCTCTATGTATAGTATCATGTCATCTGCAAACAGTGACAACTTTACTTCTTCTTTTCCAATTTGTATTGTTTTTATTTCTTTTTCTTCTCTGATTGCCGTGGCTAGGACTTCCAAAACTTTGTTGAGTAATAGTGGCAAGAGAGGACATCCTTGTCTTGTTCCTGATCTTAGAGGAAATGCTTTCAGTTTTTCACAGTTGAGAATGATGTTGGCTGTGGGTTTGTCATATATGGTCTTTATTATGTTGAGGTAGGTTCCCTCTATGCCCACTTTCTGGAGAGTTTTTATCATAAATGGGTGTTGAATTTTGTCAAAAGCTTTTCCTGCATCTATTGAGGTGATCGTATGGTTTTTATTCTTTAATTTGTTAATATGGTGTATCACATTGATTGATTTGCGTATATTGAAGAATCCTTGCATCCCTGGGATAAATCCCACTTGATCATGGTGTGTGATCCGTTTAATGTGTCGTTGGATTCTGTGTGCTAGTATTTTATTGAGGATTTTTGCATCTTTATTCATCAGTGATATTGGTCTGTAATTTTCTTTTTTTGTAGTATCTTTGTCTGGTTTTGGTATCAGGGTGATGGTGGCCTCATAGAATGAGTTTGGGAGTGTTTCTTCCTCTGCAATTTTTTGGAGGAGTTTGAGAAGGATGGGTGTTAGCTCGTCTGTAAATGTTTGGTAGAATTCACCTGTGAAGCCATCTGGTCCTGGACTTTTGTTTGTTGGAAGATTTTTAATCACAGTGTCAATTTCATTACTTATGATTGATCTGCTCATATTTTCTATTTCTTCCTGGTACAGTCTTCGAAGGTTACACCTTTCTAAGAATTTGTCCATTTCTTCCAGGTTGTCCATTTTATTGGCATATAGTTGCTTGTAGTAGTCTCTTATGATGCTTTGTATTTCTGTGGTGTCTGTTGTAACTTCTCCTTTTTCATTTCTAATTTTATTGATTTGAGTCCTCTCCCTCTTTTTCTTGATGAGTCTCGCTAAAGGTTTATCAATTTTGTTTATCTTCTCAAAGAACCAGCTTTTAGTTTTATTGATCTTTGCTATTCTTTTCTTTGTTTCTATTTCATTTATTTCTGCTCTGATCTTTATGATTTCTTTCCTTCTACTAACTTTAGGTTTTGTTTATTCTTCTTTCTCTAGCTCCTTTAGTGTAAGGTTAGATTGTTTATTTTAGATTTTTCTTGTTTCTTGAGGTAGGCTTTTATTGTTATAAACTTCCCTCTTAGAACTGCTTTTGCTGCATCCCGTAGGTTTTGGATTGTTGTGTTTTCATTGTCATTTGTCTCTAGGTATTTTTTGATTTCCTCTTTGATTTCTTCAGGGATCTCTTGGTTATTTAGTAATGTATTGTTTAGCCTCCATGTGTTTGTGTTTTTTACGTTTTTTTCCCTGTAATTGATTTCTCATTTCATAGTGTTGTGGTAGGAAAAGATGCTTGATATGATTTCAATTTTCTTAAATTTACTGAGGCTTGATTTGTGACCCAAGATGTGATCTATCCTGGAGAATGTTCCATGTGCACTTGAGAAGAAAGTGTAATCTGCTGTTTTTGGATGGAATGTCTTATAAATATCAATTAAATCTATCTGGTCTATTGTGTCATTTAAAGCTTGTGTTTCCTTATTAATTTTCTGTTGGATGATCTGTCCATTGGTGTAAGTGAGGTGTTAAAGTCCCCCACTATTATTGTGTTATTGTCGATTTCCTCTTTTATAGCTGCTAGCAGTTGCCTTATGTATTGAGGTGCTCCTATGTTGGGTGAATATATATTTATAATTGTTATATCTCCTTCCTGGATTGATCCCTTGATCATTATGTACTGTCCTTCCTTGTCTTTTGCAACATTCTTTATTTTAAACCCAGTCCATTAGCCTCAGCTTTCTGTAGCTTTTTCTCCTGTCCCAATGTCCATTTCTGAGTTTCTGTGCTGCTCTGGCCTCCAAAACACAGAGACACAGGGTCCCAACGTGATGGCCCTAATTGGTGACTCTACACTAAGGGCTTTGGGGAGTGATTCCCCTGCAGTGAATCACCCATCAATCGCCAGTGAGTCAGGCCACTTAACTCCATCTTTAATTCATACTCCATAAATGGTGCCAGTTACTTCAGAAGTCTTTCATTTAAAAGTCAGGAGCAATGACAATGCCAATTGCCAGAAGTCCCCTTACAGAGAGAAAAGAGAACAGAAAAGGAAAGCAAAGGTCCCCTTTTGTTCTCAATAAAAATCACCATTAATATAGCATCTTCTCCACCATGCCCATTCTTGTGGTCACCTCCAGGACTCCTCGATGGTGAGAGAGGTAGTAATACAAAGTGCCTTTGTAATCTGTCCTCCTAGCTCTGGGATAAACCAAGGACAGGCATCAACCATAAATCATCCTTTATTGCAGCAGTGACAGAGGAATTCCACAGATGTGGCTTTGAAATATGTTCCCCAGCTTTCAATAGGGCTGCCCTGGGTGGAGAAAGCAGAACAAGATTTGGTTTGGTGCTTCTTTATGATACCAAAAACTCGGCCTCTGTGCAGCAGAGCTGAATTGAATCTTGGAGACAGAGTTTTGGACGAAGTAGAAAAGAATAACTTTATTGCTTTGCCAGGCAAAGGGGGGACACAGCAGGCTTGTGCCTCTCAAAACTCTGTGTCCAACTTGGGGGGATTTGGTGAGGAGTTTCATAGCAATGGTTCAAGGGCAAGGTTGCTGATAAGGATCAGGGTGTGTGCAGGGCCTGCACTCCTTTAGTCTGACCTCAGGTGGTCTCCTGATGAGCTTCTTGTGTTTATCAAACTGTGACCTTCTCTCTTGAACATCTTCCATCTGGTGGGGGGTTTTGTGCTACAGAAGAGCTCCAAGACATTGTCATGTGTATCCCTTGAGGCGGAACCAGGACATTGTCCCAAGCCTGCACTATTGTTTCTTGACTGCTCCTCCCTTGCCTCTGCATCCCCTCCCTTTCCTGATTAGTGACTGTTTGAAAGACTTCTGTGCCCAGGAGCCCCACAGGGTTCTGCATGGTTTCATTTAGTGCCCATTTCTGAAACCCTAATGGTATTATCAAAAAGCTATATACCTTGATTATTCTGTCCAAAGAGGAAAGGAAGGCTTGATTTCCTGTCCCAAGCACAGAGGGGTAGATCCTAGACTGAAATTCTCAGCCACACTGTCAAAGAGCCGTCTGATGTGGGTGCTGTTTACAGCTAAGGGGCTGAATCAGTGTCAGCATATAATCTTTCATATAGAGCCCAGTAAAATCATTTTGTGGTTTTAGAAAGGGATAAAAACAATAGACACTAGATTTTATGCTTCCAAACCAAAGACATACTTCAGATGCCTGTCGTTAGAGCATTCATTTCTATATCATCTTATGATAAATATTAGAGCACCTTTTACATGTCAGGCACTAGACTATATACATTCTATACTCTATACATATAGCATAGTCTCAAGACATGTCCTCAAAGAGCTGTGATCCTACACAGAAAGTCAGATAAAGAGTGTGGATCTAAAGCAATTATACTCCAATTAATATATTTAAAAAAAAAAAAAAAAGACTGTGGATCAACTACTAGTGTTACAGGGCAACTTTCAAAACACCAGAACTAACTCTGTGCCTTGTCTTGTATCTAAAAACCATGAGATTCAGGCATAAAATGATGCTTTAGCTTTTGGTGTTGTTACCAGGTGAAAAGCTCCAAAACATCCATCACTCCATGAGTACTATTTTAATAGGACTTGCTATATGAGCTATACTCCTGGCCTGTTCCTTTGCTATTTCACTCATGTTTTAAGCATAGCTAAAAGCTATTCCAGGGTCCAGATTTTCAGTTTCTTCACTTAAGTGCTGAGGAGTATTCCAGGCTGACCTAGCACATCTGTTTTCCATTTCTTCCTGAGTTGGATGACTTTTACTCCATGTCAGCTCTCCCTAGGGGTAACTGTTAAGTGCAGAGACAGCCTGGTGTGGACACAGGGAAACAGAGCTCCCATGTTTCCTCCTTTGACCTTCTGTGTCACTATCCCAATATGGCATCTGTATGTCAAAATTGTTCCATGTGTGGCCTCCTCCTGAAAGAGGAGGGAAGGGGGCAGGGCACAACATTTAAAAGAATGACATAGCCTGAGGACACAATATAAACTGATTAGAAACAAATAAGTCCAAGATGGAGGACGAATCGACTTCCACTAGACCTTGAGCCATAGTATCTGCTCATTGCAACACATCAGCATGCTAAATGACATACCCACAGGTGCCATGACAGTTGCAAGGCTGACCATAAAGGTCAAAAAGTGGGCGGTGGCCCAATTTCTGGAAATCCCCACCCTTTCCCCAAAATAGCTGGAATACTCTTCCCACTCATTAGCTTATGA
Organism: Balaenoptera musculus; assembly: GCF_009873245.2. Classification (NCBI taxonomy): domain Eukaryota; kingdom Metazoa; phylum Chordata; class Mammalia; order Artiodactyla; family Balaenopteridae; genus Balaenoptera; species Balaenoptera musculus. Next base: position 31,290,151 of record NC_045805.1, on the reverse strand, counting down.
AATGGCCCACTCCTATAAAAACTGACAACCCCATACCATGGGGGCCTTCTAGATGGCCCACACTCTGTCTGCGGAGTGTGCTTCTCTCTAAATAAATCCACTCCTTACCTATCACTTTGTCTCTCACTGAATTCTTTCTGAGACTGGACATCAAGAACCTGAGCTTCATTAAGTCCTGAGACCAGGTGTGTGATCTCAGTTAAAAGAATGTGGGTTCAAGTCCCAATCTGAGTTGCACGGTTTCACTCCCACACACATCTTTTCCGACAAAACGCTGAAGGAAATGTTTTTGGTCTGCAGTGCCCTCCCCCATCTATGTTTACTTTTATGTCATCCCTCAAGCATTTTAATGCTTTTACGCCCAAGTCCTAGTTCCCCAGCCTGGCTTTATCTTACCTGTAAGAGCACCTTCCAGTGCCATGAGTTCTTTAAGGTCAAGGTGAGAGTGGCTTTTTTCCATTTCATGTATTACAATGGAGCCAATTCCAATTCTCCTGCCCACAGAGGCGGATAGGTGACGTGATCACATTTCAACAGAGTGTTCTGTTACCCAGGCCATGGGGATAGGCCTGGGACCCACAGGGTCAATGGACACTTTTCTTACTTTAGATATCTGGGTGCTGAGAGAAATTAATGGAAAAGTCACTTTGGGGATGGCTGTGGAAAGAGCCTGTCTGAGAACAAAACCAACAAAAGCAGAGAGGGGAGTCAAGGGGGGGAGGGCGTGAAGAAGTGGGAGGGAGAGAGAGTGAGCCTAGAAAACACCTTCCAAGCCATAGCAACTGAAGCCAGCTCTGCCCTTGGCCTTCCCAGTTACCTAAGCCAATAAATTACATTACATTAAAAAAAAAAAAAAAAAGCCTAGACACAATGAACTACTGTCTACAGCTATTTCTCCTCACTATGTACCTGTCCTGGAATTTGTACCTGGCTTCTTTCTTAAACTCTGCTAGATGTGACCTCAAAGCTATCAACAGAATTTCACACTCACAGATTCCAGGATAAGGTTTTATATCCTCCCTGGTGGTAAACAGGTTTCTCATGCTGACCATGCCCTTGGCTCTGTTTTTCCTTCATAAGTATGCTTTCGAGTCTCACTTGCCCCCATGACCCCAGCCCATTTAAGCCCACCAGCCCATTTAAGCTCACATTCTATCTCATCCCATTCCCGGTTTTCTTTACTTTTCTCACTTGTCCTGAAAGCACACAGACTGTGTCTATGCATGGACAGATGAGATTGAATCCCCATTGAGAATATCAGGTAACCCTCAAAAAGAAAACGCCCTAATTGAAGGAGTATGTCCACATTAGTACTCCAGCGGTACGTCTGCATTCTGAAACCCAAGATGTGTTAAACTGTAAAGGAGTACAGATGAGATTTCAAGCAGTGCGACAGGTCAGCGGGGTTGGAAGCTTTCCCAGGCTTCTCCAAGCAAAGCCACTTGTGTGATGTTGGTCATTTCCTGCTCTGTTCACATTCCCTTCTAAGGAAATCTGCTCCACCTATGGTTCCTTCTAACTAACGGGCCATGTTTTGTACTGTGTCACCCTGTCCTCTTGGGATCCAGAGTCAAACAGGTGACAGTAGAAAAGACAGAGAGAAGCACCTACATTTTGAATATTTAACTCATGCTGAAGAAGGAACACTAGACAATTTCAAAGAAAGTCTGTGAATAATCACTTTGACTCAAAAAATACAGTTTGAAGATCCTGATTTTGGATATCTATGGAAAGTCCATTTCCCAAACTACTCTACACGAAAGAAATTAATATTCTCCTACTGAGCTCCTGGTGCTTACCTAGCTTGGTGACTCTCTGTCCCTTGCAACCAACCATAAAAGTCCAGTAAGTGTTATAAAAATGTAGTGTCTTCTTTACCAAAGATAAAGATGATTCTGATTATCCCAACAGATGAAGACACAGTGGCATGGGGTGGGAACTGGCGGTGAGGGTGTGTGCGTGAAATGTATAATTGTGTTCAGCAGAAAGGAAAACACAAGTCAAATTTAACACAACCTGACTTAGAAGAAAGAGACAGGTGATTTCTGATCCCTTTTTCCAATGCATATCTTCTAGAAGTTTTTTTCTTACTCATCCTTCCAAGGGTAAGATGAATCACTTATATAAATGTTGCATATCAGGATAATTCAGATGAAAGCAAGACATGCTATATTAAGCAAAAGAGGGATTTATTGAAAAGATATTAGGAATTTATGGAACTGAAGGAAGGCTAGATAACCAGCTCTGTCAAAACTTTATGTATATACTCACAGAGTCACAAAAAGTTGCAAAGGTAGTACAGAAAGGTTCTATGTAACCTACACCCAGTTTCCCTCAAAGGTTACATCTTATGTAATTAATAGCACAACATATTGAAACAGAAAATTGAAATTGGCATATTGGTATGGTACTACGTAAATTCATGCAACCACCACTGCAATTAAGATACAGAACTATTCAGTCGCCACCAAGGGATTCCTTTTATTTCTTTTTATGGTCACACTCATCCCCCCCTCAACATCCCTAACCCCCCAAAGTCACTTACCTGTCTTCCATCTCTATAATTTTGTCTTTTCAAAATTGTTATATAAATGGAATCACACGTTATGTGGCCCTTTAAGATGGGCTTTTTTCACTCAGCATAATGTCCCTAAGATCCATCAAAGTTGTTGTTTGTCAAAAGCTAATTTCTTTGGATTGCTGTGTAGTATTCCATTATACTGATGGACCACAGTTTGCTTAATCATCCACTCATTGTGGGTGATGTTAACTGTTTCTGGTTCTTGGCTATTACAAATAAAGCTGCTAGGAACAATCTTTATACAGGTTCTATAATTTGAGGGTCTTTTTTGTTTGTTTGTTTGCTTTGTTTTTTGGTACAGGCTTTGTCTGATTTTGGTTTTAGGTTAATACCGGCTTCATAAAATAATTGCGTAGTGTTCCCTCTTATTTTATTTTCTGGAGCAGATTATGTAGAAAATAAAATTTTTAAATATTTGATAGAATTCTCTGGTAAAACCACCTGGACCTAGAGATTTCTATTTGAGTGGTTTGTTTTGTTTTTGGTAACTGATTTCCTTAATAGTTATAGGGATATTCAATTATCCTTAAAATATATTTTCTATTGGATGAGTTGTGCTTTTCAACTTAAACCACTGGATGGTTTATGCTTTTCAAGAAATTGGTCATTGCTCAAGAGTGTACTGAGCAAATTGGGGTGACCAGTAAAGGAACTTAGCATTGTACAAAACAAGTTTGTCCACCTGATTATTAAGATTCCCTTTTGCAGTGGTGAATTGCTGGTGATAATTTATGTGAAATAGAATGTTGATTTTATTTAGAGTATCAAACCATCTACCTGACAAAACTATACTTCCTAGCTACCATTGTATCTAAGTGTAGCCATGTAACTAAATTCTGGCCAATGAGATGGAAATGGAAATACCATATGGAATATCCAGGAAGATTGCTTAACAGAAGTTGACTCAATTGAGACGTGCTTCCCTTTTTGCTTTTCTCCTCTTCTTTCTTTCCATCATGATGGCTGGAGTTCCAGCAGACATCTTGGACCAGGAAGTAACCATGATGACCGTGGAGCAGTTATATCAGTCCTGGCCACCCACCTTCAACTTCTTTTATATGTGAACAGAAAACAAAGCAAACCAAAAAATGACTTTCCATGTTGTTTGGTTACTGTTTTGTAGGGTTTTCTGTTGTAGTAAGCTGCAACTAATCCTAAATATGTAATATAGGATCTATTCATCAAGATCCATCCACATACTTCTCAAAAGGTCCTTGTCATCAATTCCCTAACCAGGATCCTTCCAAGGTCCTCATTGTCTGAGCAGACTATTAGCCACTGCCCATGTTTAAGGCAGGGTCTTGTCTCAGACCATCTCTCCTAATCAAAGCTGATGAAATGAGCTCTTTAGAATTCGGCTCATGGAAGTATTTTTTTTTTTCATTATGCTTCAGGGCTATGCCAGAGTGAAGTTAAAGTGATGTGGGAATCACAAGAATAATCTCATAGCAGGGAAACTTGATGGAAAAGACGTGAGATTAACACATTCCAACAATGTCTCCACTACCTGCATCAGACTGTCAAGATTCAAGTTCCTGAAAAAACAAACAAACAAACAAAACGTATTCCAATTGTCAAGTTAGATCTTCTGTCCACATTTTGTCAACATGAGTTGATTGAAGGTAAAATCTGGTCCTTTCAGCTTCTTTAGTAAAAGGTAGAAACATGGGTTCACTATCCCAACAGCTCCAGATACATGAGAAGAGGTAATCCGCCACAAAAAAATAAAATGCAAAATCAAGGCATTGATAAGAAGGGGGAACAGATGCTATACAGACAAAAAAATGACAGATGTCTATTAGATAGATGCTTTGGCAATTAGATGCAGTAGAGTGTTATCAGGGTGCTGATACAGCTGCAAGGTCAGACAGAGTTGGCGTAGGTCACAGTTCTACTACCTAGTTTCTGGTTGTCTGTAGCAAATCACATGACCTTTAGGAGCTCCAATTTTCTCATCTGTATAAAGGGGCTATAGTACCTAATTTATTAGGCACACAGCCTAAATTTTAACTGAGACAAGTTACATAATAGCACAGCATCTTATGACAGCTGTTGTTAGTCCAAGTGCCAGTTTTTAAAATGATGGTCCTAATTTCAGCCTTCTGTAACGTATTCCTGCATGCATGTTAGTAAGGTAATTAACAGCAAAGGATTTCGAATCAAACAGACTTCTATTTACCAACTATAAGATACTGATCAAATTACTTACTGCTCTAAATTTCCATTTCCTCATACGTAAACTGAAAATTATGATAAATGCTTCAGAAGCTTAATTCAAGGAATAAATAAGATGATGCATATATAAAACATTTAGTACAGAGTCTAACACATAATAAAGGCTCAAAAATGGCAGCTGCTAGCACTATCATTATTATTATTCCATAAGAGAGGTTGACTCAAGCTATACAACTTTCTGGAAATATTCAATGCTATATGAGAGGAGAAAAATTTATCTCAATTCTACAATATTGTTATAAAGTGAAAAAAAGAAACTGTATTTGATATGACACTTTGAAACAGCTTTAAATGGATAAAGATAACAATGAATGATTGTACCCATTACTCTATTATGGTTTTATAAAATGTATTGTGTGCCCACAGTGTACTATAGATAACATAGTTGGTACTTGCCCATGGGGACTAACTGCCTACACTTACTATCACAGACAAACTCTTATTCAATTAGGGAATTTGTCTGGAACCTACTTATAGCCCTTTATAGCCCTGATCTTCCCCCACTATCTAATTTTTCCTAGATGCCTCAAAAGACTAATATAGAACAGGATATGGAAAAAGGGTATATGCCAAAATTGAAAGCCCAACTCAAATGATGCTTTCCCAGTCTCAGAAGTGCAAACTACCATGAAAATCACTTACACGAGACTATAATCACTCAGGGGGTACAGCGTGAAGTCCTCCAACAGCAAGGTGGGAGCATATCCACAGGCGTCCGTAGTGATTTGTTCTTCTCTAGGCACATTATTGATCCATTCATTCACATTTATGGAGCACCCACTATGCACAAAGCTAATTATTCAGGAAATACATTCAGAGCATTAGCCCCAATCCTTCAAACTGAAAGAATTATGCATATATTCATGAATCCACTCCTGCGTGCATCCACACGTATTTAATGAGCATCTGCTAAGTGCCAGAGCCTCTACTTACGAAAGGGATATGAAGATAACGAAAACAAATTTACTCAGATGCCCAAAGTTTGATCCAATGTAACGCACTGCCTATAAAACTCATTTGCCTCCTTGTGCCTGCGATTTCTTCCTGCTGGGGCCAGGTGCGTGGTGGAGCAGGGTTCAAAGAGTCAGTTAAGGTAGTTGGGGGTGAAGAAGAGAGTAAGCTGGTGCCCAGTGGCGCTAAGCAGGTAGCCACCCTTATCCCCGGGGAGAGGGGAGAGGAGGACGCAAGTCAGAAGCACACATCTCGTGGTGGAGATGGCACCGACATGCATCAACGAAATTGACCTTTGGAATTTAGAGAAAGGCGCCTTGAACAAACAAACATTTCAGCAACTCTGGGAACACTGGTTTCAGAAACCCGTTGTGCAAGAGTTGACCCAGGACGGTTGGTGTGCCGCTGCTTGGCGTTTTGCTGCGTGGGGATGTTTTCTCCTGTGCATCCTCTACCCTTGTTCATAGACTCTCTGCAACTAAATGTGTACGTCTGGAAGTTAATGCTCTCTTGTGCTGCCGGCTCTGTCTGCTTCAGCTCTTGAAGTGGTGATGGCCATGGCTGTTTGCAATGTCTGTCCTCCCACGGGTATCTAGGCAGTAATTCCAGCCAGTTCTGATAAACAAAGGACAAAGAGAACTGGCACAGAGGTTGGAAATTGCTTGCTCTGTGCCAGTTACCAGGCTGCCACAGGCCAGTGCCCTGAGGGGGCCTGGGCATCTATAGGAACACCGCATGGGGAAGGACAATTATCTCCAAGCTTGGCATTTGATGGACAAGGAGGGCCCAGGGTAGAATGGGTGACCTTTCAGAGATGAAAGGGGTCCCGAAAGATCATCTGATAAGGAGGCAGGTGGGGAACATGGTGGGATAGTGTCCTTCTTTCCCCATGTCCTTCCTACTTGTTACGGATTTATCAATATCTTGGATTGGTTTTCTCCAAAAGAAGTCCCTGAGGCAAAGGCTCGGGTGCCAGTGATTTATCTGTGAAGTAATCTCTAGAAGCACAAATTAGAGAGTGATGACCATTAAGAGGTGCACTATTGTGGGGGTTCAACTCTGCAGGCGGCTGGGCTCCACCCCCATGGAGACCCTGTAAGGAACCATGAGGAGGGAACTCACCTCAGACCTGTGCCACCAGAGTGTGGAAGCTTGCATGATGTATCCAGCAGCTTCCATCCCCATTAATTGGGGGTTGCTCCCAAGGTCACTGAAACCCCTTCCACACACTGCTGGGTTGCACTGGTATGCAGAGAGCGAGCACATGGGGTGCCAAAGAAATCCCGGGGCAGAGGGGAAGAGACATGGAGGGGCTTGAGGTGGAAAGTTCTCAACATTCTGGAAGCTGTCTACTGCCACCACAGTGGACTCAGAGGTGGGCCATGGGGACAGGGAATTGTGCCATCAGTAGTGTCTGCTGCCGTCAGCAGATACACACAAAATTTGCATTTGAAGAGATACCCAGAGAGGAGGAATTTCTGTTGTATCAAAGAGGAAGCCAGGACAAGAAGTGTTGTGATATAAACAAGGCGCTTGCGATGTAACGAGTAGTCACTCCACTGCTTTCTTTCTTTGAGGCTCTACACTGTTGCCTGAGTTTTTTTAGATCTCAATTTCCATGTCTGTGAAATGAAATCTGTAAGATCTGTTCGATCTCGCTGGCAGAAGTTTTAAGAGAACAAAATGAGAAAGTGCTTGTGTAGATATCTGCATAAAACCAAACAGTATTATACACTGAATTTATTTATTCCACCAATATTATTGAATGCCTGCCTACTACATGTCAGAATCTATGCTAAACATTAAAGATAGGACAGTAAATAAGACCGATATAGTTCTCATTCTCATGGAGCTTGTAGTCTGTTGGATGATATAAATCAAAAAAAGAAAGGAAGTTTAATGGAGTGTAGTTACAGCAGAAGCGTAGCCATGATGGAGTAAGTACAAGGTACTATAGGCATGCAGATAGGAGCACATTATTCAAGCTTGAGGGGGCTCAAGAAAAGCTTCCTGGAAGACGCGATGTCTAGGCGGAGTCCTTCAGGAAGATGAAGAGTTAGCCTGGTGAACAGGGAAAGGAGTGTTTCAACAAGGGCTGATGGAGCGGTGTGGGGAGAGAGGGGACCTGAAGCTTGCGAAGGCCCAGCAGAGATCTAAAGGAACATAATATAACTAAGGATCTGAACACAGTCCAAGAGGGCTGGAGTGAGGAGTTAGGGAGTGAGGGGTGGGAAAGGCAGGAGAGGGCAGGACCTAGAGGTCCCCAGGGTTCTGATGACAAAAGACCTTGGAGCAGTATCGGGGGTGTGACTTTATCTGGAGGGCAAGAGGGACTCGAGGACATTTTTTTAGAAAGAGGAGACGTAATTCTGTTTTGTAGCACAGAAAAATCGCCTTGGCTGCTGACAAAGGAAAAGCTGGCTATGGATGTGACTGTCCTGGTCCCATGGCTTTGCAGGGAGGCCACCACTGGAACTGGAGAACCAGAACTACCTCCAGCAAAGCATCTCTTCTGACACAGGGCTGCCTTCCCCACGGCTCCTGCAGACCTCACACCAACCAAGATCTTTGTCCTTGCTTTATGAACTCAATTATTTTTTTAAATTGTGATAAAATACACACATCAAATTTACCATCCTAAACTTTTTTTTTTTAATTGAAGTACAGTTGATTTACCATGTTGTGTTAGTTTCTGGTGTACAGTAAAGTGATTCATATACATATATGAGTATTCTTAAAAAAGTGTATATATATATACTTTTCCAGACTGTTTTCCATTATAAATTATTACAGGATATTGAGTCTAGTTCCCTATGCTATACAGTAGTGCTTGCTCTTCATTTTATATATCGTGGTTTGTATCTGCTAATCCCAAACTCCTAGTTTACCCTTCCCCTCCCCTTTCCCCTTTGGTAACCGTAAGTTTGTTTTCTATGTCTGTGAGTCTGTTTCTGTTTTGTAAATAAGTTCACTTGTATCATTTTTTTAGATTTTACATATAAGTGATATCATATAATATTTATCTTTGTCTGACTTAGTTCACTTAGTATGATAATGTCTAGGTCCATCTATATTGCTGCAAATGGCATTATTTCATTCTTTTTTATGGCTGAGTAATCCATCTTAATCACCCATCCACAGATCTCTTTTCATTTTGCAAAACTGAAACTCCATCTCTATTAAACAATAACCCCCCATCTCCCCTCCCCACAGGCCCTGGCAACCGCCATTCCACTTTCTGTCTCTATGACTTTAATTACTCATATAGGTGAAATCATACAGTGTTTGTTCTTTCATGACTGATTTATTGCACTTAGCACGTCAAGGTTTGCTCATGTTGTAGCATTTGTCAAAATTTCCTTCCTTTGAAAGGCTGAGTAATATCTCACTGTGTGCAAGGACCACATTTTGATTATCCATTCATCCATTTATCTGTTCAGGGACACTTGAGTTGCTGTCACCTTTTGGCTGCTGAGGACAATGCCACTATGAACATGGATGTACAAATATCTCTTCAAGTCACTGCTTTCAATTCTGAAACTTTTATTTACTGCCATAGGTCATTTTTGACCAGTTTCCCGTATGTCCATCTTTTCTTCTTTTTTTTTTTTAATAAATTTATTTATTTATTTATTTATTTATTTATGGCTGTGTTGGGTCTTCGTTTCTGTGCGAGGGCTTTCTCTAGTTGCAGCAAGCGGGGGCCACTCTTCATCGCGGTGCGCAGGCCTTTCACTGTCGCGGCTTCTCTCGTTGCAGGGCACAGGCTTTCAGTCAAGACACATTTTCCACCCCCATCAGTCACGAGGCTGTTTTCTTACTCTCCCCACAAGTTCAATCTTATATTCCAATCTAAATTTTTCCCTTGCAATTTTGCAAGCTGACTCAAGTCTTTCACAGAATGAGACACAGTACCAGCTTTGGTACTTAACCATAGTACGTGGATGTCAGAATATAAAATATATGACTTTAATTGGAGATGGACAGCCTACAAAGCCGATACTGTTATAGTTTAAATATACTTCCAGGCTCTAAAAAAAACATTATTCTAATTTCTGTCAGTGTCTAATGAAACCAGAAATCACCATCACACATCCAAAATTTATGGGTGATGAACTTTCTCATAAGGTTATCAAATCTTAGTCTCTAAGGTAAGAAGCAAGTAAAGGGTAGCATTGTTCCATTCATGGGAAATAACTTTGCAAGATGGAAACATGTGACCACTTTGTCACTCCGATTTCAACGTTAAAAAAGCCATCAAAACCACAGCCCCCAAGTCAGGAAGTCAGTGTACCAGAAACTGTAACAGGTTGTTAGAGAGTGTTTAGTCCAAGGCTAGTTTCCTCAGAGTTTCTGGAGAAAGCAGTCTCCAAAACAAACACCAGTGGTTTCTGCAAATGAAGGCACTTGTCTGCAGGCACTTCCTTTTAGAAAGTGCTAATAGCAGGTGATTCCGCCTAGTGACTCTTCAATGGGAGTACCTTTTGCTTTCAGGAAGGGCTGACTAACTCTGTGACACTTCAGGGAAGCCTGGGGCTTTTCATTCCCAGACCTCAGTAGAAGCACTTAGAAAGGGAAAATGAACGTCAGAGATCTTCCTCAAGAGTCTGAAACAGGCAAATGCCCCGTTCCCTCAAGGTTCCCTCTTTTGAGCCCAGAATGGAGGTGTTGCTGCAGTGAGGCATGTAGTTCCCGACTCTGAGAAAGGGCCAGGTGAGGAAGTGTAACGGGTGATGAGATTTAGAAATGATCCTCCCCCGACACACACAATTCTGGAAGAGGCTTCTTTTAGCCACAGATGTGGCAAATCATACGTTAGAGGGCTCATGATTTCTCCTTGTGTTTTAGCCTGTCGATGAAAAATTAATCCGTCGATCTAAGAAAGAAATGGAAAATTTTATTCCAGCCCAGTTTTAAGATTATGACCCAAGAAGAGCTTCTCGGAAAGCTCTGAGAACTGTTCCGTCCATTATATAAGTTTTTTGAGAAAGAGGGCTGTACATCAAATGATGTATTATTGACAGTTCACATAATCCAGATCTAAGCGTCATCGTGGTGGGTCATGTGACCCCTTACAAGATCAGGAAGGAATGTTATCTTTTTTTTTTTTTTTAATTTTTAAAATTTATTTATTTATGGCTGTGTTGGGTCTTCGTTTCTGTGCGAGTGCTTTCTCTCCAGTTGCGGCGAGCGGGGGCCGCTCTTCACCGCGGCGCGCGGGCCTCTCACTATCGCGGCCTCTCTTGTTGCGGAGCACAGGCTCCAGACGCGCAGGCTCAGTAGTTGTGGCTCACGGGCCTAGTTGCCCGCGGCATGTGGGATCTTCCCAGACCAGGGCTCGAACCCGTGTCCCCTGCATTGGCAGGCAGATTCTTAACCACTGTACCACCAGGGAAGCCCGGGAATGTTATCTTTTAAGGAGTTGTCTTATTGATGCTAGGAGGATGCGTCTCTTCATGGTCGAGCAGGTATTTCTGCCGATGGGAGAGGTTTGGTCGATGCCTAATGCAGATACGCAACGCACAGTGTGGGGAGAGAGGAGGCCAAAGGGCAGAGAAAAATTTTTATGTTTAAATTTCTCTTGTCTTGTCATAAAATACGAATTTTACTTCACAAGCCCTTTTAGATGTTTGTCGTTTGTATACATTGTATGAATGTGTAGGCAGTTCGGACAGAACCTGCCTTAGAATAATAGAGAGTGTCCTAAAGTCAAGAGTTAGGGATTTTTGAGTCAGACCCCTCTGGCTTCAAATCCCGCCGAGCAATCGACTGTTCTGTTGCTCAGTTGTCTCATCTGGAAGCAAATAGTATGGTATTATTTTCCTCATTTTTCAGGTATGAACACTGAAAACAACAACATCCACCACAGTATTTAACTCACAGTTAGCTGAAATAAGTGAATGAATGAAATAAATGAATGAAATTATATGTAAAATGACTGATACGTAGGCGTTACTCAATACATGACAACGTTATTATTTGTAGTAGTAGTAGCAGCACAGTCTACCTGGGCTTGCTGATCTAAAGCATAGTTCATTGTGATCTTGCCATAAAGGGATTGTTCTCAGTTTTGGAATGTGATTTACACCTGGTCAGCAGTAGAGTCCCAGAATCAGGAAGTTATCCAACAGGTTCCTCTGGGGGCTGTCTCTAGGATAAAATGTGGCAGGATTACACAAGATTAAGAATTATTTCTGGTGTACACATCCCAGACCATCGTTAAAGGTCAAGGTGGCAGATTCGAAAGTAACCATGAGAAAGCATGCTTTCCAGGAAAGAAGAGTTAGATAATCAGTAGTTTAATGGCTCCACTTGACTTTCAAATATTTATTTATTTATTTATTTTGCCTGCACCGGGTCTTAGTTGCAGCACGCGGACTTATTCGTTGCGGCATGCAGTCAACTTGACTTTTGAAGTCAGCTACCTTTGTGTATTACATTATTTTGACATTCATCTGGCCATATGAATTTATTAAGTACCTGATATAAGTTGGGCTCTGCATATATAATGATGCATAAAGTAGACTTTCCCCCTAACAAACGGGATTGACATTTTAAAAATAAAACATACACACAGTTGCCCATTGTGTGACATGCAGTGGAGATACGGGTTTTATAGTTAGTTCATCATGTCTGAGACAGCATCTCTGAGGATGGTCTGGTGAAGTGGATATCGGAGGACCAAGTGGGAGTCAGCTGGGCAAAGGAAAGAGGGAAAAGCATTCCAGACACAAGAACCCATACACTGAAGACCTGCAGGAAGGAGAAAGCTGAAAGAAGGTTGGGGTGATGTGAGCACAGAAACATCACAGAAAATCCGGGGAGAGAAGAAGAGATGAAGCTGGGGGAGGTGAACAAAGTCAAAGCTCATGAATGATGTCCTGGTGGCCAGGAGGGAATTGAATTCGGATATGAGTCAATCTCGGGGGCTGGGGAAATGGTGTCTGAGTAGCCGAGGGGTTCCGAAAAATGTGCCTTTTTCAGGCACACTTGAAAAAGCAATATGTAATCCAGACTCCTGCATAAAGTCCAGAACAGGGGAGGGTTGCTCATGGACTGAAAGGAAAGCTAAATTGTATCCATCACTAACTAAAAGAACAGACAAAATCCTGATTACTTCCTGGAAATATAACTGGGAAAAAATACTCTGTGGGAAATGGCAGCCCCAGTCTATGCTCTAGACAAAGCAGGAGAAAAAGCTGGCATAAATATTGGTCCCATAAAGATGTGCTGAGATCCTGATTTAAGGAAACAGGATCCTTAAGGAAAACAAAACAAAACAAAACGTTATTTAGGAGGATTTTTCTCCTAGCATACACACACACACACACACAAATACACACACACACACACACACATCTCAGCTAAATAGGCACACACACAAATTACAAACCACACAAGAAAATAATCTATCCTGAGGGAGAATCTGGTTAAAAGTAAACACTAGGAATAAGGTTTCAAGAATTAGAAGTAATAGAAAAATCATAAAATGTGCTTAAAATTGTTAAAGATTTAAAGATGTAATAAAATTATAATAAAAGGCAACATTTTTGAAATAATGTTTTTGAAAGAAAAACAAAATGGACTTTAAGAAAAAAAATATATTCATCAAAATTAGATGTTCAAAGGTTTAGTTAAACATCATGTTGAACACAATTGAATAAAGAATCTGAACACAAAAAATTAGTGAACTGAAAGAATAGTCTATAGCAATTACTACAGGAAACAATAACCCAGTGAGACAGAGGAATGGAAAGAGTAAAGACTGAGTGTCATGGGAAGTAGGATAAAGGTAACTGACGTGTGTCTAATAAGAGCTCCAGAAGAAAAGAACAAGGGAACAGCTGGGGGAAAAAAATACAAAATGATAAATAGCTAAGAATTTTCAGACTTGATTTTAAAAACTATGAATCTTCATTATAAAAATCATATGAATTCCTGAACTGGGTAAATAAAAATAAACATTTAATGAGATACATCATAGTGGAATTGCAGAGGAAAGGAAAAGCAAAATAACTCAGAAATAATCAGATAGAAATGATATTTTACCTGCAAAATAGGGAATACTTAGGTTGTCAATTAGATGTTCCGTCAACTAAAATGGAAAGTAGAGATTATCGAATAATATCTTAAAGTTGCTAAGGAATATAATGTGAACTTGGACTTCTATGCCCAGTTAAACTTCTCTTTCAAAAGCAAATGTATAATAGAAATATTTTCACACAAATGCTAACTTTACCACTCAGATATCCTGCTGAAAGAACCACTAAAGGGTGTATCTCATAAAGATGGAAATTGAACCTAAGAAAGCAAAAATGTATGGTTAGAAAATAAATCAGGAAAATGTGAGTAAATCTAAATAAAGATTATTGTAAAAATTAATGATTATAATTAAAATAACACCTACTTGAGGAGGAGGGGTAACACAGGATGTCGCTAAAGTGCTACACAACACTAATATGAAAGTCCTTTATTATTCATGAGAAGAACCTGTTAACATTTTAACATGACATCATTATATCAGAAAAAATACAAAACATATCTTTTAAAGTGGTAGAGAGGGAAAAAGCAGAAAGAAATTCTAATTATCCAACAGAAGGATGATTTAAAAAAGAAAAAATATCAAGAAATAGCATGAAAACGCACAAAAAATACAAATAATTCCAAACATATCCATAATTCCAATAAATATAGAGCATGGTCATCAGTTAAAAGATAAAGATCCTCTAGTTAGATAAAGAAAAATTAAGTTATATGCAATTTACAGGCATCAGAGAAAAGATACTAATGAAAAATGGGAAAAGATACATTAGGCAAATACAAATCTAAATAAAGATGTTGAGTTGTATGACAATATTAAAGTCAGCCAATTAGACTTAAAGATATAAATGAATATTTACAATAAAGATAACCATAGAGCTTAATTATAAAGTAAACAATTTCCCAGGAAAATAAAATAATACTAAACCCATCCATTTCTAAAAGTATTGTCTAACCTCAAAATATATCAAGTAAAATGTAGACAAAATTACAAGAAAAATTGATAAAATTAAATCATAGAAGATTTCGCTTGTCACTTGTCACAAACAGTACAATCAGGAAAAATGGAAAAAAGAAAAAAAGCATCAAAAAAGCACAATAACAAATTTGCTTAAATTGTTGTATAAAACAATTAAATTTAAACAATTAAATTTTAATTGTTGTACCCAACGATTACAATATTCGTTGTTTCTTAACAGATATAGGATACTGATAAAAATCGACCATGTTTCACAATGTGCCAGAATTTGATAGGAATGGACATTTTACTTTGTAAAATCAAAGTACCAAAAATATGACCACAAATACCCAAACAACTCATTCAATAATTTTAAAAATTTGAACATTTGAGTATTTCACAAGTCAAAGAGGAATTCAGAATGGATATTAAAATAGAGAACTGAAAAGCCATATATCAAAGCTCATGAGTAGCAACTGGAGTAATATAGAAGATTGGAGCTTTAAATGCACAAATGAAGAATGAACACAGAATAAAACATGTAGTGAGCTCTGTGTTCAATTCATGAAGCATGAAAAGACTAAGAGAGTGAACATGAGGAAAGGAAGGGGAAATAATAAAGAGGAGAAAGACAACAGCAAGAAAAACAAAGAGGATGAACAAGAATCAGAGCCAGTTCTTTGAAAAGATTAATAATATAGGCACATCCCTGAGAGAGAGAGACAGAGAGAGAGAGAGACCTTGTTAGAAATTGTCATTAAAGTTATTCAATTGATGGTCAAAAATCTACCCATCCCTCCTTTTCCCCAAACCCCTCCAAAAAATCCTACCTAGAAAGTAACATGAAGCAATCAGTATACAATATATTCCAGGAAACAAGCAAAGAGAAGCTCTCCAAATCACTCTGTAAAGCTAATATAATCTCAAAAGGAAAAATTGTAGGGCAGTCTTTTCTTATACAGGAACACAGATGCAGTAATCCTAAATAAAATATTAGCAAATGATTCTGAATTCAGCCATTTTTTTCAGTGAACGAGCTGGGTGCATCCCAGTAATTCATAGATAGTTTAACATTATAAAATGTACGACTATAATTCACTCACTACTTTAACAAATCAATGATTAAAGGAGATAAACTATGGTTATCTTAATACCTGCAAAAAAGCATGTGTTAAAATTCAATATTCATGATCTTTAAAAATCTCTTAACAAACAAGGCATAAAATGGCATTAACTTTACAAAGCTTGTCAATCAACATCCAAAACCGAATATTGTATTTCATGTTAAAACATTAACACATTCCCTCCAAAGTAAAGAAAAATATAAGGATGCCTGCTATCAGCAATTCCTTT
The DNA here is from genome assembly GCF_009873245.2 of Balaenoptera musculus. Classification (NCBI taxonomy): domain Eukaryota; kingdom Metazoa; phylum Chordata; class Mammalia; order Artiodactyla; family Balaenopteridae; genus Balaenoptera; species Balaenoptera musculus. Next base: position 31,274,033 of record NC_045805.1, on the reverse strand, counting down.
CAGAATTAAACCCTCAGTCTTAGCCAGACCAATAAGATGGGAAAATGTAAAAGGTGTGCAATTTTTAAGAAACAGAACGAACATAATTCAAAGGCGATATGGTTATCTACATAGAAAAGATAAGAAAATACAAGCTATTAAAATTAATAAAAGTGCATCAGCATTACTCGAAAAACCATAATGTCTTACGTTGACAGTAAAAATTCAGAAAATATAATTTAACAAATCCATAATAGCAGCAAGAGTACATAGGGTTATATTTTAGAAAAGTAGAGAATAAACTTTATGGAAAAGTTATAAAATGTTATTGAAGGATATTCTAAAAGGATCAAAATAATTGGTGATATCAGTCATATTTATGAATGGAAACATTAAATATCTGTAATAGTAACCAGTACTCTCACAGTGGATTTTTGTTTCTTGTTTACAAACAAATTTAACTAATGGATACTAAAATTAATGTGGAATAATAAAGGGCCAAGAATTGCCAAACTACACAAAAGAGGGAGCAGAGGTGAAATTTATCATTAGGCTACTAGTCAGGAGAGTGTGGTTAGATGCAGGAATGAGCAATAAAAACAAATGAACACTATGGAGAACAGTATGGAGGTTCCTTAAAAAACTAAAAATAGAACTAGCATATGACCCAGAAATCCCACTACTGGGCCTATACCCTGAGAAAACCATAATTCAAAAAGAGACATGTACCACAGTGTTCATTGCGGCACTATTTAAAATAGCCAGGGCATGGAAGCAACCTAAATGTCCATCAACAGAGGAATGGATAAAGATGTGGCACATATATACAATGGAATATTACTCAGCCATAAAAAGAAATGAAATTGAGTTATTTGTAGTGAGGTGGATGGACCTAGAGTCTGTCATACAGAGTGAAGTAAGTCAGAAAGAGAAAAACAAATACCGTATGCTAACACACATATATGGAACCTAAAAAAAAAAAAAAAATGGTACTGATGAACCTAGTGGCAGGGCAGGAATAAAGACGTAGACATAGAGAACGGACTTGAAGACACAGGGCGGGGGAAAGGTAAGCTGGGATGAAGTGAGAGTAGCATGGACATATATACACTACCAAATGTAGAATAGATAGCTAGTGGGAAGCAGCTGCATAGCACAGGGAGATCAGCTCGGTGCTTTGTGACCACCTAGAGGGGTGGGATAGGGAGGGTGGGAGGGAGACGCAAGAGGGAGGAGATATGGTGATATATGTATACGTATGACTGATTCACTTTGTTGTACAACAGAAACTAACACAGTATTGTGAAGCAATTATACTGCAATAAAGATCTATTAAAAAAAAAAAAGAAAAGAAAAGCTAGTGAGTTGGGAATATTTGTAATAAAAGCAAAACAAAACAAATGAATAAGGGAGAAACCAGAACAGACTGGTGGATATACACAAGCTTGTTATAAGGTGGCTTTAGAAATCAGTAGTGCAAAAAAAAAAAAAAAAAAAGGACTGTATGGTAAATACTGTTGGAGTAGTTAACCATTCATAATAAATTAAATTACACTTCAAGATCACATGATAATAATTACCGCAACAATAACAACGATGATGAACATTCGTTGAATGCTCATTAGACGCCGGGCACTGTACGTAACGCTGTATATGTGTTAACTCATTTAATCCTTTCTACCTGCCAATGAGATACTTTACAGATGAACAAACTGAGTCTCAGAGAGAGACAGAACTTGCTGACAGTCACACAGCGAGTGGGTGGCAGAAGCAGACCCTGCTTTGAACACAGCAGTCTGGCTCCGGAGCGCTAGCTTTTAACTACCACACATTATTGCTCTGTGATGAAAATGAAATGTCTCCTGGGTCAAAGTCCTAAGGGTGAAAAACCAACCTTAAAACTCCAGGAAGCAATTTTAGGACAAATGATCTAGCTTAGGAACAAAGTTCTACATTCATATATAATAAATTTATAAACAGAAGCATGGAATGTCATTTAACAGCTGGAAGATAAAGGTTATGTATTAGATGGGGGGAGGAAAGATGGGATAGGGGAGGACTTTTTAAGCGTTTCTGTGATATTTTGGTTTATTTCAACAATGATCTATGACAGATATGAAAAAATGATATTTGTTAAATCTGGTGGATAGCATACGCCTGCTTTTTCTATATTTAGCATTTCCTATATATTTGCATTTTAAAAAGGCAAATATACATTTTTTAAAACGCAAAGTACTTTTTTTAAAAAAAGAATAAAAGGGAAAGGTGGGGGAGGGATAAATTAGGGGTTTGGGATTAACATACACACACTGCTATATATAAAATAGATAACCAACAAGGACCTACTGCATAGCCCAGGGAACTCTACTCAGTACTCCGTAATTATCTATATGGGAAAAGAATCTGGAAAAGAATGGATATATGTATATGTATAACTAAATCACTTTGCTGTACACCTGAAACTAACACAACATTATAAATCAACTCTACTCCAACATAAAATAAAAATTTTTTAAAAAGAAAAGTTAAAAAAAAGAATAAGTTGGAGACGAGGAAGTAAAGTCAGAAGAAAAGAACATGCTTGAGAAATAAGTCTGTGTATTTTTTAATGAGGCTTCAGGAGGTTGAGAGCCAGATCAGGTCCTTTACAGCTTACTTTCTCATTTTTCTTCTTTTGAATAAACACTAATGTGCCCAGTAATGTGATAAAATTACCCACCACAATCCATCCTTAAACATGCATGTCAAACTCTGGTTCTCACCTGGGGCACCTACTGATTTGTGCATTGTGGGTCCTCAGTAAATACTTGTTTATTAAGCCATTTACTATTTGGTATTAAACCATAATCAACCAAATTAAACTGTATTGATTCAGAAAATGCCAATTAGGTGTTCCTTTGGTTGCAAAATTGATCTCCTGGGCATTGCATTAGGAAAAGAAAGCTGGGGGCCTCGATTTCCCTCCACCACTCGGTAGCAAAACAGATGAGAAAGTTTGCACAAATTGTGTTTTTAAAAGATTCCTTTGAAAAGTCTGGGATGTTTGCTGACTCTAAGCATTTCACTTTCTACTCACACACTCAGCTGATATCCCTCTTCAGCCGGCCCTGGGGCTCTGGCTCTGACTAACCTTGGACACCCTTCCCCCATGCTGAGAATGGCACAAAGTGAAATTTGCATTTCAAGTACAGCCTAGGGCTTCTGAAACGGTTCCCACCACTTACAGCAGTTGCCTGGTCCTCACGGTGATTCCACTTGCCTTCCTTGGGGTATTCCACGGTCCCTGAATCCAGTCTGCACAGAACAGATACGTCTTCTTCCTGCTTGCCTTCTTTTACTTTTATATTCATGCTTATCTGCAATTGACCTGGGTTGAAAACACTTGGATTGGAGATGCTTCCTGATTTTAACTGTTTCTATCACATTTGGTTAATTTCCTAGAACCAGATCTTGTGGATGTGTCAGATGATTCTAGCCTTGTTGATGTTGGTTTGTTTTTCAGTAAATTGTGTAGAGAATACCTCTGCCCTAGCTTTCCAAGTCAGGTGTGCTTTGGTCCATATTTGCACTGTTAGGGTGTCCATTAATATTAATTAATATTCAATTTAGCCTATCTCCTCGATGTTCGAAAGACTTTTCCAGTCGTGATAATATTCCTTGGTTGACACTCCTGAAGTGTCTAATGTCATCCTTAAGTTCTTTGAATTGCTCTCTTGATTAGTGATTTATCCAAATTATCTTTGCTCAAAGTCAATATGTTATTATTATTTCCCTTTGCAAGTCTTTGGCACCCTTAATTCTGAATCTTAATTTTATGTTCTTCTTTTTGGCTTGCTGCATTGGAAATCTCTTCCATTTATACCTATTTTGAATCTACTTGCCACTTTGACCACCCATTACAGTGGCAACCGTGAAGGCTGTGATATTTGTAAAGGTGTATTTATAAAAAAAAGTCCAAGTCAAAAAATGCCCAAATCCATTAACTCTATAATGTCCTATACTGTCAATGCTAATCTCTGTTACATCTCCTTCCTTCCTTTGAGAATGCAGAGTCTCTCTATAAAACATTATCTTCACACCCATAGAGAGTTCCAGTGTTTATACCATTTTTTTTGAAATTGTACATATTCCTCTCTCTCTGCACTGTAAACAAACTTCTGCTCTCATACTTTCTCTACTTTTCTTTTCCCAAACACTTGTTACGTTCTCTTGCCTAACCACTATGCTCAACAGTGATGTCCAAAAAGAAAATTCAAAGTTCAATAAGATATATTACCTATTTTCAAGAACTTATAGTCTACTTAAAGAGAGAGATGGGTAACAAATAACTATAATGTATTACGTTCTGTAAGGTAATTCTGGGCAAAATTTATGGCTAACTTTGCCTCAAGGTGCCAGGAAAGGCATTATAGAGGTAGGAGTTAACATTTGAGCTTGGTCTGAAGCAGTATCACACAGCAGTTAATGGACTTGGAGTCAGCCCAGGGTCTACTCGACCTCTCAAATCTATTAGCTGTGTGAAGTTAGTTGAGTTTATTCTTTATCTCTAAGCATCAGTTTCCTCACTGTCCAACTCCGCTAATGATCCTCATCTCAGAAGGTTGTGGAAATTAAATAATAGGATGCATATAATGTATAGCACACTGCCTGAGACATAGTAGGCGCTTAATAAATAGCAGTAGTCAGCTGATGTTATGTTTTGTTATATGGAGGGCACCTTCAGGATAGGTCTTTGCTAAAGGAATAGTATGCCCTGTGGCACAGTTCGTGCACACTTAACAACATGTTGAAGAAAAAGCAATAAACTAAGTGATGCAGTAAATTTAGTCCTCGCCCAGAATGAGTTAAAATTTTACTGAAGAATGTAAGTAGACCCAGATGAAGCTTCCTTTAGCCTGCTAAGGAGTTGAAGTTGATTCTGTTGTAGCTGAAACTTAAAATATTTTTTGTTAGGAAAGTAGCTTAGTCTGCTTTACATTCAGAGGGCTGTGAGAGATGCATTGCAGGGTAAAGAAGATTTGCAGTCCAATTAGCAAGCAATGGTCATAGCCTAAGCAAGAGATAATGAGTTTCCAAATTAAGCCACTGGAGTTGGAGAACAGGTAGGTATGGTGTATTTAAGTGATGGAATCCATAGCCTTCAAAAAGAACTAAATGCGTACGTGTTAAGTGTGTATACAATGCGGTGTTACATTATATCCTCCACTTGGCTACCAAAAAATGAGTTATACATATGCCAAATGTTATGCCTTTAGCCCAAACCAGTGATATTCATTTCATCCAATGATCCTTTCTTTCACATTTACTTTCCCATTTAATAATAATTTATTGCTTATTTATTGATTTAATAATAATTTATTGCCTGGCAGAGGAATGTAAAGGTAAACAAGACTTGCTCACTCCTATCTCCCAGAAGATTTTGCTGATAGTGAGAAAAGAGAGAAATTCCATTTTTCTTTGTTCTAATGCTTAACCACAAAGAGCTATTAACGTCAGAAAAAAGTCCAAGAAGTTAACCCTTGTTATTTGTTATTTTGAGATTTGACTGGTGTTTTGCTTTCCCATCTTCCCAGCTCAGTGTGTTATAGGAAGTCCCCTTGCACATGACCTCCTGTACTGAGGGCTAAATTAGTTATTTTTGGATGACCATGAGGATTTCACAAAGCAGCTTGGGCTAAATCCCGTATTGCCAGTTTCCTTCCTAAACAAGTCCCTCACAGAGAGAAATCACCTGCATTTTCTTCTAATTCACTTCTTCTAGACATCGTTCTGACCTTCCTTTTAAAAAAAGGTAACTATATAGGTAATATTTAATTGCATTTTTATGTAAAAAAATGATCATCAGTGAACTACTCAGCATGGATTAGGAAATGCTGCATTAATAAAAAATATTAAAATCTCAGTGACAGAGCTGCGAGGTTTATTTCTTCCTCCTAATACAGGCCCTGAGGGCCATCTTGGGTTCTATTTTGCCCTGTCCTTCACTTCAGGACACAGGCTACTGGAGCAGCCACAACCCACGATCTGGAGGATCCAGAGCACAGGCAGCGCCAGGGCAGAGAGAAGTATTTAGTGATAAGCACAACCACCCTGAAAGTGTACACGTTGAGGGACATAGACTCCTGCTTTACGTTCCATTGGTCAGCACAGGGCCCGTGGCCACATTTCACTACAAGATTGGGAATAAAATATAGAATTCATTCCTACCGTATGCCTGGAAGGAGGAAAAATTGAGTATTTCTGAGCAACTTTAATGAGGAATCGAGGTTTTCTCTTCTGAAAACCAAACTTTCTGTTCCTTCTCCTTTCCACATGCAAATACTCACACCTCTTCCACAGGAAACCAGCTGAAGTCCTGAAGTGGCATCGAGCTCAAGGTCCAGCCTCTCTGGAGGATGGTGAATCATCTCATCACCAAGGACAGTGTGCGGTCGTCTCCAGCTCTGGTCGAAATCTGGGACCTCTTGAGACTTAGGAGATAGAAAGCGGGGCTTCCGTGGTGGCGCAGTGGATAAGAATCTGCCTGCCAATGCAGGGGACACGGGTTCGAGCCCTGGTCCGGGAAGATCCCACATGCCGCGGAGCAACTGAGCCCGTGCGCCACAACTACTGAGCCTGCGCTCTAGAGCCCGCGTGCCACAACTACTGAAGCCCACACACCTAGAGCCCGTGCTCCACAGCAAGAGAAGCCACCGCAATGAGAAGCCCGCGCACCGCAACGAAGAGTAGCCCCTGCTCGCCGCAACTAGAGAAAGCCTGCACACAGCAACGAAGACTCAACACAGCCAAAAATAAAAATAATAATAAAAAGTAAAAAATTTAAAAAAAAAAAGGAAAGCAAACCTACCTGGCTCCTCCCAACACACCAAGCCCTGCTTTTCCGAAAGAAGAATGGGAGACACACAGCTGGCAGAGGTCTGTAGCAATTCCTAAATTCCACTGGGAGAATATATTCAGAGGCCCCCTATCTGGGGAGTGTGGAATGTTTGGAATGTTCCCTGATTAGGTCCTCAGTCAGTGCCCTGGGAGTAGCTTGGGCTCACTTCTCCTTTGTTCTCTGTGGTCCTCTGAAAGTACTTTTTTGATTATCCTCCTTCACTAATGATGGAAAGGGCATTGGGGAATATTGCCCTCCTTAGGGACTAAGAGGCTTTTCTTCATTCCACTTCTTGCCCAGAAACTGCGGGCTGGTACAAGGGTTAATTTCAAAGAAACAGACAGTTTGAGACTAACATATACACACTACTATACGTAAAATAGATAATCAACAAGGACCTCCTGCATAGCACAGGGAACTATACTCAGTATTCTGTAATAACCTATATGGGAAAAGAATCTGAAAAAGGATGGATATATGTATAACTGAATCACTTTGCAGTACACCTGAAACTGACACAACATTGTAAATCAACTATACTACAATATAAAATAAAAATTAAAAAAAAAAAAGGACAGTCTCCTTTAGTCCAAGCAGATGAGTCTTTTGACAATAAAATTCAAACAAAAATCCTCTTAGAGTTTTGTTAATTGAGTTTTTAACTCTCAGAATATTTGGTGCAAAGCGCCATTAAATATGCAGGGTCTGGTTGCCTCTAAGTGTGCCTGCCACCACGTGGATCGATTGGAATCAATAGACAAGACACTAATAAGAAAATGCAACTTTTATCCCTCGAACAACTGTCATGATGCTTTTACCTACATTAAATATCATATTCTTGTATGTCTTTCTGAATGAATATTATACTGGGACCATTTTCTTTTTCAAACGTTTATCGAAATTTATCTTTATGTATATATTTTACCTTATTCACTCTGACTCCCTTGCTTTCAAATTGTATATCTGGTTTCATTTATGATCACTTCCTTTTTTCAAAATGTGTGCTTGGATTTGTTTCAAATATATATTATCTGTCCTTGCCGCTCCACCAATAACCCCTGGTGGGGTCACCACCACCAACATGGGGCAGTAACAGTGGCTGAAACACATGTAAAGGGACTTTCTTTTCCATGACACAGATTTATCATTGATTTCTTGAGAGAAGCGGCATTTCCTAGTGCTCTTGGGAAGCCAGATGATCTGAAACATGGGTACAAAAGAAATTTTGTCATCATTAGTGACATTACAGAAATGTAATGTCACTAATAATATGGAACATCACTACAATATAATCATAATCATCATCATCATCAAATTTCCCTCTCTTTAAATTCATAAATGGGAGTCAAACTTTTATGAGCGTACTTGTCTCCGTTCTAGGCTTTGGGAATAGATTGGTGAGAACAAAAAGTCTCTGTCTTCATTGTGGAGCTTATGCTCTGATGGGAGAAGGCAAGCAGTCAACATCTAGAGAAGGAAAGTAAATCATATGCAAATTTATATTGTTTGTTGCTGTTTTTACTTTTTAAAAACCTTATGGATTCCAAAACAATTCCTGGAAAGTTGGTAGGGGTGGAGGTGAATCTTATGTTGGACTCATAACTACAAGAGAGCCTGTAAAACTGATACATTAGCCCTGAGGTATGATGGTCGCTCAGCTTCTCACTGGGAACTTCATCCCTCATTTCTTCTTGAATGCAGATCTTTACTAAGATCTGCTACAACCATAAATGAACTTTTACTCTGAGATACCTTAATCCATTCCCAGGTTTTACCATTGTGTGAGATGTATTCTAAATAATTTTTTGTATGTTCACAATGCATCTGTTTGTTCCAATGAATTTGTATTGGTTGGATTTTTTTCTTGGCATAGAATATTATGTATTTCACTCTGAAATTTGTTTTTTTTTTTTTCACCAAACAATATACCTTACAGATACATGTTAACTGTTTTATAGTATTTGATAGTAATTCCCACATTGATAGACACAGGATTTTTCCAATATTTCCTTACAACAAATAAATCTGCAATTAATATCATTGGATACATTGTCTTGAACATTGAAATAATTCTCCAGAGTGGGTCTTGAAAGTGGAATTGCTAAGACTTAAGATATGTATTTTCTCTTTTAATAGATACTGTTAAATTTTCAACAAAAAAGGGCCATACCAATGTCCCATCTATGGCAACCAGTTTCCATGGATCTGTCAGTATTTTCTATTATCAAACTTCATGTGTTGTTAGACTGTTGGGTGGAAAAGGTTCATTTCTATTTTCATTTGCATTTTTCTTGATCACTAGAGAGGTTAACATTTTTTTCTTTTAGTTTTTATATGTTTAATGGTCATTTATATTTTTTCCTCTTGAATTTCTTCTTAATATATATTGCCAGTTTTCTTATGAACTGCTCAGTGTTTATTTGATTTTTTTTATTAATTTGTGAGAAAATAATTTTTGTTACAGTACTACAATCCATATTTCCGACAGTCTATGATTTACAATTTTTTTGTCTTTTGTTTTACCTTACAAAATTTGAAAGTTTATTGACCTCAATGTTTTTCATTATATCAGTTGCTTTATGTACCCCATGCCCTATGTTGATAAATACATTATCTCATATTTCTTCTTGTATTTGTATACTTTTTTACCTGTAGGTCTAAAATCCATATAAAATGTATTTCTTGGGGATATATGTATACACATAGCTGATTCACTTTGTTATACAGCAGAAACTAACACAACATTGTAAAGCAATTATACTCCAATAAAGATGTTAAAAAAAATAAAAAATAAAATGTATTTCTGTGAATGTTGAAAACTATGGATTAATTTAATATTTTCCCAAATGTGTAGCTAGTTTTTCCAATACCAATTAATGTATTAGAATTTCTCTTCAATATGAAGACAACATTTATCAAGTAAGAAATTCCCTTGTATACATAATTTCTGCTTCTGGACTCACTGATTTTTTCTATTGGCTTGTTTGTGTTTATTTTTTTCTATTAGCACACTGCTTTGCTATTTAAAAGTTTATAGTATGTCATGGTATTTGTTAGGACAAGACTTCCCTCTTTTTTTTTTTTTAAAGCTGTCTTAGTTATTCGTACACATTTCTCTTTTGCTTGAATTTTAGAAATAGCTTACCAAGTTCCATGAAAATCCCCCCTTTGTTCATGATTTTTGCCTCTCTTTTGACCACAGTTGCCAAAGATTTATTCATATTATTAACCTTAAAAAATACAGATTTTTCTGGGTACAGAACTACAAACCCAAATGGCTTCTTTTTTTCTTTTTTAAATCTAATTAGATTCTCATTTTTTCCAGGCATTCTATCAAATCCCATTTTGAGTTTCTCTTTCTAATTGATGTGCTGAAACATTCTAATTGATATGAATTAAATGGGATTTTTTAAAAAAAATGTTTGTTTCATTTATCTTGCTTGGGATTCTTTAGACCTTTCATTTTGAGAACTCATATCTTAGATTGGAAATGAGGTTATCAGTTAGAACTCAGTTTTTGATATATAATACATAGATTTTAATATAAATATAAATGTAAATTTGTGTATGCATACACACACACACTCACACACACACACGCGCATACTTTTCTTAACCCTGCCCACTGAGAGATTCTTAGAACAGTGACACTGCCAATTAGCACACCTAGCCCCAGATCTTGGATTTTAAGTACTGTTTTCCAATTAAAAAAAAAAAAAAAAAGGCCCCTTATACAAATCACCAATTCTAAAGCTGGGGCTGGAAAAGTTCAAGATAATTTTGGAATACCAAAAAGTAAGGAAGTGCTCAAAGAAGAATGGGATGCATCAAAAGGACACAGGAGCCAGCTTGAACAGACCCCCTCTGGCCAAATTTGAGGTAATTTGGGCATCAAAATGAACAATAGTTGGGTTTTGACATGTAAAATGTGAATTCACGAATCCATATTGAATATGAATATGAATATTAATAAGCACATTAGTAATAAATAAAGAAACAAGAGGGGAAAGTCCTTTTTTACAGTGGAAAGGCAAGTAACAAGTGCAGATGGCATAATATACTCAGAAAACCACCATTTGAAAACCACCGTAGTAATAATTGTTTTAGTCAAGAATCATCAAGAGATACGAAAACAGGTGGGTGAAAATTTGATGAGAAACTTAACAAAGTGAACGAAGTTAACATCACCATTAATGAGAAAACAGATACCTCCTGATGGCAGTTCCGTCAATCTAACCATAAAAAAGCTTCCGAAAATTCCCAACTGAGGGTTATTCTACAAAATAAATGGCCACTAGTCTTCAAAAATATTAGAAGACCATGAAAGACCAAGAAAGGCTGAAGAACTATTTTGAATTATTAGAGAATAAAGACACAAGTAAACCAAATGCAACATTAATCCTGGCTTGGATCCTGGACCAGAAAAAAGTATAAAATCCTTGTGCTATAAAGTAGTTAGTAGGACAAATGACAAAACTTGACTAAGGCCTGTAGATTACATAACAGTGCTGTACTGATGCAAATTTCCTGATTTGGAAAACTGTACACACTCTGGAAAACTGTAAAACTCTAAACACAAACATTTTTTTAAAAAATCCCATTTAATTCCTATCAATTAAAATGTTTCAGCACATCAATTAGAAAGAGAAACTCAAAATGGGATTTGATAGAATGCCTGGAAAAAATGAGAATCTAATTAGATTTAAGAAAGAAAACAAGAGAATGTTCTTGTTTTTTAGGAAATACACACTGAGGGAAAGGGGCATTGTCTTTGCAACTTACTCTCAAATGGTTGAGAAAAGAATTTACATACACACATTAAGAGAGAGAGAGACAGAGAAAGAGAGAGAAAGAGAGAGGGAATGATAAAACATGGAGTAAGCATACAATTTTTTCAAAACAAACACATAAGACAAATTCCTTCAAATATGCGTTATTGGTAAAGTATCATGTAACATCTGGGCACAGCAAGCAAAAGGATGCAGGCTATAAAAGTTCTGTCACAGGCAAATTACCAGAATCACATGCTCCCCTGCCCTCTGAATGAGGGAGTTAGTTAGCAGGAACAGCGGCCAGCTCTAGACGATGCTATCTCTACAGTGTGTTTGCAGAACAAGAATATAGTTTGAACAAATGCAGAGTTTTGGCATTTGCCAGCTGAAAGCAGGCGATGAGCAAATGCCACATAAACAGTTATCAATCTTGGCTCAGTTTACAGCAAAGAAGATCACTAAAAGGGCACCAAGGTAGGCCGGCTTGCTTTAGAAAATGAAACCAGTCCAAATCCAGGAATCACTCACACAGACCCCAGGTGGAACTTTACAGTATGCTTTCCAAAACCCCTAGACATGGAACAAGATGAAATATTAGGCAAGTGCAATCTCTTCCCTTGTGAAACTGCAGGACACAAAGAAAACATGAGGCTTGCCTCAATCTGGTCTTTGGGTGACCGGTGGTGACATTAATGAATTGTACTTTGAAAGAACAGGGCATTGGTGAGTGGGTGATACCTTCATGAGAAGGCCAACAAAATGAATATATTTCCCTGCATCCAGTGATAAAAAATTTTACATAAGCAGGAAATGGAGTTGTTTGAGCTTCCTGATTACTAGAAATGTAGACTTAATAGAAGAAAGATGTTCAAGGGTTATTTTTCCATTGGGCTCTGGAAAGGAGACTTATTTTAAATTTGCCTCCTATGACTTTTTATTGCCCATAAAGGGCTGTTAATGTAGGGATCCATGTTTATGAAATCATTCATATTTCTTTTGAAGTCCTCTCACTTTCTTTGCCATGACTATTTCAAAACAACTGAGTTTTGATCTCTAAAGAAAGCTGAGAGTTCTGTGGGAAAGAGCGCGCCGAGCCAATGAAAGGGTCCTGACCTGATTCTTTGCTCTATGTCCTCGTGCTTCTTTCATTTGTCTGCAACTGTTAGCTCAGGGCACCCATTCACTTGTTCATTTATTCATTAATCTATATGTTCACCCAGCAGGTGTTCACAGAGCCCCTGCAATGGGTCCAGCACTGCTGAAAGAGAAAAGACTTGTACTTTAGTGAACTCTTAGACAATACACACAGGAAATAACCATGCCCAGTGCATTTGTTGCTCCTTCATTTCTAAGTAAGTTATACAAACTAAAAGGGGTCAAAATTCAGATGAGTTTCTTTCCTAAACTCACTGTCAATTTATGGCAGGGGTGAAGATACCAGGGTGGTAAGGTAAGATAGCAGGATGGCTGGGAAAGGCTTGGAAAAGGGACCGTTCCACTGGACCCTGAAAATAGGTGGGATTCAGAAAGTCAGAATGAAAAGGTAATCATGGGTGAGAGGTCCGATTAAGGGCAGTGTGCTCAGGGAACAGTGACGAGGTTGTTCCTGCAACGTCCCTCCGTGCCCTCTTTTTTCCTCTCTCTCTCCCTCCTTCCAGTCTTTTCTTCCTTCCAACAGATTGCTGGGTAGAACAAGACTCTATTATTCATGACTTCATATTATTATTCTCAGGATGTGGGAATTTAGCCTATATAACGTTGGGGGTTGTGCTGCCTTAAATTCCTAGCGTACCCTCCTCCACTGTCTTTTTTTTTTTTTTTTTTTTGGCCACGTGGCATATGGGATCTTAGTTCCCTGACCAGCAATCGAACTCATACCCCCTGCAGTGAAAGCAATGAGGAGTCTTAACCACTGGACCGCCAGGGAAGTCCCCTCCTCCACTGTCTTCACCAGTTCCTAAACGATTTTATGACTGGAGAATCCCATTATTCTTTTTTTTTTTTTTTAATTTTTATTGGAGTATAGTTGATTTACAATGTCGTGTTAGTTTCAGGTGCACAGCACAGTGAATCAGTTATACATATACATATACTCACTCTTTTTTTTAGATTCTTTTCCCGTATAAGCCATTATTGAGTAGTAGAGTTCCCTGTGCCATAGAGTAGGTCCTTATTAGTTTTCTCCATAATTCGAAAAGATACATGCACCCCAATGTTCATTTCAGCACTATTTACATGGAAAATAGCCAGGACATGGAAACAACCTAAATGCTCATCATCAGAGGAATGGATAAGGAAGGTGTGGTACATATATACAATGGAATACTACTCAGCCATAAAAAAGAACAAAATAATGCCATTTGCAGCAACGTGGATGGACCTAGAGATTGTCATACTGAGTGAATTAAGTCAGACAGAGAAAGACAAATATCATATGATATTGCTTATATGTGGAATATAAAAAAAAGAGTACAAATGAACTTATTTACAAAACAGAAGTAGAGTCACAGATATAGAAAACCAAACTTATGGTGACTGGGGTTTAGAGGGGTGGGATAAATTGGGAGATTGGGATTGACATATACACACTACTGTATATAAAATAGACAACTAATAAGTCCAATTATTCTTTTCAAGAGGTTTCTGGCATCATAGTGGGTTCATTTCAAGCAACAAAAGCAGGCACAAATTATATGTCAGGTGATTTTATTCAGAAGTTAGGAAAATGAAAGAAGTTTCTCTCTCCTTCTTCTCCCTTTTCTTAAATCAATAGAAATGTTGAAATTCAGCCAGCTCTGGGCTTTTACTCAAGGCACACAGTAAGGTGGGAAGGAAAACCAGAAATGGGATTATGTGCATGGCTATTTGAACATTTATTTCTCAATTAATTCCTTATGTCTCCTTGGTAAAGCCCAGAGGAGTCCAATGTGGTTTGATGATGAGGCCGTATAGTATCATCAAAAGAGAACTTGGTCAATTTGCAGAAAGCCATTTTGCCAATAGATCAGTTTTTTTAAAGATCCTATTTGCCAAGTAGTGAGGATATTTCAAAGTTTTGATATTGCTTCAGCCCCTATTCAGCACTTGCACCTACATCTTTTCTTGTTCCTATTCTTGCCATTTTATATGTCGATTGAGAGCCTTTCCTTTTACGATTTTTAGTCTCTTTATTTTTGTTATTTGGGTCTTGCCACTGCCTTTGATTCTGTACTTACTTTAGCCCGAGATGTTATGAGAAATTTTACACTTCTACAGGGTCTGGCACTATGCCATGACTCTTTCTGTGCCAGTGATTAAAGGAAAGGCCAACTACATTCGTAAAATATTAACAGGCTGGAGTAGAAGAAAATTCAGGGGCAGGGTTGCTGGAAAAGGTAGAGGGAGCAGGGACAAGGGCTGAAACTGAAAGGAAAACTTTGAAAAACACTTCAACAATTAAATAATTTATTAAATTTATGAAATACAATAGTTGAATAAATTGATCATTCAGTTGGATTCACGGGACCCTGGTCTTAAAGCAAATTGACCTGAAGCCAGTGGAAAGCCATAAAGCTCCACGACGAAGGCAACATCCTGAATGATGTCTTTCACCCCCTCCTTAGTTATTAGGGCTTGATTTATTTTTCCTGTCCTCTAATAGAGACATGTGGCCCAGGTGATACAAAGATGGTCTTCAAGGTCACTTCTGGAAGGGTGCCTAGACTTTTCCTGTTAGTACCACATTTTCTTAGGAGCTTATTTTATACATTACAGATGAAAAATTATCTAAATTCTTGCAAATGTATGAATACAATTAAAATATGTTGCTGATTTAACCTTTTTTTTTTAACTGCTGTTTTATTTGTTTCACAAAATTTAAGGCAACAGTGAAAATCTAGGACCTTCAAAGTGCCTCTTTGGGCCGGGCTAAGTGGGAAGGAGTGGGGACAAAGTTAGGTGTAGTTATTCTGTTCTGGGACCATCTCAACAATGTGAAGCCCTTATTGTCTTTCAATAATTGTATCTCCCCTTTGCTTCTGAGAATCGTGGGCCTCAGCTTCCATGCCGTCCCTTTTCTGTTCAACAATTTGCTGTTGTGCTCAAGATTTCGCTCCAGTGAAACTCAGTCCATAAATTAAACTTAATAAAGGAGAGAGTAGGCAGATGACTAAGCTCCTTTTTCTAAGTACTTGGAACAGCCTGGCTATGGCAGCACCCAGACTATTAATCAGCAAACTTGGCAGGATTTTAATGTTGCCCTTTATGAGTGGACACTTGTATAGGTTTTTAACTTCTAAGCCTAGTCATTGAGACGACAGTCAACAGGGCAGTTGTACACATGGTGAAGTTACTTTATTGAGTTTTGTCAATATTTTTTTTTATGTTCACAAAACTCAGCACATGTGAACATTTTTTTAAATAAACTTTTTATTTTCGAATGGTTTTAGAGGTACAAAATTATGGTGATGGTAGTACAGACAGATCCCATACACTCCAACCTGTTTTCCATTTTGATTATGATTATAATATGTTATTAGTATGGTACATTTGTCACAATTAATGAACCAATATTAATACATTATTACTAATTAAAGGGAAAAAGCCCCTTGACATGGGCCTTAGTAACAATTTTTTGCAAATTACACCTGAAGCACAAGCAACAAATAAAAATAAACAAGTGGTACTGTATCAAACTAAAAAAAGCATCTGCACAGCAAAAGAAGACATTGACAATGTGAAAAGACAAATTACAGAATGGGAAAGAATATTTGCAAACCATATATCTGATAAGGGGTTAATATCCAAAACATATAAAGATCTCATACAACTCAATAACAAAAACAAAAACCCAAATAACCTAATTAAAAAATAAGCGAAGGACTTGAATAGACATTTTTTCCAAAGAAGATATGTAAAAGACTAATAGGTATGTGAAAGGATGCTCAATATTACTAGTTATTAGGAAAATGCAAATTAAAACCACAATAAGGTATCACCTCCTGACTATTAGCATGGCTGTCATCAAAAAGACAAGAGATAACGAATGCTGGAGTGGATGTGGAGAAAAGGGAACACTTGCACACTGTTGGGAATGTAAATTGGTGCAGCTACTATGGAAAACAGCATGAATGTTCCTCAACAAATTAAAAATAGAACTACCATATGATCCAGCAATTTCACTTCTGGGAATATATCCAAAAACACTAACTTGAAAAGAAAGTTTGCATTACATTGGCCCTAGAATGAATAAACAATCCAGAAACAGTTCAGAAAGCAAATTCCACTATACAAAGTAAGTAGGTTTTTTCCTTCAGCTCATTTGAGTTAATTTTTGTGAATGGTGTAAGATAGATTTTAAGTTTCATTCTTTTACATGTGGATATCCAATTTTCCCAGCACCATTTATTAAAGGGACTGTCATTTCTCCACCGAGTATTCTTGGCTCTCTCATCAAATATTAGTTGACTGTATATACTTGGGCTTATTTACAGGCTCTCAGTTCTGTTCTATTGGTCTATTTGTCTGTTTTTATGCCAGTACCACACTGTTTTAATTAATTTAGCTTTATAGTATAGCTTGAAATCAGGAAATGTGATGCCTCCTGCTTTGTTCTTCTTTCTCAGGATTTCTTTAGCTGCTCAGGATCTTTTGGGGTTCCATATATATCTTAGGAGTACTTTTTTCTATTTCTGTTAAATAATGCCATTGGAATATTGATAGCGATTGCACTGAATCTACAGATGGCTTCTGGTAGTATTGACATTTTAACGGTATTAATTCTTCCAATCCATGAGCATAGGCTATCTTTCCATTTATTTGTTTCTTCCTTGATATCTTTCACCAATGTCAAGTTACTCTTTTTCCCCTGTCTCTTTCTATACTGTACTCCTTGGAAAGAAATTGCTCTGTGGAGCCCACACTTAAGGAGTGGGAAGTTATAGTACATTTCCTTAAAAGTGGAGTGTCTGTATAAATTATTTGGAATTTTTCTGCATGAGGAATTTATCTATTCTCTCCATTTATTTATTTATTCAATCATTTATTTGTATAAGTATGGATTAATGGATACTAATTTTATACTTTGGATTATAATCCAATACTACTTTATTTATTCTGTTGCTCAAATTTTTCTAGCTTTGACTATTGGGACTTCTTTTCTTTGGTGCCTATGTTCCTTCAACATACCCCCATCAGTTTGAACTTTTTAACTTTTTGAGCAGTTTTTTACTTTCTGGAACTATAAGATAACCCAGGCTCATCTTGTACATTTCCTGTCCTAATCCAACAATCAGCCATTTCTCCAGGGAGCCTTCGTTTCTTTGGCTGGAGAATGATATTAGAAACCAAGATCTGGGTGCTAGGTGTGCCCCTTGCTACTGTCATTCATGTAAATATTTAAAATCTGAGTTTCATCTGGAATGTTGATGCTAATCAATTAAAACTGAAAACTTGTTTAATAATCATTCTTCAGAAAACTACTAATTCTAGGATGATGAGATAGTATAAGCACTTCATTAACACCAATTCCTAGAAATTCTTCAAATAGCATGAAAATCGAGTCCAGTCTCAGGAAAGGATGAGAATAAAAGGGAATTTGAGGTGGTAGTATGGGAAATGTGGGAATTCCTGTTCAATATTTCACAAGTAGGCTTCCTCAATTGTAAGGTAAGAAAAATACCTTCCTCTTCATTAAAAAGAAAAGGGAAAAACACCTACTCACTTTGTATAGTGGAATTTGCTTTCTGAACAGTTTCTGGATTGTTTGTTCATTCTAGGGCCAACGTAATGCCAACTTAGGGACTAAGTGGAGAATACCATTGGTATACTGCCACCACCTTCTGCCATCTAGTTTCTCAGCATTTATTCTTTTACTCAATAAAATATTACTTGAGCACCTCCTGTGGAGGACATATTTTAAAAGTCTGATGTTCTGGTTACTATTGCTGCACAAGAAGTTATCCCAAAACGTAGTGGTACAAAACAGCAGGCATCTAATGGTGTTCACTCTTTTGCAAATTGGTTATTGAGGAAGAACTCAGCAGAGGCAGGTGTCGGGAGTGCTAAGAGCGTTGATAGGCTGGCACCAACTGTCTGTTGCTACTTGAGAAGAGCTAAAGGGTGCTGGAAAGCAGGAGGAAGTGCCTTCTTCCTTCCTTCTTCCGTTCTGTCTCCCACTGCCTCTCATTGTCAGATGCTGATCAGAAGCAAAATGGCAAGCCCCAGCATCACATGCAAAGGACAGAGGATGGGCTTGGGAACGAGAGTAAGTAAATAGCACAGGAAAAATTATGAACTGCTGAAAACTTCTTTGAACACAAAACCTTGAATTGTATCCATTTTTTTAAATTAATTTTTTGGCTGCATTGGCTCTTTGTTGCTGCGCACGGGCTTTCTCTAGTTGCAGTGAGCAGGGACTACTCTTGTTGCGGACACGGGCTCTAGGCACACCAGCTTCAGTAGTTGTGGCGTGTGGGCTCAGTAGTTGTGGCTCATGGGCTTAGTCGCGCCATGGTATGTGTGATCTTCCCATATCAGGGATGGAACCCATGTCCCCTGCATTGGCAGGCGGGTTCTTAACCACTGCGCCACCAGGGAAGTCCCAAATTGTATCCATTTTAAATAAAAATTTTAAATTGCACTCTTTTTCACAGAAGATTCTAAATTTAATTTTTCTTGGTGTCTTATGGTCAGCAGGGTTTTTTGCTGTTTATCATATATTGTTTCCTCAGGACCTATTTTGCTGGATAAGATTCCATGCCCCTCCCCCAATATCACATGTTCTGTATTCTTTGAGATACTACTGATTGTTTAGTTTTTTTCTTCTGTCAGTTGAATAGGTTCAAATGAGTTACATCATCGCTGTAACTGAAGCCTGCCTATTTCTTTATTCTAATGTCTTTATTTTAAACTGATATTGGCTTAGATCTCAAATGTGAAAATGTATTTAGTATGGCATAAAATAACCATAAATGGGCTTGAATAAATTCCCGAAGGGTTTGTGTACAAGTCAAATGGCTAAATCTCATTGGAGGCACCATCATCCTTTATAGTTACCTAGAGGCTTTGCTTCTAAGCTCTGGATATGTAAGCCTGTTGAACACCTGATTTCTGATTTGGGGTAGTAGTAAGTGTAGACTGTTTTCAGTATTTCTCTCTTTTTTTCTCTATTCCTTCTTTTTTGTTTAGGAAAAAAAGTTAGGCTTTAACTTTGAAGACAGCTGCTTTTCTAGTATATGGTTGTCTTATTACTTTAGGTGGGTAGGTATTTAGAAGAGCCATAGCAAAATTTTTATCTTTTTATTTACCTGGTCTCCATGTGTCTCCAAGCAGCAACTGATTTTAGAGATGACATGAGAAAGTAGTTGGGCAAAAGTACCTTGGAGAGTAAGTCTCAATGCCTAAGGTGTCCAATTGTACCTTCCACAGCTATGGCCTGATTATTTTTTGTCTTTCTTGCTCTCTAGGGCTGCAGAGTAACTTAAAAACATATGTGGCTCACTCCAAAGCTCGTAATGTGAAGCTCAAAATGTAACTAATACATTTTTTATCAAAGAAAACGCCTTGACTTATCAGAAGTTACTCAAACACACAAAAAAATCATTTCTCTTTGCCGAAAGGCAGGTTTGATTTTTGCTGGATCATTATCAGTCACATCTTTATTCTCCCCATCAAGTAAGGCTATTCCATTTCAGATAGTTTTAGTAAGTTTGGGGATGTCTTCCATAACACAGAAATATGTCCAGAATACATTTCTTATCCTAATATCTGAATCTTCTATTGGAATTATTTTTAGAATACA
This sequence comes from Balaenoptera musculus, assembly GCF_009873245.2. Lineage (NCBI taxonomy): Eukaryota > Metazoa > Chordata > Mammalia > Artiodactyla > Balaenopteridae > Balaenoptera > Balaenoptera musculus. The sequence goes on along the minus strand of NC_045805.1, from coordinate 31,253,626 downwards.
TATCTCCCTCCCTATAGATTTGAGTGTCCTGAAAAGTTGTCTCAATATCTGATTGAAGAGTATTTACACTCAGAAAATCCTATGGATGGATTAGAAGAGATCTGTGATCTCTGAGGTGACTCAGTGAAACACTAGATGATTCTTTTTGTAATAGATGATAGATGCAGCTGTATATTTTATATTACACACACAGGAATTGTCCTTATTACAAAGTAAGTGAACCTGAGCTAGTACTGTGCAAAATACATTTTCCATAGCAATTAGGAATAAACTATAAGTGATTCACTAAAATATGACCTAAAGCTTCAAACTATACAGAATTACAAGTGATGGGCAAACATCACTACAGCATGGCTCTGGGGTTAACTACAATATTTTCCTATTGTGTTCTCATGAAGGTATCAGTGAGGCAGCTGAAAAATTCAGATTGGGACTGTTAAAGCTACAAGAGAAAAATGAGAGCTCTGTGTAAAGGATGCCCAATGTGAAGAGGACGCAGAATGCAACTCTGGGGACAAGGAAAGAAAACCTAGGAAGTGTTCAGAGATTTAGGAGGAGAATATAAGACAGTGAGACCACAAAGCCAAGGGGACACTTTCAAGTAAAAGTGAACGTTCGATTGAAAGGTCAAAGAGGATGAGAATTGAACATCAGTTACTGGTATCTCTCTCATCTGAATCTAGACAAATAAAATGTAACAGCTCAATTTAAACTAGGTGTGTCTAATTCCACAATCTGTGATCCTTCCACCATTCCGTGCTACTTGCTATTAAAATCAAACCAACGTACAAAGAAACCCGAGGTGCTGAAAAGACTAGTCAAATACCTATAGGCATAGAAATATATGCACTAATTATACGCTGATCCCACGGCTGGTAGATTCTTCACTGATCTAGACACTGGGCATCGACTGGCCAATAAAGTAGGTATGATGTCTGCCCCTTGTGGAGCTTCCGGTCCTATGAAGTTGCTAGATATTAATCAAATAGTCATATTTAACAAGAGCTATGGAGGGAAAATAACACGGGGTTCTAAAAGGATATAAGCAGAAGGACCCAACTTGGTATGAATTTCAATGATGGAATCTATTGGAACTGAAATCTCCGGAATGGCAGCAGTTGGTGAGATGGGATGGGCTGGGTTGGGGCTGACAGGTGATGATAGGAGAAACCCTGTTGAGTGCTGACAAGCTAGGGGCGTCCAGGAGAGGTCAACATGGGCCAGATTATGTAAAAAAAAAGCCGTGTTTGTAGGTCTTTGTTTAAGGTCTCCTGTGTAAGGAGAAGCCTTTACAAGGTATTGATTTTATATTTAATTCCTACACCTTCCTGAGACGCTTACCAATGAACAGCACTGCTTCAAACAGGAAAATCAACATTATGGCTTTTCCTGGTAGCAAAGTGCAACTATTTTTTTTTCCTTTCTTCCTCTTCACTAAGCCAATTTAGAGATCACTGGACTTACCTTTGTAACACTGGCATCATAATAGCCATGATTTGGCACAAATCTGAGAGCTAGTTGCTGGGAGAACACTACTGGCGTAATTCTACCAGGTGGACCCAACCACACAAATGCAGTATTAGAACAGAGAGGACAGTGAAAGATATCAGGGTGGAAGAGACAGTGCCTTTGATTTTAAGATGCAGCAAACCCACAAATTTGTCTTTGGAGAAAACAGTGTTAATCTTGTTCCAGTAATAGTTAGGGTGACAGTCACACGCCTAACATTTCTCTTGTAGTCGGGGAACTCACCAAATCTGTTTGCCACACGAGTCTTTGTCTAGGGACAATGGTGCAGCTCAGCTGAGTAATGGTCCTGAAACCCACACAGTTGGGGCAGAGGTTGGGAACTCCTCTGATAGGCACTGTTTGGATTGTGAGTGTACTAATGACTTAGCTCCATTCTCTGCATTATTTCCTGGACCCACCTAGATTCAGTCAATCCCAAATCTTATCTGAGAAACTCCCATGTGTGTTTATATATATATGTATATATATATATATTTTTTTTCTATTAGAAGAAATTTGGTATGCAAGACTATAGGTCTTATGGTTTTGTCATCCTTTTATTTATATAGTGAGAAAGTTCAACACAAATTTATCAGTAATTGATTAAACTAGTATACAAAAAAAAATCAGTAAGCATATGGAAGATTTGAATAACATGACTAGCAAACCTGATGAAATTGTCGTGGTTATAATCCTATAAGCCAAAACTATAGAGTATATCATTATAGAGTATATAGATCATTTGCAAAATAAGATTATGTTCTTATCCATAAGACAAATCTCAACAAATTTCGAAGAATACCATGCGGAATATTTTTTCTGATTACAGTAAAATGCAGCTAGAAATCAGTTTAAAGGTGCTTTTAAAGTCCACATATCATAGGCAGTTTTTTAAAAGGTAAAATAAACTTTATTAATTTTTGTTAATACTATAAAACACTTTTAATCATGTTACGAAATCATTTGTATCTTATTTTTAGATTCTACATATAAGTGATATCATATGGTATTTGTCTTTCTCTTTCTGTCTTACTTCACTTAGTATGATCATCTCTAGGTCCATCCATGTTGCTGCAAATGGCATGGTTTCATTCTTTTTTATGGCTGAGTAATATTCCATTGTACATATTCATCCACTTTTAAGTTCTTCAAATCACTCTCTTCAGCTTGGTCCTCTTCCCCAGGTTATAATCTTAAATATCCAGTTTCTTGTGGAATATGCATTTGGATAACCATCTGTTATAGGCAGAAATGTGTCTCCCTCGAAATTTATATGTTAAAGTCTTAACCTCCAGTACCTTCAGAATGTGACTGCATTTAGAGATGGGGCATTTAAAGTGGTAATTAAGGTAAAAGGAAGTCCTATGGCTGGTGTTCTTAAAAACATGACTGGTGTTCTACTACCATATGACTGTGCTCTTGCAAAAAGAGGAAATTAGGACACAGACCAACACAGAGGGAAGATCTTGTGAGGACACAGGGAGAGGACGACCATCTGTAAGCCAAGGAGAGAGGCGTCAGAAGAAACCAAACCTGCCGACACCTTGCTGGTGGACTTCTGCTCTCCAGAATTACAAGAAAATAGAGGTCCGTTGTTTAAGCCACCTAGTCTGTGGTACTACGTTATGGCAGCCCAAGCAAAGTCATTTTACAAAACTGAGCACATCACCTTCCTCTAAAAGTGATTCCCCTTTCTCAAAAAAGAAAATCTCAAGCTCATTCTTTCATTCTCATATTCATTGTTTACTGAGAAGTCGCTAAGTGATGGGAGTTGGGGTACAGATGTGACTTGGTCACAGTGCCTGCTCAGAGATCTCACATTCCATACACCCTACACAGGCTCATTCCTGTCGCTAACACTTCCACTATTTCGACTCTCCGATTGCAAACTTTGGGTCATTTTCCATTTCTCCTTTTTTCAACTTTCATTTCTGGTCAGTCCTAGATTTCCAATCTTTCATGGCCATGTTTTTTCCCATTTAATCTGAGTGCCAAGTCATCCCTAGATTGCAGGCATCATCTTCTAGTGGGCTTCTCCTTTTCCAGTTCTTTGTCTCACTCACCTCCTATCCATCTCGCTTGGTTATTAGAGATATCAAATATAATTCCCTGTACTATACAGTAGGTCCTTGTTTTTTAATCTATTTTATATATAGTAGTGTGTATCTGTTAATCCCCAATTCCCAATCTATCTCTTTCCACCCCCCTTTCCCCTTTGGTAACCATAATTTTGTTTTCTATGTCTGTGAGTTTATTTCTGTTTTGTATGTAAGTTCATTTGTATCCTTTTTTTGGATTCCACATGTAAGTGATATCATATGATATTTGTCTTTCTCTGTCTGACTTAGATCTCTTGGTATGATAATCTCTAGGTCCATCCATGTTGCTGCAAATGGCATGATTTCATTCTTTTTATCATTTTTATTTTATATTGGAGCATAGTTGATTAACAATTCGCATTTCATTCTTTTTTATGGCTGAGTAATATTCCATTGTGTGTGTGTGTGTGTGTGTGTGTGTGTGTGTGTGTGTGTATAGATATACCTTATCTCCTTTGAGAGTCACCGTAGTATCATAGATGGAAACATATGTAGCTCTGGACCTGGACTTCCTGGGCTCAAATATGGGTGCTGACACCTATTCAGCTGGCTTACTTGGGTTCTAACTTTTCTGGAACCCAGTTTCTCACTCTAATGGTACCTGCCTCATAAGATTGTTATGAGGATTCAATGAGCTAATAAATAGAGGGTGCATATACCAATGTTATTCTTCTAAAGAGAATGAGAAATGACTGATTTCCTCTTATTTTGCCTGCCCTCTCTCTCAAGTTGTGCACCAGTATCCACAAGTCTCATTTCCAATCTCCAACATCTTCACTTCTCTCAACTCTGACCCTCCACCAACTTCTCAAATGACATCACCCTAAATAAGGAGACTTGACACACCTAAACAAACACATTTAGTGGTGATGTAAGAATCTCGGAAAAGACTGTAGAGACGTTTTCAGAGGATTGGTGTGAGATTTACGGTTTTGCGTACGGATGGGTAACACTCCAAGCATAAATCCATGCCAAAAGTAAAGGCCACACCAGTGCTGGGGAGAGATGAGCAAAATTACAAGAATGCAGTGCCTCCTGCTTTCAGGAAATACCAGACTTCTTTCAGATCTGCATGAAAGATCCTCAGAGGCCAGAAGGAAACAATCTTTTCTATTAGACAAAATTCCATATTTCTGACTTAACCTATGTGCCACAGGCTGTAGTAACAGCCTCTCTCTCTCTCTCTCTCAGTTGCTACAGGGCTTCATGTAAAACTAATCTCTAACAGAAGTAAAGGCGAAAAAGTCAATGAAAATCACTCTTCTGTCTTATCCTCCAGGTTTTCTCATTTTTCTCTACCTTTGGTCTCTATTTTCTATCTATAAAAGGAGGAACTTGGATTCAATGATTTCTAAAATGCTGTCCATGTACTGTCATTGATGTTCCAAAGCTCTTGGCACTGTATCAAGAGTTAGGAAGAATAATAGAAGCCCTCCCTTCTGGGAATATTCAGTCTAAATTGGGTAGACAGTACATACAATGAAAATGAGAAGCTATATGCTTTTTAACCAGGTAATGTATTTTGCCACTAATGGCGAACAAGGTGAAAAAAACGTATAGATGTGGTGCAGAGGAGGGAATAACCACCAAGGGATTGGGGGTTACAGAAGCGTTTACTGGAGCTGAATTTGGAGAACCAGACGTGACAGAAGGGAAGTTTCCTGGGAGGGAAACTGGGTGAGGCGTGTGTAGAGATTGGCATGGCTCATTATCCAGTCCGGGGGTGGACTTGCCAACTGCTGTTCAGATTTCAGAGAGAAAGGTAGTGGGGAAAAGTTCGAAAAGGAATATTGAGAACATATTATGAAGGGGTTTGAATACCAGGCTGGGAGTCTGTCCTCAACTCTTAGGTTCATGCCTCCCAAAATTTCCCACAGAAGTATGCCCAAGGTTGGTGAGAATATAGGAATGCTTCTATTGACTGAAGAAAAAAAATGCACAACCTAAACGTTGAGAATTATGTTTTATTCACAGACATTCTGAGGACTTCAAGCCCGGGACACAGCATGTCAGGTAACTCTGAGGGGCTGCTCCCAAGAGGTTAGGGGGGAACCAGGACATACAGGACTTTTTGCAACAAAAAGCAGGTAGTCAGAGTATCAAGATTACTGTTAATTAAAGAAAACCAGACATCTCAAGTTAAGGAATTTAGAGTTTTTCTATGTATGAGGAGATGCAAGAGTCTGGCCTTACTGAAATCATTCCTTTGAAATGCACCTCAGCTACTGGGGCCAGTATCCTGTGCTTTCTCATCCTGAGTGCCCTCGGGCTCACTGCTGGCGGCAGCAGTGGCTGATGACTTGATGACCGCAACATCTTTGTTTGCTGATATGGCAGGCAACACTTTTCATTCACACTTCTATTCTCTTTTGACTGTAAAGGGAAAAGTTTCGAAGTTTTATGATAACAATTTCTATGGATAATTTTCAAAATAAAATAAAATAACGTCTAACTCCATTCTATCTATTTTCATTTTACAATAATAATTTTGGCATTCTTTTACCAAAACTAGAAAATCCAACCTGTAGGCAAATATTTTATCTTACAGCTTTCAATACCCCTGTACATACGTATAGCCGAATAACCCTTGAGGTAAGACTACTCCATCTAAAAAGCATAAGCTTTACGCTATGGAAAACCATTGCAAATATTTTGAAAAGAGAATCACACACTATTTCAGGATGTGGCATAATTTAAAAAGAAACAGGAGCTGCAGGCGAATGCAAACTCCTTCTGTTCTAGGAGAACCTTCCTTTTTCTGAACTCTTTCTCACACCCTGAGCACTTTGCAGGACTTTGCAGAGAGGATGAAGACTATCACTATCTTTACTAAATATCAGATAGTCTTTACCTCTTCAAAGAACTTGCATATACATTATTTCATTTTTATTTCACCATATTCTTCGAAGAATGGCTCAGAGGCCAATAACGGGATACAAAGAGCTAGCCACTAGGAAAATATATGGATTTTGCCCTTTATTTGAGGACACTCTTTCTTTTATTAAAAAGTCAGGGGCTTCCCTGGTGGCGCAGTGGTTGAGAATCTGCCTGCCAATGCAGGGTTCAAGCCCTGGTCTGGGAAGATCCCACATGCCGCGGAGCAACTGGGCCCGTGAGCCACAATTACTGAGCCTGCGTTCCAAGGCCCACGAGCCACAACTACTGAGCCCACGTGCCACAACTACTGAAGCCCACGTGCCACAACTACTGAAGCCCGCGTGCCTAGGACCTGTGCTCCACAGCAAGAGAAGCCACTGCAATGAGAAGCCCGTGCACCGCAACTAGAGAAAGCCTGCCCAGCAGCGAAGACCCAACAAAGCCAAAAATAACTAAATAATTAATTAATTTTTTTAAAAAAAGTCAAACTTTGAGAAAGTTTCTACATTGAGAAATATTAAATTTCCAAGTACAAATCTTCACTCCACAATAATGAGGCCTTTCCTGCTTGGTGGGGTGATACTATTTCCCATTAATTTATTTGTGTGAACAAGGTTAAGTACATTGTTGTTGAGATTCTATGCATGCCGGTTGGTTCTGGTTCTTAGGAGTTGGGCAGAGATGCTTTCCTGGAAGGACAGCTGTTCTTGGGGCTGTTGTGAGGAATTCACTGTCAAAACAGGGTGCCCCCAACCTCCAGGGTTGTGACTGACAACCTTCATTTACATGTGCCTTGATGTCTGGTGTATACTACCTTTTCATGATTCATAACTGTGGATATAATAGGATATTGGAACGTGCATGTTTCTTCTTGTGAATGAAAAATGTTGCCTGCCATATCAGTAAACAAAGGATGTTGCAACCATCAGGTGATCACATTACAGCTGCCCCAACTGTGCACCTGAAGAGACTTAGGATGAGAAGCACAGGATATTGGCCCCAGATAGCTGAGGTGCATTTCAGAGGAACGGTTCCAGTGAGCCCAGACTTTGCATCTTCCCATGTATAGAAAAGCAGTGCTAATTTCATTAACTTGAGATGTCTGGTTTTCTTTAATTAACAGTAATCTTTTGATATTCCGACTACCAGCTTTTTGTCGCAAAAACTCCTGTATGTCCTGGCTCCCCCCCCCCCCCTTGCCTCTTGGGAGCAGCCTCTCAGAGTTATCTGACATGCTGTGTCCCAGGCTTGAAGTCCTCAGAATGTCTGCTGAATAAAACATAATTCTCAACTTTTAGGTTGTGCAATTTTTTTCAGCAGACATTCTTGCTGCTATTTCTTCTTCATCCACCCAATGACCTTCAAACCAGAAAATTTTATAGGCTGAAACTGTGTGTGTGTGTGTTTAGGATGGAAGTTGATCCTATTTGAGACCCATGAAATCTGAGTTGGAAACTTCCAAATAGATAATAGAAAAGTTGTGATTTAAATAGGCAGTCTGAAATGCTTACCTAACTCCAAATAGCTCTCTCTGCCTACCTGCCAAGATTCTGCCAATATTAAGGTGTTCAAAAAAATCCCTTGTTGAAGCATAAAGACGTTTTGGGGAGGAAGGATTTAAGGAGGTGGTGGTGAGGTTAGAGCCCAATTCAATATTTGCTCCACTTTAGAATCTTAGAAACTTCTGGGAGTTTCTTATATACATATATGAGGTCAGTCTGCTCAAACTTCTACTTAAGAACAACATGTCTTATAATTGCTGAAATTATTCATCCAGCTTCAATACAAACGTAGCAAAGACCTAGGAATTCACCACTGAAAGAAGCAATTCCTTCCTTAATTACATCAGAATAATGGTATTTGTTTTAACAAGTATTGGGCTATACAACCTGCAGCATACTTCTTGCCTGTATTATCTCATTTATTTAACATAGTTATTTTGAGACATGCTTCTGAGTATTGACCCATAATCTGCCTTCATGAAGCTTCCATCGTTTGATCTCATCTGCCCAGAACAGCACATAAAATGTGGCTTTCATGAAAGCTTGTAATATTAAAGATCACTCTCAAGCCAACTGTAAGACAATCTGGAGCAGGAAGAGAAAGCACCAAGGGAAAAGAGTTATTGACCCACCGACAAACAGTAAGGGCTTAGAGAAAAAGAATGAAAAATTATGTATGTATAAGGTTGCTTCTTGAAATTTGAATAGAAAAAAATCATAACTTGGATTATTGACACTGGGAGATTAGTTAAGAAAATTACAGTGTGTGTATATCATGTAGTATAGCTATTGACGATGATGATCTTGTGATGCATTTTGACCAGGAAAGATATCCATGCCATATTGAGTGAAAGAAGCTGCTTATAGAAAATATATATGATCCCAGTTAGCAAAATTATAAACATATATATTTCTAAATATGCATGACTAGATAACAAATGAGTGTTTAATATGGGTTGTATTTGGATGGTGGGATCTGAAAGATTTTTTATATCTGTGTTCTTTAGATCTTTCAACAGGGACGCTTTATCATTTTCCCCCAAAGCAATATAGATATTTTCAACATAAAACAAGAATAAATGGCTGATTAGTGCACAGTTGGTATTCAGTACATGTTTGCTGATTTGAAACTTCAAGGTAAAAAATGAAACATTGCCTAAGTCTTTTAAAATCAGAGAGAGAGAGAGAGAAAGAGGTATGTGTGTGTGAAGACGAAAAATGAAAGAAAAATACTTTCTGGGTGGTCTAAAAGAAGCAATGAAAACAAATTAAGAAAAATGTCAAAGTTGAATTTAAAAAAAAAATAGAATTCCCAATGAGAGATGCTCTGGATGGTGAACCAGAACCACAAGGGTAGGACTCTATTACTTGAGTCATGTTGAAAAAAAAAAAAAACACAAAACAACAAAAACCACTCTTTTGTTTGTCTTTTCCTGTTTCTGAAAGTTGACCTTTCAGAGACCCTCCTTCATTTCTTCTTTTCATTATAAGAAAATTGAAAAGGGTCATAATTATATGTTGGGTTTCTCCTAGGTGGCTGAAACTTTAAGGTGAAACATCTCAGTGCTGAAGAGGGACCACTTGTGACTCAGCTGTTCCTGCACAGGGGAACTTGTTCTTTGTAAAATTCTAGCCTGGAGCATTTGCAGCTGGCTGGGCCCCCGCTCCATTGGTACATCATGGAAAGTGAGGGCCTGCATTAGTGACACATGGGCTGTATTTAAACAGTATATTATGGCCTCCTGCCTGTGTATATGTTTTGAGGAGGTCACAGCACATCTGGTTTTAGTCTATCCTCATGGTTTGAGCAGGAAGTAAGTAGGCTCTGAAGATGCTGGCTTCCAACCAGTTCGAAGGGGGTTGTGAGGCTGCCTTTTACAATGAAGTTGAGTACAAAGAGTAGTTTACCATCTCTTCTTTCTCCCTCTTATTAATGTGAGCTGATCCTTGAAACTCATCATTTCAAGCCACAAACATAAAACCAAAGATCAGGTTACAGAAATGGACCCATTACCAGGCTCATCATGGCACCCTGTAATACTGTGTTCCAAACTAAGTAGACTCTCAACTCCAGGTTCAAAGGCTTTCCCGAGCCCCAAGAATCTCAAGTCCTAAAATAAACCCTTTCAGCTGCCACTGCTGTTTCTGTAGTTGCAATCTCCTTTACACCTTCCAGTTTCTTCATTTCTTCCTGTAATTTACAATGTCCCACTCCACCTTCAACTGCTATGTTCTGACTTGTACTCTAACCATTCCATTGACTGCTCCATCCAAGGTGACCAATTCTCAAATTTCATGTCCTTGACATTGGTAAAAGGTTTGAACCTGGTATCCATCTCTTCCTAACTCTCTTCTATCTCTGTTTCCATAGAGTCACGCCATTCTCTTCCTCCCCCTACTTCTCTTCCTTTTCCTTCACCCTGCTTTCATGGCACATATTTTTTTTTTCTGTCATTAAAGGTCTTTCTTATCCCTTCTCTCTCATTTTAATTCCCTTGGAGAATTAGCCACTACTGATATTTTTACATAGTTGACTACCATACCACTCACACAGCCTACTAAATACATCCAGTTGGATATCCTACGGTCGTCGCAAACTCCACACGCCCAAAGCAAACTGGTCCTCCTCACCTAAATCTAAATGCAAATCACAAACATTTCCAAAGGTCTTACTCTGTCCACCATCTCCATTTTGAAGGCTGGAAGCTTTGCACTTATGCTCTATTCTTCCATCTCCTAACATGTCCGTATTTTCACCAAAGTCTTCCCCATTTCTTTGAAAGTTTGAATTACTATTCGAGTTTACCTCCCTATCCATCCCTCCTCCTAATTACACAGACCCTTATGGTTGCAATTCTGGTGAATCCAAAATTTGTCCTATCTGTACACAATTCAACCCGTACACCATTATCAAGCTAATTCTCTCGAAATACTGAGTGTATTGGATTATTTCATTCCTCAAGAACATATAATGATTTACCATTGGTAAGTGAAAAACAATAAATTTTCAGTCTAGTTTTCAAGGCTCTCCAAAATCCAACCAGTCCAATTGTTCCCATCTTTTAACCCACTACCCCACCACAGAAATCAAGTAAGACTATCTAGTGGGTCTTTGGTCTAGTCATCTTAGCTAATTTCTTATATCTCCTTTTGCCTCTGAGACTCCAAACCTTCTGCCTAAGCATTTTCTATGGTCGGATGGGACTGAGTCCAAGTAGAGAACACCCCTTCCATGATTTTTTTCAGGGCTTTAAGTGGCTTTAAACTCAATAACCACAGTGAGAAGGAATTTTACTTATGAATTGTGGAAAAGAATTCTAAATGGGGAATAAAGTACTTTCATCTTACTTTTTGCCCGAAGCATCCGTGTATAAATCGCTGCCGAAATTTCACATGAATAAAGCATTTCCTTCCTCACATCTGAATTCATATTGACTTTAAACTGGAACTAACAGTAGTAAATGTGAGTTTTTGGAGAAAAGAATCCAATTCAAAGGGATTTAATAATAAGGTCTCTACTCATTTATATTCTCAGTAGGAAATAAGTATAATAAACACATTTCTGTTTTTATCCTTGAAACTATTCTCCATTGTAGGCCAATCTCAAGGGGTCTTTATACACATAAGTAGGGGGGGGACTTTCTGTTTAGAAACTAAATAGAATGCCAAACTTCATCCGCCTTGGGTTTTTTATAAGCATTCTACATTGTTCTGAGAACTGAGAAGAATTCCAAATTTTCTTTGCTTTTGAAAGCCAGGGAGATGAAAATATGGTAAATATTCTCAAGTTAGATATCTTAAGGTTATTTTACAAGTTGGCAATAGTTTTGAGTTTGCATTCATTGAACTATAAAATTTCCTATTAGTGATTAAAGACTCTTTTTGTTTAGAAGATAATAATTACTTATTAAAAACACTCTTGGTCCACAAATTGATTTGAGATGGCAAATAAGGATGTTTTGCAAAGTGAAGTACCGCAATCTGGGCAATCTTTCCCAATTCTTTTTTCTGGTTAAATTGTTTCCTAGAATATTGCCAGCTAACATACACCACTTTTCCACACTCCTAAGAATATCTGAAATAAAGGATGAATCTTTCTACCTCACAATCCTAGTCTGAAGATTAAATAACAGAGAGTTCATGGTAAAATAACGAGTTAGTGTTAGTGAAGAATTCTGCAGAAACCAGATCTTACCAAAGAGGGGGCTTTTAGGGACTCTATGTTTATACCACAAAGATGACCAATTACATTGCTTATGGTTGAACTTCACCTTATCTTCCCCTTTACTCAGAAGTGGAAACATTCTGGTGCTTTTGTGCTCTTTGCATCTGTCTCTGTCCTTAGATCCAACCTCTCTCTACAGTCTTTTCTTGCAGAAAAAAAACAGAAGAAAATAATTTCTCCTGGAGTTCCATAGTAACCAAACAGTACCCTTTGATGGTTTATAATTCTGACGCATTATATTAACAGAGTTTCCAGCACTGCAGAAGGACCAGTTTCTCTTAACACTTGAAGATAATCATCAAAATAAATCATGCTAATCGAACACAAGCAACCTGACAAGCCAAGTGTCTACTTAAATCTGATGCAAAATAGGAAACTCAGAATGTGTAAAACAATGATTTCCTTTCGGAGAAATCATGGCTTCCTAATAAATAGTCTCTTAACAGTTTTTATCACTTACGCTTTCATGTAAAGTGTATGGATTGCTGAGAAATGTTTTAAACTCATGGACTTTGGGGCTTAAATTGGTTTTTTAAAATTTTTTATTGAGGTATAAATATAGTTGATTTACAGCGTTGTGTTAGTTTCAAGTGTACATCAAAGTGATTCATCTGATTCTTTTCCATTATAGGTTATTACAAGAAATTGAGTATAGTTTCCTGTGCTATACAGCAGGACCTAACTAAGTTGTTTTTGTAGCATTCTGATTTAAACAAGATCTACCGTAGAGCTGTAAACAAATTACCTAGTTTTTGGCCTCAATTGTCTCAAATGTAAAATGTGGTTGAATTGTCTAACGGTCTGAAGGAAGGAGGCCAGATCTCTTCTCAAAAGCCTGTTAAAGTGACCCTCTCTTTGCATCCTCCTGTGATGAAGCAAATCCCGTTTCTAGTACGGCTCATTTGCTGAGTCAGGATCCAGCTGGGGTAAGTAAGTGAACCAGGAGACTCCTTACATCTTCTAATTGTAGCAGAACACTTTTAAAGTATCTTTATTTTTCCTTAATAGGATGCAAAGCCGTGATCTAGCCCAAGGTTACAAAGGTATAAAAATGCTAATGTAATCTTTATAAGTCTGTTATTGCTTCTCTGGCAGTAATACGAGGTAAATCAAACCTATAGTGATACAGCGAAATCCAAGGCATTTTGACAGAAGTTCACTTTCCTTGGTTGCCAACAGCGTTAATAGTTGTAAACAGCATATGGCAAACATCTGTATCTTGTATTTGGAGGGTCTGGCTTACTTTTGTGTCTATTTTTGATTCCAAAAATGAGTTATTCAGCTTTCCCATGGAAGTTATTTTTTAATAGTTGTTATACATAATTAGCCCAGAATTCAAGTACACATTTTGTATTTGACTTAATTTATAGAAAGATGATACATGTTTACACTTTTGCTTACAAATCTGAAAATTGAAAATGTGTAAAGTGCCTAGAATTCTTCTTTATGTTTTTAAAGTGTTTGGATTCCCAAAGGGTCTTAGAAATTTTATCTTGAGGAGAACACGCCATCCCATCTCTACTCTTTTCTCATCTTTAAAAATCAGAGTGTGAAAATTTATATGAAAAACTGTCCCTACCTCACAAAGTTATTTTGATACTCAGGGAATAGTAACATTAATAAAAGTAGTTAAATTTATTGAACCTTGTTGTATAATAAAGAATCTGACTGGTCTTTGTCCCTGGTTCCTGGGAGGAAGATTCCAAATCCTTGGAAGTTTTTAAGTGATAAGAATGTGTTTGTTATTCTTGGTAGAAACCCTGGGATCAGACATGGGTGACTCGTGGGAGGACCCTGGTTAGTTTCATGATCTAACCAGCATGAGGGCTGGTCATGCTGGAAAGATCAACCTTGGATTATGAGCCAGGTGAGGTCAGGGCAAGCTCCCAACTTCAGGGAAGGATAGGGGAAGAGAGATTCAGTTGAATCATATGGCCAGTGATTCAGTCAATTGTCTCTACGTAATTGCTACAGAGCAAGAGCTTGTGCGAAAGAAGTCAGAGAGCCAAACTCTGACAGCAGGTGTTTGCAGCAAAGTCAGGGCTTATTTGCAGGCCACCAAGCAAGGAGAAGGGGCAGCACATGCTCAAAAGACCCGAACTCCCTGACAGCTTTCAGGCAAGGGTTTTTAAAGACAGTGTTAGGAGAGAGGGTTGTAGGATGGGTGATCAGCTCATGGACCTTCTTCTCATTGGCTGGTGGTGAGGTAACAAGGTGATGTTTCAGGAATCTCAAACTTCTGGTCCCAACAATTCTAGGGTCTCCGTGCTTGTGGTCCTCATGTAATCACCATCTTCCACCTGGGGGAGGGGATTAGTTTCTACTGAACAACTCAGAGATGTGCATCAGATTGTTATTCATAACCCTTCAGGGGGAACTATGTGTCCTGTGGCTCTACTGTCCTAATCTCTAACTGCTTGAGTCTGCTCTTTGGAACTTGGGGAAGGCCCAGGAGACTAAACCCTTTTATTCTACAAACAAGAAATGGGGGACATAAAGGGACTTTTGTACCCGGGGAGGCCCCTGAGGGTCCTGCTTGATTTCCAGATGAAACCCAATAAAACTTTGGACACTGAAACTTCCTGGATTTTCCTGATGGGTGAACAAATCAGAGCACAGGGTGAATTACAACAGAGAGATTACTCTTCTAATTCAAGGGGGTAAAAAGGTATATTGAAAGGTTTGAAAGAAGCTGTATTTTTTTTCATCAGTGAAGAGGTCATTCTTGTCTGTGTTTCCCAGACCATTTTTACTGAGCTGAGACCTTCTCTGTCTTAACATTGGCAATTCAAACCATGTCAGTGAGACAGATTTAATGACGACAAAATCTTTTCATATTAAAACTGACTTTGATGTGAGAACAAGACTCTGCAATATACAAATTGTATGCAAATGATAAAGAGAACATGCAAATTGAAAAATTTCAAAACTAAAAGGTCACATACAGCCGAAACATTATCTAAATTAAGAATGAAATCACCATTTCTTTTCCCAGTTGAGAGAAGTTATATCCAAAGATTTGACCAGGTTATTCCTCAGATGACTGGGTTTTACATTTTAAGTCCTTGAGTAAAGGTATTTTGTATAGTAATAAGGAATATAATTGAAAATTATTGTACTTGAACCTACTGGCCATTGCTTTGCATGCCAGGAATTCTGACAGCCATGAGTAGCAATCACAAGATAGATATTGGAAGATTTTGTAATATTAAATTGTTCTCAAAATGACAGAGAGGTTTCACTCAGGAGTAGCACTGTGGGAAATAACCAAGATACCAAATAAGAAAGATTAACTCCACTGATTTTACAGGATTTAAAGAATAACTCATTGAACCTGAAGAAATAAGCAATATTATACTAAACAAAAATAAACTGGGTAGAAACAGCCCAGGGAACTATATTCAGTGCCCTGTGATAAGCCATAATGGAAAAGAATACAAAAAAGAATGTATACATATGTATTGGGACTTCCCTGGTGGTGCAGTGGTTAAGAATCTGCCTGCCAATGCAGGGGACACAGGTTTGAGCCCTGGTCTGGGAAGATCCCACGTGCCGTGGAGCAACTAAGCCTGTGCGCCACAACTACTGAGCCTGTGCTCTAGAGCCCATGAGCCACAACTACTGAGCCTACGCACCACAACTACTGAAGCCCCTGCACCCTACAGCCCATGCTCCACAACAAAGAGAAGCCAACACAATGAGAAGCCCGCGCACTGCAACGAAGAGTAGCCCCCATTCGCTGCAACTATAGAACGCCCGTGTGCAGCAATGAAGACCCAATGCAGCCAGAAAGAAAGAAAAGAAAGAGAGAAAGAAAGAAAGAAAGAAAGAAAGAAAGGAAGGAAGGAAGAAAGAAAGGAAGAAAGTTTGCTGTACAGCAGAAACTAACACAACATTGTAAATCAACTATATGTCAATAAAAATAATAAAATAATTAGATGAAAGGAATAGCAATATAAAAAAATAAACTGGAAAGAGAGAGAGAAACAGCAACTTAAATACAATGAATTAAAAGTTATCAAATAACTGAACTTAGGACAAAAATGACTGCCAAGTGCGAATTGTTGTGTGGAGCAGCTGTACTGGAAAGCAGATTATGCAGTGGACATAGCAACAAGCTCAGTTTATTATATGGACCTTTTAATGATGTCCCTGTACATAAAGCTTTGTCAACGAGCTACAATCTAGAGCATAAACCAGAGTCTGCTTACTATGACTCACTAATTCAGAAGAGCTAGTGGAAGTTACCAAGTTTAAGTTTAGATAACAGAACGTTTTTTTAAAAAAAATAAATTGTGTGACCTGCATCAGGCTGTTTTTACCAGGGTGCATTTTTTTGGAGATGAGAGGGAGTGAACTATAGTGAATAGCCAAGAGGAAATTCTTCATCAGAAATGTTAGAGTGTCACAATAAACAATTTATTTTTTTATCCAACCAGTTTCATCATTCTGTAATGTGGACAGAGCAGCTTAATTGCCCAAAAATAAATTCTTTAATGTAAGTAAATTGCTTATGTTTTAAGCAATTTCAAACATCTCTACTTTGTTTTAATTTGACGATGCATTTGCTTTGTAAGCATGATATTAATAATGAACGAACACTTGCTAAATTTCTCCTCTTAAACATTGTTTCACCTTGTCCCTGAGCATCACTAAAGTTTCTCTGTTTCCTAGTAGATTGAGTCCAACACTTTCCATAACATAGCCTCACCCAAAGGATTTAAAACGCTACTAGTTCTCTTTTGCGAATCCTCCTTTTTGGCAGGGTTTTTATTTACTGTTTTCTGCCAGCATGTATTCAGTTTTGATCCCAAGCTTTTGCATACCCTGTTTCTTGCTGGAATTGTTTTTTGTTTTCCCTCCTACTTTAGAACCTACATAAACTTTAACCCCTGAGATCACTCATCACCTTCTTGGTGAATTCTTCCCTGACTATGATCCGTGCAGCTTTACACTGAGTCCTTCATGGTTTTCAGTTGCAGTTGTATGACTGAGAAATTAGGTAAGTGCCAGGCCATATGATTCTCAAGTTGGTTGTCTTACTCTTTTCATCCATTTAAGGCAGACATCATGTCTGAAACTTTCTTGGTTTCTTTCCAATAAATTAATGAGAATACCATTGTGTGCATGATGTTGTAAAAGATTGACAATTTATAGAGTACTTCCTTTATATGATGAAATAAATAATTGACAATAGACATAAAGTTTTCTTAAAATGATGAAAAGACTAGGGTCAAATCTACTTGAGAATGACAGGTGAACATGGGAGGAGGTTCCCATGGAGACCTAGCTGAAATGTCCCAGGTCAGTAGACAGATGTACGTGTGCCTAGGAACACAATGCTACCCAGTGTCCAAACAATAGAAGAAGAAAAAGTTATGTCCCCAATTTCCAATGACATGATTTACAGAGGCCACCTGAAACTTGGCACAAGCAAGTCTGGAAGAGTGACACCAAGGTTCCAGCAGAACAATAAAGTGCCTGCCTCTCTTAAGCAAGATTAAACCGAAAGCCCCAGAGAGGGAAATACAGGATTTCCCCTGGCCGTCATGACAGTGAGTCAGCGTCGCCTGCCCTAAACAACGGATGGAGACACAGCCACTTAGAGGCCTTTCATCTTTATCCTTTTTTAGCAAAGCCTGTGCCCTATTTTCATAGGTAGGACGTCTGACGCCTCACCCACTGCCCCTCTTCACCATCGTTTGTTAAACAGGAAATTGGCAACATTCTTTCCAGGAATGGGGACGAGGTCTGCTGTCAACCAAAATGAAGGCAAAGAAGCAAAACGTTTTAACTCAGTTTAAGTGACGCCCTGGATCACTTAAATATCTATTTACAAAGGCCATTTTAGACAGGATTACCCAGAATCAAAGGTATGACCCTAAAACCTAGAAACTCACCTCCTGAAAAAAAATGTGTGTGCCCAGTTTTCAGCAAGCATTGTTCTATTTTAAACCCAGGATATGAAAAAAAGAACATTGTTTCTTAAACTCATACTTTTATTGATTCAATGCCATTATCTATTATGACCCAAAAATGATCGCATAAATCCACACACCAGAACAGTGTAAAGGCCCACATTCTGTGCTGTAAACTGTCACTTTCATTTCTTAGGGAAGGTCTAAAGTCTTGAGTATATTCCACACTGGGACCCACTAGACTGTCCCTGGGTCTATCAGTTAGGAATTGCATTTGGCTGCTAGTAACAGAAACTCCAAACTCACTGGCTTAAACAACTTAGGGGTTATTTATTTTTCCCGTTGGAAGTAGACAGTCCAGAGTTGGTATGGGAGCTTCTCAATTCCACTGGGAGTCAGTCTCCTCTGACCTCCGTGCTTCTCCGTCCTTAGGGTGTAACCCTTGTCCTCACA
Source organism: Balaenoptera musculus (assembly GCF_009873245.2). Taxonomy (NCBI): domain Eukaryota; kingdom Metazoa; phylum Chordata; class Mammalia; order Artiodactyla; family Balaenopteridae; genus Balaenoptera; species Balaenoptera musculus. The sequence goes on along the minus strand of NC_045805.1, from coordinate 31,235,043 downwards.
TTCTCAAAATGTCCTCAAGAGCCATCGTGTAGGGCAAGAGGGAAGGAAAACAGTATGGCAACTGTGCTAGTTCCCTTTAAAGAGCTTTCTGGGGAGTCCCACTCCCCAGAACTCAGTCATGGGGCCACATTTTACTGCTGGCAAAGCTTGGAGTGTAGTATTTTATCCAGGCTCTGTTAGAAAGGAAAAGAGGGAGAACTGTTATTGTTCAGGTAACGGTCTCCACTACAGCAGAGAAGCCCATTGCAATGGCTGTTCCTGGTCAGAAGTCTGCCAAGCAAAGTAGCCTCAAGAGACCCTCTGTCTCCCCATGTATTAATGCTTAGTTCACAACTAGGGTGAAAATATGAGTGACTGCCATAGACTAAACATCACGTACTACTTTGTGTGTCCTATTCTTAATGTTTGCAATACTTCTTCATTTCTACAGCACCTTTAACAACACTCAAAACAACAAAATATCAATATTTAGTATCAAATGGGTGTAAAAATACCTGCATTACAGGGCGTTTCTAGGTTGTCTTATGTTCATTGCTTTCTGTTGAATTTGTTTAGGATTTTAGCAATGTTTGTTCACAGACCGTTTGGCCAAGCTCTGATGAGCTCTTTCAAATAAAGTTCTGCACTGAGACTTACTAGGACTCTTTAAGAGGTTAATCTAGGGACAGTTCTATTTCTTTGGATTTTTTTTTTTTTTTTTTTTTTTTTTTGGCCTTATCCAAAAGCAAGATCCAGATTCCTTGTAGTTTTGCCCAATTAGAGGATCGTTACTTCTCCTTCAGAAATGGTGTCTAGTACTTCACACCAGCTCAGGGACACCTCAAACATCACAGAAATAGCAGGGGGCACAACTTCCCTCAAGGGACTTAATTGCTCTTTTCACTTGCCAACTCAGCATTTTATATTCTCCATTTATGCCATTGGGTTTAAATGGTTTAGGTTTTTTTTTTTCTTTTCCAGAATTCCCATTGCTACGTCAAGGGGTTAAGCTTCTCACCCCTCACACATTTAATAGGAAAACACATTTACTAGGAAACATGTCCTAGGAACCATCTGTTTCTGCTTCCTCCTGAACCCAGGCTGATGCAGAATAATCATGATTATAAATGTGGAGCCCTGAATTGGATTCAACTTCAGGCATCTCAATTTGCCCACTAATGTATATAGAGTTAATCCTCCTTGTTCATGGGTTCTGTATTGTTAAGTTCACAGACTCACTAAAATTTATCTGTAACCCCAAATCAATACGCATGGCATTTTCACAGTCATTTGCAGACGTGAAAGTGGCAAAAAAAAAGGTGCATAGCCCGACACACACGTGCCCAGCTGAGGTCGACCAAGGAGATACTGTGCCTTTTTGTTGCAATGCTCATACTATAAACAGGTGTCTTTTTTTTTTTTTTTGTGGTCCCTCTAGTGCCACATGTTTGTGCTTTTTATTGGTGATTTTGCTGTTTTAAAATAGTCCCCAGATGTAGTGCTGTGCTGTCCAGTGCAATCTCCATTAGGGAGAAAACATACGCTAAATAACCTTCTTTGGCACATGAGTTAGAGGGCTGTTGGCTGTGAGTTCAAGGTTAATTAATCAACAATGCATATTAAATGCCTTTAAGCAAAAATGCACCATAAAATCAGGTATACGTTGATTGATTGATGAAAATGTGACCAGAGGCTTTCAGGAACCTAACAGGATATTTCCCCTAGAAGCGATGGTTCAGTATTGACTCATTCGGTGTCCACGGGGACTTCATAGACCATAAGTGCTGTGAATAATGAGAATCAATTGTATTCTGTTCCAATCAGCCCTTTCTCTGAGCAGTCCACCAGAGTACTTAAGCCTTTATTATTCTTGATTTCCTGCCTCCATGGTCTAACTGCCTATGTTGTTGAACCCAGAGTCATTATCCTCTGCTATAGAGAGATGAGGAAAAAAAAAAAGAAAGAAAGAAAGAGATTTTCCAATCTCTCTTTTATGAATAATAAGAAAAATAAATGAGAGTATGTAATTTTGTACTCTACGATTGAGTCTTGGAGTCTGTATTTAATCGCTTCAGTTTTCCAGTCTTTATCTACATGGAGCTGATTTTCAGAGAAAAACCAACTCATTTCCCAAAAGCATGCATAGATGCACTGCGGCGGCCAAGGATGCGCAGTGGTTCTAGCTGGTGGTATCGCTCGAAGCAGATACCGTGCTAAATTTTCTCCTCCCTCTCCTTCTCTCTAACACACACGCACACACACACAGTCACACACACAGCACTCACCGAAACACACACAATTGTCTTGCATGCTTAAGACAATTTCTATTCAACATCATTCATTCACTTAATGACCATGTATCTAGTATCTATGGTGGAATATGTAAATCTTTGTGGGAGATGAACGGATGGCTGAGATTCAGATGAAGTCCTCAGGGAACTCAGGATCCAGTGGAGCAGTAACTGAGAGACGTTGGGAAATACTAAGATAAAGGGGGGCGGAGCAGTGGTGTGTGCTTATTCCCAACCCCCTTGACATTACCGTGTCTTGGCTAGATAAAGCTAGATGCCTATAAGCAGAAATGTGTGCAAAATGACAAAAGAGAGGGTATGTGTGTTTGCATCTGTGTCTGTGTGTGTATGTGTCCTCAGCCTCCCATTTCTGTGGCAGGTACAATGTTATTCTAGGCAAGGATATCTTTTCAAAAGAATATGAAGCAAGACCTGTGTGTAGGTTCACAACTGCCCGTTTCTTCAGCTTTAACTGGGAGCTCTTTCATGTGGCCTTGTGAACACTTTTAAAAAGTCACAAGTTTCAGCTTTGATTTTTAAGATTAGTGAAACTCTGTAATTTACTTAAAGTCACTAGCAATTTATCTTGTCATGTCCTGCACTGTCAAGAACCCCAGAGATGACATGGAATTTATGGGGAGTAGCAGACTTTTAAGTCTCAATGAGAATCGAACATTTATCATATTCTTTCTTCCTGGGTTTTGCACAATGTGATGAACTTACTTTTGTATAACATAAAGAAAAGCTGAAGACTAGTTGACAAATCCAAAGCCTCTGGCTTATGATGTCCCTGGAAGAGTCACGCTTCTTCTGGGTTTTCTACTATTTTCCTCATTGTATATGAATTTCTGTTGAGTGAAAATGAGCCCTTAGACCTTATCCCCTTGAAAAATCATATAACAGAACCTGAATTTAACCCAAGATCGCCTTCTCAATTCTAAGAAGTGAGATGTGCACACAAGACAGAAAACAGAAAGAGAGAGAGAGATAGAGAAAAGAAAAAATAAGCTTGGCAGTGGCTGTACAGCTACCACAATAATACATTATATGTACACTCAACCTACTTTCAGAAGTTATTTGAGATGGCCTACAAAATTAAATATTAAATAATTAAAATAATGATCAAATTTTTTAAAAAAAAGCAATAATGAAGGGAAGCAGTCATGAAGAAAACACTGAGCAAAGATAATTACAAAAATTGAACACCACAATGTAATTCTGAGCTTCCTGCAACTAAAGCAAAAGTTGAAAATCCACAAAAACAAATCCTTCATTATCTTATTAATGGAGAGAAAACCATTGTATTAGGAGATCCTACTTCCTCTTGGAGTTCGATGTCCTAATAAAAAGTGCATTGTGTGAATGAACTTATCTATAAAACAGAAACAGACTCACAGACATAGAGAACAGACTTGTGGTTGCCAAGGGGGAGGGGGGGACAAAGAGGGATGGATTGGGAGTTTGGGGTTAGTCCCAATCCAAACTATTATATATAGTAGATGCAAGCTATTATATACAGAATAGGTAAACAACAAGGTCCTACTGTATAGCACAGAGAACTCTATCCAATCTCCTGGGATAAACCATAGCGGAAAAGAATATAAAAAAAGAATGTATACATGTGTATAACTGAGTCACTTTGCTGTACAGCAGAAATTAGCACAACATTGTAACTCAACTTATGCTTCAATTTAAAAAAAAAAGAGTTAAAAAAAAAAGTGCACCGTGTGAATCATTACAGGAACCAGATTTAAATCCATGTGTGTCCGCCTACTGCCTTCAGCTATATGCACAGGGCACAATCACCTTCCGTTCAAGCACTGTTTTAATGGAAGGTGGAAGGGACACAGTGGCCCTTACTCTCCAAAGTTGTGGCGTGCCGGTGTGATGGCATCTCACACACCTCACCTCTGTCTGAGGACGTACCTTGTGTGCTGGGACAGCAGCTGCGTCTGCATCTCCTCCAGCTCCTCTGGCTTCTGCTGGATCTTGTTTTTCAGCTTCAAGTCCTAATTTGAGTGTGTGTGTGTAGTTCTGTGGCAAAGCACAATAGTTTTAGTCGCAGGTCACTGGTGTCATCAAAGTCAGAAGTGGTGAGAGAGGTGGGTTGGAGTTTATCGTTCTGGATTTGTCCCTAAAGGTTCCAGTGTGTCTCCACTCTTCCCCAGTTCACTTCCAGTTTTACCTCCTGACTGTGGGTCTTACTGACCCACGGGGACATTATTCCCACCACTAGGGTCAGAGAAAAGTCTTCCATAGACTTCTTCACGTGCTTCCATAAATAAATAAGGTCTAATTCCCATAATAGATCCCTTAGTCCATATCATTTTTAGTTCTGTTTTGCCTGATCAAACTTTACCTGATAACTATCTGGTGCCTGGAATTGGGGTCCTGTCAAAATGGAAGCCTAAAACATGTGGCATTCTCTTCCAGACTATATGGTGGGCAAAATCTAGGATGTTCTTGATGACTATAAGCCTTAAAGACAGTGAGAAAATTGTTATTGGCTGCTAAGGGAAAAAAAAATTGTGTTATGTAATGGCAGAAATTTTGACAGCGTTATGGTCTATATTAACGTGGAAAATAGGAAGTATACCTAATGAAGTAGAGTGGTTGGCTAAGGGAGTTTCTAAGCAGAACTTTGAAAATGCCAATTAATTTCTTTTAGTCACATATGGTAAGGTATCAATAGAGAGATAAGCTAAAATAAAGTAGTAGGTCTGTTTGTAAGCAGAATTTCAAAACAATATAAAAGAGTCAGGCCTCGCTAGATTTGAAAATAAAACCAGTTCTGATTTCTAGCTTCTCTAGGTGGCAAAAGATTCTCAAAGTAAGAAATAGCCTTGGCATAAAGAACAAATCCAGGAGTGCGTCTGTAAGACCCTTTGTTAAACTTCAAAATGATTTAAGGATATGTCTTGTAAACTCTCTCAACTAGGCCAAAAGGGTTTCAACCAACAGAAGGGTGTTAGCTCCCAGAATCCAGACTCTCAGTCCAAGCTGGAGAATTGTGGGCATGGATTTTGTCTAATGGAATAAACCCTAATAAGATTTATAGAAAATCCAGAAAATGCTTTAATATAATTACACTAGCAGAAGCATTGTATACTTGGATTAGAAGCAATAGAGACAGGGCTTCAGGAAGCAGGATGAGAAAGTTACTAAACTGGAAAAAATGAGTCATGTCTTATGGCAAAGGAAGGATGTTCCAGAGTGAAGAGCTTATAGTCCTAAGAGCAGAGCTAAGATGGACCAAAAAAAAAAAAAAAATCATACCCAAGGAGAATCTAATTAAGAAACTGGTGCGGGGCTTCCCTGGTGGCGCAGTGGTTGAGAATCTGCCTGCTAATGCAGGGGACACGGGTTCGAGCCCTGGTCTGGGAAGATCCCACATGCCACGGAGCAGCTGGGCCCGTGAGCCACAACTACTGAGCATACGCATCTGGAGCCTGTGCCCCGCAACGGGAGGGGCCGCGATAGTGAAAGGCCCGCGCACCGCGATGAAGAGCGGTCCCCGCACCGCGATGAACAGTGGTCCCCACTTGCCGCAACTAGAGAAAGCCCTCGCACGAACCGAAGACCCAGCACAGCCAAAAATAAATAAATAAATAAATAAAGTAGCTATAAAATTAAAAAAAAAAAAAAAAAGAAACTGGTGCTATGTGTCCGGATCAGTTTCAGTATTGCTGTGGACCAATTTATGCTGTAGGCCTCCCCTTTCTGTTCTTATTAAATGAGAATGTCTATTTCAGTCATTCTTGCATTAGTTTGCAGACATGTTGGGCAAATTTTTAAGTCATATTCACAAACGCAAAAAATTCACATAGAATGTGAATAAAAGAAATCAATATTTATATAGGCCTCAAAGAAAGCAGGATACAAAAGCTGTATATTGTATACCATATGTTCTTAATTTTGTGAGAAACACATCCGTATTTCTGTGCATATATTTTTTTATAAATATGTACACAGAAAACCAACTGGAGGAAAATAAACTAACATATTAATATTTGTTATCTGAGGCTTATAAGACTGGGACTGATTTATATTTTTGGTATTCTAGTTTTTTGTATTTTCTGTATCGTTGTTATAAACTTCTATTACTTTGATGATGATCTTTAAAAGAAAACAAATGCCATGAAAAACAATATGTCACACTCAGAAAATAGCTTTCTTTACCTGTGATTATGTGGTCCACTGTGATTGAAATCAGAGGGTTTTGGGTCTTGAAGCCTGAACTTTGCCCACTGGAACAAACTTGATTTTTCTACATTAGGACTCATCTTTGATACTCGACACATCTGCAAGGCTTTATACTTAGGAAACAGAAAGTGACGTCAGAACAAACTTAATTAAGCAGATCACATGATGAATTAGAGCATGAACTGCCATACTCAATGTAGCCAAACCTAAACTCAGATTCAAAAATGAACTTATTTTTGCCAAGTGATGGAAAAACTCATAGTTGTTTGGGCCTCTCCTGTTTTAGTTCTTAAGTACTGGGGACAGCTAAAAGTAAATTAATTGTATTTTCTCACCTGATACATTTGATATATTTAATTCAATTTGTTTTTTCAATTTTTTATTAATTATTTTTATTGTTTCAAATTCAGACCTTTGCTGTAGGAATCACATTGATACGTATTACGTATCTCTTAACTGATACAAAATCATATCTTTATAGCACTCTGTCTCTCTGGGAGTTTGAATAAGTGGAACAGAATTTGAGTTCAGTGTTCAAAGCATTAGATTTATTAAATGAAGCATTGGAACAATATTTTGCATTTGAGATAACCTGGCCTTCAGTGAGGAAAGAGCTTTATAATAAAGGCTTTTGTTCAGAGATTATCTGAGCATAGCTCTATTACCGCACTCACAAAGTTTACCTGTTCATTCAACAGGTATTGATACAGCCCTATTACACACAGACGATCCTCTATGTGTTCAGTGAACCAGATGGATACATTTTGGGCTTTCAAATATCCATATATCACACATACATATAGATATAAATATCAGAAACATTAATAGATGGGTATAAATATTGTAAATGTATCTATTAGTTACATATATAATAAAATAATGGTAATTTCAGAGAGTGATGGGCTATGAGCTAGAGAGTTTTTAAACGTTGGGGCAAACTTTTGATTGAATTCTGTATTAATTTCCAGGATTGCTGTACAAATGATCACAAAATGAGTCATATAAAGCAACAGAAATTTATTCTCCCATGGTTCTGGGGGATAGAAGTCTGAAATCAAGGTGTTGGAGAGTCCATCTAGGGGAGCTATGTTTCCTTGCCTCTTCTAACTTCTGGTAGGTGCCAGCAATCCCTGGCATTCTTTGGCTTATTAGATGCATCACTCCAATCTCTGCCTTAGTCTCCACATGGCCTTCTTCCCTGTGTGTCTGTGTCCACATTTTCCCTTTTGTTATAAGGATACCATCAATGGATTAGGGCCCAGTCAAATCCAGTATGACTTCATCTTAACTTGATTATACTTGTAATGATTCTATTTTTAAATCACAGGTCACATTCACAGGCACTGGGGGTTAGGATTTTAACATGTCTTTATGGGAGACACAATTCAATCCATAATAAATGCTAAGAGAAGGCCCCTATGGAAGAGGACATTAGAAATAGAACCTGACTGATGAGAAAAAGGAAGGCACCTGACCATCTGGGAGGAAGAAATGGTTTTAGGCAAAGGGCAGTATAAAGTCCTAGAGCTGGATCACTCCTGAGAGAGACAGAGAGAGAGAGAATCTAAGACCATATATGTGAGCAGGAACCATATCAGAGTGAGCTTTGTAAGCTCACATAAGGAGTTCAGGTTTTAGTCTATTCAGTGTGAAGCTACTGAAGTGTTTTATCCACAGAAAAATTAAGATAAGATCTACGCTTTCAAGGAAACATTCTAGATGTTATGCATGAGAATGGTAAAGACACTTTTGCGGTAATCCAGGAGAAAAATGACGGTGGCATGGAAACTGGTGGTCCAGCAGAGTTAATGAGATTTACTCTGAGAAGCCAGTCCACCAGAAGTCACTGAATTGGACATAAGGTGGGAGAGAGGAAACAGGTGGAGGGAAGGACAGCCTGGGGTGGATACTGTCACCGTTGCCTGAGAGAGTATGGACTAGGGCAGGAGTAAGTTTGTGAAGCGGGGGTTGAGTTTAGTTCTTTTTTCTGTGTCGGGCTCCCCCATCAGTGTAAATTCTTGAGTGGAGAAACTGCGGTGACATGCCACGGAGGAAGCACGTGAACAGAGTTTGAAGTAGATGTTCTCCATCTCTCTAAACCTTATTAGACGTTCCACCTGAGGCACGGCTCTCCTTCTTCTTTACTCCATTCATACATCTTCTCCAACACAGAGCCCTTCCCTCTCTTCTCTCTTGGCTCGAACATGGCTGCCAAATTATTGACACGCGTAAGCTGCTCTTTCAAATGTCAGAACAAATGCAGGGGGATTGTGAAAAAACAGAGACCTAGAGTCACACGGACCTGGGACAACCCTTCCATCTCAGCCGCCCAATGTTCTGTGTGATACTTTGCTTCCCGAAGCCTTAATCCTCAAGGGTTCAACGAGTGGCTGGGAGGATGATTTTAGATTTTGTATTTACTGATAGATGATAGATGACAGAGAGATGGATGATAGAGAGATGAATATAGATATAGATATAAATACATAGATACTGTGGGTAAAGCACACCATGAATGTACGTTTAGGAGAAAAGTGGGGGAAGAGACAGAAGCCAGGACCAAGGCAACATGGTGGATGCAGTATTTTGGTGGACAGGTTCTCTGTGGTTTTGGATTCAGATAGATCCAAACAAGAAACGAGACCCTGTGCATTCACTTATTAAATAAACCTCCCTTTCCACAAAGAGCCGAGTCCCGATCTTACAGGACTCTGGTGACGATTTGTAAAGTGTATGAAAGGTGCCTGGAACGGGAGGAATGCCTGAAATATGACTTCCCTTCCCTCTTTGCTCTGCCCAGAGCCCTGCCCGCCAGAACCCTGGCGAGTCCAGGTCATCATCTAGTGTTAAATTCCAGACAGTAATTTTCCAACTTTAACTTTTCTCTGAATTTTTCTTAAAAAGAAACTAATTTCCCCTCTCCCACCACTATCGTGATAAGTCAACACAGAGCAATGTCCAGAGGTATAGGGACAAAGTTAGGAGAACTTCCAATTTCCTAATTAAAATGATGACGGGGGTCTGAACCAGAGGCAGGGGGCTCTCAGTCAGATGTCTTGTGGTCCCTTGCAGTTCAGGGAGTCTCTGAAAAGCTGAGTCCTGGGTCCAGTACAGTCACGCAGGCCTCCGAGAAAGAGCAAACTTTCAGACAGGGGTGAATTGAGCCTGGGACCCAGTACTCTGCCTTACTTCTCTTTTCTAAAAGACTTTGCAGCCCCTCTCGGCTCTAAAACGCAATGACATATTTGATTTTAGTGTAAGGGATCCGATGCTAAGGCCATTCTCAAAATCCGGTTACATAGATGCATCTAACGTCTTTCACGGTTTTCCTGGCTTCTAGGCAAGCTGAAAACTGAACTAAATTCAAGATTTAGGCAGCACTCCGTGATTCTTTTTTTTTTAAGTGTCATCTTGTATCAGTGACTTCCTGCCAGGAGTACAAAGAGGAAGGAAGGTGAGGATGCCAGAACAGCCAGATTCCTTTTCGCACAGCCTCTGCGAGGGACCCCAGGGGTTTGGGAGTCAGAGGGGAGCACGAAGGGCCAACGAGCTGTAACCTCACAGCTGCTGGGGGTGCAGCCTCTGGCCGTTCTTCCCTGCTTCTTCCTGGATTAGGAACCAGGGGACAAGCTAGCCAAGAGCTGCAGTCCCCTCTGGGACACGGAACCTGATTAGACCAGAGGAAAGTCCGGGAACGCGGTGTCCTGAAGTGCTTTAAGGTTAGACAAACAGGAGGCTGGAGGGATCTGGGAACTGGAGAGAGACCCACCGTGGTTCAAGCGTGCGAAACTCACCACGGAGTTTGCACCTTTCTATTAAAAGTCAAAAATAAGTGAGCAGCATGCTGGACACTCAGTATTATCTACTTTGTGATTTACTGAGAGCTACCAGGGGTCAGGTGTACAGTCCTATAAGGATACTAGTCAAGCAGCTGAGGAGAAACTGAGCAGGAAGGAGAGATGGCCGTGTGTCATGGACCCATCGACCCCAGGGTGACATTGGGAGGGAAATAAGGCATAAATGCAAATACCCTCTCTAAAGGGTACCACAGAAACAGTATAGAGCACTGATTCTCAATCCTGTTGCAGAGTAAGTTTGAATGCAAGGGAAAGCATTTGTTACCCGGAAAGAAACGGGAAGAGGAGTCCTAGACGTTTAAGACAAAAGGTCCACTACCCCAGTTTCCAGGAGATCAGCCATTGGTTTGTTTTAACCACTGCCGGGCCACCCAAAACAGCTGTGTCCCTCAGAAAATTGCCTCCCTGCCTGAGCCCCATCTGTGCGATGGCACGGTGGTCCCATTCTGGCCACAACATATGTAAGATACTACGGACCCCATGGCTCTGCCGGCATGTCAGTTGAACTCACTTTTATCACTAGTAGAAATATTTAATGCACATTAGAACTTAGAACATAATTAACTAGAAATAATGTTTGACAAGATTTGAGAGCACGTGTGGAACACTATAGGTTGAAAAACAAAAAGACAAAAGACAACATACTAAGTTGATGTCAGGGTTTTTTTAAAAAAAGACTAATTATAGGAAAGTTAATACACTCTAAGGGGTTCTGTAAATATTTAGTTAGTCTTGTTCAGTGACCTTGGACCAATTCCTTAATGTTCAAAACAAAAACCAACAAAGTTCAGGGACCATGATCTCTTTCTTCTGCTTTTGAGTCATAAAATCCATCATAAATTCTTACTGAGTGTTAATCTCTGCACGATCCTGGAACACATGTGACTACATTAAATGCTGCTTTCCCTTCCTTTCCAGGCTGTCTGAAAACTTAGATTTGACATGCTTAAATAGAAAAGTAAGTTTATCTCCAGAGATACAAGCTTGGATTGTATAGCAGTTGTGCAATTTTTCCAGCATTTTAGGGACTCTCATATTCATGTGTCAACAAGTAGTAAACTAGAAGAGGGTCAGTTTTTCACTTCATGCATTTGAAAATGGGTGCCTGTTGAGTGTCTTGGGAATCTGTTGGGATCTACTTTGTTAACTTTCACCCAAGGCTATGTTTTTTTTTTTTAATTGGAGTATAGTTGATTTACAATGCTGTGCTAGTTTTAGGTGTACAGCAAAGTGAATCAGTTATACGTATACATATATCCACTCTTTTTTAGATTCTTCTCCCATATAGGTCATTACAGAGTATTGCGTAGAGTTCCCTGGGCTATACAGTAGGTCCTTATTCATTATCTATTTTACATATAGTAGTGTGTATATGTCAATCCCAATCTCCCAATTTACCCCTCCCCCACCCAAGGCTATTCTTGACCTCCCACACCCGACATCAGCATCCTTATCCTGTATCATGGCACCCTTTTTTCTACCTTGGTCCTCCAGTTCTTATCTCATTATCCCTGTAAAATGGAAGAGGGAACACCTTGGGATGTTTGGAGGAATGGCAAACAGGACTTATAAGCACATAGAGTATTTGTCTCTTTAGGGCATAGCAAAGGGGATGGGAGGCTTTTGAAATAAAATAAATAGATATTTTATTGACTAAATGAGCAAAGGATTGAATGTATGATTGCCCTTGTGGTCTAAACTACTGAGATATTTTTATGTGGTTCTACTACCTAGTTCTAGAGACATGTTAAAAAAAAAATTATTCCCCAAATGATTATAGTGATGGCAGCTGTACTGGACTGTCTACCATTTCAGGGCGGTTATGTCGAAGCCTTTCCTATACACAAGTATCAAAAACAACAGCACAGCAACAAAGCGACAACTAGTTACGTAAAAGTTTATTGAAGCACAGGGTCACGATCTCCTCTGCTCAGCATCAAAAGAGTCATTAAAATTGTCTAGACCAGTGGTTTTCAAACCACAAGTTGTGACTCATTAGTGAGTCTGAAGTCAGTTTAATGGGTTGTAACTGGCCATTTTGTAACGACCAGAGGATACAATAAAATAGAATGAAATACGTAGTGCATAAAGCTAGTAAGTTTAAAGGTCTTTTTGAAATTTGTGCTTCAGCTATGCATGTACATTATTTATACATACATGAAACATATATATATGTTCTTCTATATAATGACTGAAACAAAAATGTTACACACTTTCTTATGTGTGTATAACCTGATGACACAAGCTGTAGATCATAGGCAACAAATAGAATAAGTAAAAATAAGCACTGGTCTAGTCTCACTACTTACATGTCTCTACGAGATACCTACTAAGCGGTCATCCTGACTGTACTTGAATGTTCTCACTGTTTATTTTCTCATTGAGTAAATGCCTTTAATTGTGCTGAGTCAAAATATGTCTTTCTGGAGCTCACCTATTGCATTGGCCATATTTCTACCACCAGGCACTTTTCAGATAAGCCTAATTTTTCTTCCATTTAATAACCTTTCAATACTTAAACAGAGATATGTTGTCCTTGCTAAGAGTTTGCTTCACCTTATGAAGAACTCCAAGAGTCCAATTGTCCTTCAGCGGCTTGGAGAAGCTTCGGGACCGGATTTCTCCAGGCCCCTCAGAAGTTTGGGCTGCCTATCGTTCTTGGAAAGTCAGACAGAATTAGTAGGTCAGTCTGAGGAGAGAGGAGCCAGGTGTGACAGTAATCTGCTCAGGAGAAGGGCCTTCAGAAGTGGCCACGTGTATGGTTTGCGACACTACTTACGAAATCTGGGAAGCACATGCCAGGAGTTCTTTCTCTGTGGAGTCCCACTTTGAGAAAAACCGAAATACGCCAATGTCACAACTCTCATCTAGAGGCACGCACTGCGGGAGAGGGAGCAGCAAGTGGGAGGAGATGGTGCATCAAGACGTTTTTAGCTTTAGTCATAGATTACAGAAACACACACTACTATAAATACATATAAATATCTCATGCCCACTTCCTGAGAAAAACATGTTAGTTTATGTTCACAACTGTTTCCTTTGAAAGAAGCTATTAATACCAGGAGCTCAATATCTGAATCTGAGCAGCTAATTAAAATGTTAAAAAAGAAAAGCTTATCTTCAGTTCCTTTTTTAGGAGATGTTGCAAATATAGACTGTGGCTTAGGCAAAGACAGCTGTTTCACTTCACATGCAAAGGCACCATTAAAAAAGCAGCACTTTAAAAAAATGGTCTTGGTGGTAATTCTTTGCAGTAAAGTTGTGGATTTTTCTCCCCATATTTTGATTGAAAGCATTTTGGAAAAGCGTTTCTCTGTTTTTTGTTTTTTTTTTCTTTTCTCAAAATTTTTATTGCTTCAGAATGTTTAATTAGTTCCTCTCTTTGAGTAAAAGTAAATGTCAGAATCAAAGTTTCTAGAAGAAAACCTGCCATTTGTTCTCATCAGCAATCACTAAAGATTTAAAAAGACATTTAATAAAATTTACTGAAATAAAAATGTTTGCTGATTAATTTTTTAAAGGGATTAACCACAACTACAGCAGAAATGGACATCTAGTATAGATTTTATATAAACATATGGAATACAGTAAATGCCCTCAAAGAAATTACTTAAGAGAATGATTGCCATTTCAGTTGTTAAGTACAGAAAAATGAAGGAGGTTTAAGTGTCCAGCGAAAAGAAGTCACGTGACCATTGACCATTGTTTTCACATGTTATTCAGCCCTCTCTAGGCTTCGGTATTTTCCTCGTGTAAAATAATTCTAAAACTATTTATATGAATTCTACTTTGTGCCAGGCATTGTTCTAGATTCTGGGTTCATGCATAAGTAGGATAAAGAGAGCTGCAGTCAATGTTGATTTCTTGACAATTATTACTGAGAAAAAATAAAAATTAAAACTATATTTCAGACTTCTCCTCTGAGCTCTAGATTCACATACTCAGCTATCTTCTTGGCAGTTTCCCAGGCATTTCAGATTTACTGTGTGCAGCACTGAACTTGTATTTTCTCCCAAATCCTTTTCACTCTCAACCTTCCCCACCAAGGAGGCCAAGGCTTAACCTGGGAGTGACCCTTGACACTTAGCCCATCCCCTATTAAAGTCATCACCAAGTCCCTTTGAGTTTATTTCCAAACTACATTTAGAAGAGTCTATTTACCACCTGAAACCATAATTGTTCTCTTTAGTTGCTGTCTTTGATTACCCAGCAAAGCAATTTAAAAAATTAAATTAGAAAAGCGCAGCAGTTTCCCTTCCATGCTTATAACCTTTTCAAGACAGCCCATTGCCCTTAGGATAAAATATTAAGTCTTCAACACGGTCCTCCACCCTTTCCATCTTCCGGCCCTGCCTACCAATCTAGTATCATCATCCTCTCCTCGTTGGTTTCTATTTGCCACCTGCGTTGCCTTTGTGTCTGTTTTCCTGTCCTTCAAATTCATTCCCACCCCAGGGCCTTTGCACAGGATTTCCTTCTGCATCCAAAGCTCCTTGCTGTGCTCCTCTCCTTGTTAATTGCAACATTTACTTCGAGTCTCAGCTTAAATGTCTCTTCTTCAGAAAAGCTTTTCAGGCCTTGAACTATTTAAAGGAGGCCTCACCTTGTTTCCTCCTTTATATCACCTGATGTTTTTCATTTTCTCGCACTTATAAACGCTTCTTCATCTACTGATATGTTTACTTATCTGTCTAAAGTCTCTTTTCTTCTCTAGGCCTCATGTTCCACAGACAGCGGGATGATGTCCATTTCTCCCAGCCTACTTGTTCCTCAAACTCGTGGCACACAGTAAGCATTCAATAGTGTGTTTGTGACTGAATCTATAAATCAATGAATAAAGACATGAAAAGAAAAATGAAAGACAGTTGGGATAGAAGTTTCAAACTATAAGAGATAAGTAAACAATGAGCATAAGCAGGAAGCCATGCGATGGTAGGAAAAAAACCATAGGATTTAAAGACCAAAAAATGAGAGTTCCAGGGCCGGCTCTGTTATTTAATTAGCTCCAAAATTTGGGGAAACTTGCTTAACTTCTGTTATACTCAGTTTTCTCATCTGCAAAATAGGGATAATAAAACCAGTGACGTTGTGAACGTCAAACGAAGTAATATATGTGAAAGCACTTGGTAAATTGCAATGCAGTATGAAATTTTTGCTGTTAAAACAAAAATGTACAGGGATAGCTCAGTGGAAGTTTAAGGTACACATTTCTAGTTGCTGGCTTCTATGCTTTTCATTTTCAGGAGATTGCCAGGGAGAGAAATTGGTACACAAAACCGCATTGAAGTAAATTCTGTGTGCTTACTTTCACTCACTTCTTCATGTAATAATTCAATAATTATTCATTAGATACATTCTATGTACCAGCTACTACACTTAATATCTTTGGCCCTTTAAAGATATAAATAAAGTTATCATTTTTCATCTGGAAAGGTAAATCTAGAGTCTTAGTGATGCGAACAGTAGTGGCAAGTAGCCTAGCAAAAGTTCGGGAAAACCTTCCCAAAGAGATTTGAGGGATAAGAAAAAAATCTGGAAATGAATTCAGTTTTTACAACTTACTTTGGACAGATTGTTTAGCCCAATTCTTTGTTTTTAGTGAAAATGGAGGTCGATAATATCTACTTCCAGTATTGTTATGAAGAATAATTTAGATATTATATGAAGAAAACTAGGTATACACATCACTTAATAAATATTAGTTTTCTTCTTTCCCTTTGTTTTCTCAAATCTTTTCATTAGATACAAAAGTAACCAAGCACACACGTATTACTGGCAAACAGATCTCTTTGTGTGATGAAAAAAATACTGGAAAACTGGTGCCTGAAAGAAAATACACTAGCCTAGAAGCTGCTTCTTAAGTCCTAACCACTGGACTGCCAGGGAATTTGCTAGAAGCTGCTTCTTTTAAACAGCCTTCATTATGTGCTGTCTTTACTGTAGAGAGCAAAAATTCTGTAAGGCACCTATGTGATACCATCTCGTCCATATGCAATTTGTGGCTCCTTGCCAGTGGTTTTTTAGAGTCTGTTGTCCACATCATTCTCTGAAAATATTTATACAAAGAAGGGAAAGAACAGGGTGACAGCAGCAAAAGGCTTTCCGAGCACACATGGAGTTACCTTTGGCAAAGGGCATCAGCAAATCACAGCCTTAAGGCTTGTGTCACATTTCTGGTAAACAGAAACTAACACTGTTTCCCCGTGGATGGGCTTGTCCTCTAAACAGTTTTGAAATGCCTTAATCTCTCAAATTCATCTGAATGCTTTTAGGCAGTACTCAAGGAGAGCTGCTTTGTGTCATGTGGGAACATTATTCAGGCTTTTTGAAGAGAGAGCTTGCAGTTGATTTGAGAGCAATTCAGTAGAGTGTTTAAAATCACTGCGCTTTGGAGTCAGGTAGTCAAGGGTTCAAGTTGGGTTCAAGTTGTCTTCTCACAGCTGAAGGATTTGCGGAGTGAATTCGTTTCCCATTGCCACCGTAACAAATTGCCACAAATTAGCGACTTAAAACAACACAAATTTACTATCTTACAGTTCAGGAGGCCAGAGGTCTAGAATGGGTCTGCGGCGATATGTTCCTTCTGAAGGATTTACAGGAGAATCTGTTTCTTTGACTTTTCCAGCTTCTAGGGGCTGCCTAGAAGCAACCCTTGGCTGCTTGGCTCACGGCGCCATCCTCCGTCTTCAAAGTCAGCCACACAGCAGCTTCTCCCTCTCTGACTTCCTGTCTCCTTCTTATAAGGACTCTTATGATTACGTGGGCTGACCATGTAATAATCCAAGATAATCTCCACAACTCAAGATCTTTAATTTATTTACACCTGCAAAATTCCTTTTGCCATATAAGCCCCTTTTGCACCGTAAGGTTCCTTTTTGCTTATATTCATAGGTTCTAGGACATCTGGGGAGAGGGGGAGGATATTCAGCCCACAGCAAGGAGCAAGTTTCCATTGCCTCAGTTGTCCTGTCTGTCACACGAGGATTGCAATAGTTCCTACCGCACAGGGCTGCTATGAGAATTAAATGGAATCACACACACTGTTATTTAGTTAAACACTGCAACACATTAAGTGACCCAGGAGCTTCGGACACATTAAAGAGAAGCGTAGAGCTGATCCCTGCTCTTGGTGGAGACAGGCTTTAAATCAGTAATCCCCCAAATAAATGTGTGCTTGAAAATTGTAATAAGTGCTACAAAGGAATAGTAAAGGGTACATTGGCAAGGAGGCGTGATCTGGTCTAGAAGCATCAAGGAAGACTTCTCTGAGCAAGTAGCTTTCAGTTGAGATTTTATGAATGAATAGCTGAGATAAAAGGCAGAGAAGAACATTCCAGAAAGAGGAAAAATATGTGCAAATACCCAGGGCAGGAATGGGCATAGTGCATTCAAGGAACTGGAAAGCAGGGCAGAAAGTGGCAAATTATCATGCGGCAGGAGTAGCCAGGGACCAGAGCAGGTCAGGCTCAGATAGGTTGTGTTAAGATTTTGGAGGCTTATCCTAAGAGTAATAGCAGGAGTGGTCTGACCAGATTGCTTATTAGACAGTATTGCTCTGGGTCCTGCACAGAGAATGGAGAACAAGAGTGGAAGCAGGAACACCAGGAGAGAGGTCTGGTCTTGGTCCAGGTGAGAGAAGATGGGGTGTCATGGACCGGGATCCCGAGGGAGCAAACTCTGAGCTGGCGTGGAGCAGGCAGGTGGTTGATCACTGAGAGCTCTTGGGATCATTGCCAACAGATGGGAAAGAGACAGGATCTGGCAGAGGGTGGACTCAGCAGAGCCTAAAGGATGTTCTGAAGTGTAGAAGATCCCTCAGAAGTGGGGTGAGGGGAGTGGGCATTTACACCCGCATATTGACCAGTCACTAGATACAGCTGCACCAGGAAGGGGAGGTGCCTCAGGGGACATGATCTTCTTCAGTGGTGACAGACTCCAAAGGCAGCTGACGGCTGAGCATCTGGGGAAAACTTAATGAGAATGCTGGGTCGTGCATCAAAGCATCCGCCCTATGGAGGCTTATCTAAAGAGTGGCAGGATAAACAGAGAGAAACTGGATAAATTTGAGAAATATTTGCAGATAGAATTGACAGAACTTGGTGATATATATAGATGGATAGATAGAGAGAGAGAGGGGAGAAAGAGAATGAGATATTAAAGATTACAGAAGATTATAGCTGGGTTTCTGACTTTTACAACTGAACAGATATTAATGTCATACGTGTGTTGCTTATGTATTCTATAATTAGTTAAATAAATGAATCTATACTTCAGAGGACAGGGGCAGGTTGGAAATCAAAATTTGGGATTAATTAATGAATAGAGGATAAAAACTGTGAGCCCACATAAGAGTCACCTCAACAAAGGGCAGAGCATGAAAAGGCTGATGAAGCCTTGAGCAAGGACAATTCAGACAGGTTATGTCCATGTCAATCCCAAACTCCCTGACTGTCCCTTCCCTCCACCCTTCCCCCGCTGGGAACCATAAGTTCATTCTCTAAGTCTGTGAGTCCGCTTCTCTTTTGTAAATAAGTTCATTTGTATCATTTCTTTTTAGATTCCGCATACAAGTGATATCCTACGATATTTCTCTTTCTCTGACTTACTTCACTCAGTATGACAATCTCTAGGTCCGTCCATGTTGCTGCAGAAGGCATGATTTCATTCTTTTTTATGGCTGAGTAATATTCCATTGCATATATGCACCACATCTTCTTTATCCACTCATCTGTCGATGGACATTTAGGTTGCTTCCATGTCTTGGCTATTGTAAATAGTGCTGCAATGAACACTGGAGTGCATGTATCTTTTTGAATTATGATTTTCTCCGGATATATGCCCAGGAGTGGGATTGCTGGATCATACAGTAGTTCCATTTTTAATTTTTTAAGGAACCTCCATCCTGTTCTCCATAGCGGCTGCACCAATTTACATTCCCACCAACTGTGTAGGCGGGTTCCCTTTTCTCCACACCCTCTCCAGCATTTATTGTATGTAGACTTTTTGATGATGGAATAATAACTATTTTTATGTTAGTGAGGCTGCCACAAAGGTGTGCTACATATGCCAGGAAATCCCTAGTCGTGGGAAGCAGAACATAGGGTTCTTCCATGGAAAAACCAGAACAAGTATCAGCTGCCGTGGTTGGCGCATTGAACACCAGCTCACCTAGAAAAGTCTCTCAAGGAAGCATCTTTCACGAAGAGTGCGTGCTGGGCTCCTGTCTGTCTGGTTCCCCAGGTTGGGGCCGTCTGCAATCCTTTCGACTCCCCTTTCACAATGTGTCCAGAATCTGATTTGTTTCCCTACAATCTATTCTCTACTAAGAAGTGACAGTTGTTTATTTATTTATTTTTTAATTATAAGAAAAATCATGTCATTTCTCAGCTCCAAGTTCCCCCAAGGCTACCTACCTCCTACAGAGTAAAAGGGAAATTTGTGAGACAGGGTTGTGAGTACAGGAAATTTGTGAGTGCAGGGTTGTACTCAGTCTGCCCCTGCATTTCTTACCCTGAATCCCCTTCTCACTCTTCTCTGGTGACTCTGCTCCAGCCAGGCTGAGCTCCTAGCTGTTTTTCCTACCTACCCGCCACGCATACTCTTATCTTCAGGCCCTGGCACTTGCTGTACCTCTGCCTACAGCACCCTTCCCCCCGGGTGTCTGTCTACACAAGCTGCTCCTTCAGCTCCCTCAGGTCTTTGCACAAGGTCACATGCGGAAGCTGCCTCTGGACAGCCTATGCAAATTCCAACCCTCCCTTGCTTCTCCTGTACAACCTGCCTCACGCATTACCCTGTGACATCCTCTAGACTATACATGCGCCTTTTCCTATTGTCTATTTCCCAGCTGCATGTAAACTCCACAAAGGTAAGGTAGGGATGTTTTGTTTTTTATTTGATTTAGTGTGGTTTCCTGTTACATTTCCAATGCCTAGAAAAGTTCCAGCTAAAAGTCAACCTTGAATAAATACTGATTGAATAAACGAGTGAATGAATGAATACACGAGAAGAGCCTCTAACTCATTTTTCTAGTGAGGTACCTTGTCTACATGCTCTCCCTTTGTGCACTTTTCTAGATGACCAGATGAGAGGAAAACAAAGGCCAGCCCTGTTTCTGAGAGTGCCGGGACCCGGCAGAAGGTCCCTGAAAAGAAGTCTCCGGAGCCCTTTGAAGCTGACATTGAACCTTGGGTGGAATGTAAGTGTTCCATACATCAGTGCGGACAGTGGCTGGCTGAATATTGTGGAAGGCAGAAAGAACGAATTTAAATTCTTCCAAAGAAAGTATTGTTCTGACTGTGTCTGACTGATGCCAAAATAAATATGAGAGGAAAAAGTCAACTCATCCCTTTTGAGTGCTATGCACATAAAAGCACCTTTTAACTCTTCCTCCGGCTTTTTTTGATATTGTTGTTGATATATACACAAGCCTAAGGAGACACTGTCTATTGCTACGATTATTATTAAATGAAAATTTTATTCAGCAATTGCAGATTTGCTCTTGGACGCAGGCTCTGAATGGTCACGGACTCAGGCTGTGTCACATCAGCGTTTTGTAGCGTCTGACCCCCATTCTACAGCAGACGTACTCCAAATCAATGTCCTTGATGCTTAAGCTTTCTCTCAATAGCTTCGGGGTTGCCCTGGCTAGAAATGTCCACGGGGCACTGGTGTGGGCTGCCAAATGTTGGGACTGCACTTCAGTTAACTTCTCTGTGAATTAAAACTTTCTGGTGGCTGGCAGAACCCTTTGTATTGGTTGTTGTCTCGAAAGATTTGAGTCTAAGCCACCTTGTTTGTCTCTTATCTTTGTGCTGTCCTGGTTTCAGCTATTTTTTTTTTTTTCTATAGAAGGGTCCAAGTCTATAATTCTATTGCCACAGATGTGGTAAAAAGAAATCCCCCCCTTTCCGGCCCTATCACTGAACACAGCTTTTAGTAACATTTAGCACAAGAACAGGATATTGGCAACTCAACTGTTAAACCTGTCTGCGATTATACTTCCTTGAGATCACTCTGATGTCACCGGTGTAATCTGAGCCTGGAGCTTTTGTTCACACTTTAAATAGCAGTCCCGGAATGATTTTGCTACAGACTCTCTGGAGAGCCCGGGAGCTGGATTCCCAAAGATTCACACATCGATGAAAGCCAAGCCAAGCCACCCGGCCAGAAGCATGTCCACCTCATTGCGAGTAAGCCCGTCCATCCACGGCTACCACTTCGACACAGCCTCACGTAAGAAAGCCGTGGGCAACATCTTTGAAAATATAGACCAAGAAGCATTACAGAGGCTCTTCAAAAACTCTGGGGACAAGAAAGCAGAGGAGAGAGCTAAGATCATTTTTGCCATAGATCAAGATTTGGAGGAGAAAACACGGGCCCTGATGGCTCTGAAGAAGAGGACGAAAGACAAGCTTTTCCAGTTTCTGAAACTGCGGAAATATTCCATCAAAGTTCACTGAGGACCAGACGATGGGTAAGGACATTAGCCAAGAACGGACATTTAAAGACCAAGCGAGTCTATGAAACCTACCGCGCGCAGCATCTTGTTGCTGCCTTGTAAGTTTCTCTTCCATAGGAACGGAACGAACTTGTTACAAAGACTCCAACTAATTTCACGCCTGTGCTGTTACAGTGGAGAAGGAAATGCTTTCAGCAAGGACTGGAAAACTCCCCCTACGGGAAAAGGACTGATGCTGATGTCAGGGGAGAGTCCGGACAGACATAATGAGAACTGAAACGGAAGATAACAGAAGTCTGGGGAAGAATGGAGGCCAGGGTCTCCCTGTCAGGCCCTAGGACTTAAACTCAACCTGAACTTTTTTTCCTTAACCAAACTGGGTAGGGGGAGGGAGATGGGGAACAGGAGAGAGAATTCCATGCTGCAGTTGTTTACTGAATTTTTTATTTGAATGTTCAAAGTGTTTGCCAACCTTCAATGTTGTCTATCCGTAGATTTTTTTTTTTTAGAGATCAGTAATTGATTATTTATTTGCATTTATTACAATGCCTTAAAAAGTGCACCACATGGGTGTAAGTACAAATTCAAGGAACTGCATTATTTTCAGCAGCTCAGTGAAACCGTACGCCACCTTCTGGTTTGTAAGGGGTTTTTACGCATTTCAAACTGGTTGCCCAAAAGTTAAAATAATAGGGTCCTTCATAAATCTGAAGTACTGTGAACAAATTTTATAGTTTTTTTTTAATCTTCTAACTAATGCTAAAATATAATCTAAATTTCTTACAGTTACTTCAATAAGCATTAGGAAGTGAATATGATACACTTAATAGTTTATAAAGATGCTATGGTTTCTATAATTTATTATTCATGACAAATGATATACAACCTTAATAAATTATTATAAACTTAGCTGCTCTTGGTGTGTGATGATTGGTCTCAAAGGAAAAATAAGATGGTAGTTTTTATTATTATAAACTTTTATAAGCTTTTCTAAGGATTTTACTCTAAGAGTAAGAGGTGATTTTAAAGTAGCTTTGCATTGCCAACTTATTCAAAGCAAATTCTTACATCAAGTATCTAGGAAGTTTCTCTGTCCCGACTTTAAAATATAAGATACAGGCATAGAAATTCATAGAGTGGCTCATCAGTATTGTTTATGTATCCATAGAGGGTGAGTTTCAAAAGGTTTTTCTCTCCATATTTTTGAAATTTTTCCTCTGTGGCTATGGTAGCTGTGTACATTTATTTCTCCCAAAACAATACATCTGAGGGTCAGAGTCTGAATTACGATCAAGATTTTGTGGCTTATCAATGTTTATTTAATATAAACCAATATGGGAATAACATTACAGTCTCTTTGCTTATTTCCTCATAAAATTATAATAAAATATTTCTAAGAAGGTATATAGCAATGCCTGCTGCACTTTCCTAGCAGAAATAAATTTTAAAATTTCCCTAGAAATTAAGTGTTTCAGAAATATCTACAAAGGTTTTTGAAACTGCTGATCATAGTAAAACAAAAGTGAAAGATCTGAAATCTTTGGGGAGAGTTATAAGTCAGGTTTTTAAATAACATATTTTTTAAAAAAGAAATTAAATAGTCAAGTCTGTTTTCAAATGTTAATTGATTCATTTACTGAAGATAATAGAAATCATTCCATTTAAAAAGGATTTTTTTTACATGACAGCATCCATAAAAAACACAGATCAATATGCAAAATTGTGTGTGTGTGCATTTTTCCTGGAGGAGTATTTCTAATTTCCATCAGATTTGCAAAGACATCCATGAAACCAAAATAAGTTAAGAACAAAAAAGAAGGAGTTCTGACAGGTGGACGTCTTGGCTAGTGATGGTATTTGGGGATCATCAAAGTGAAGGCTTTGGAAATGAATACGCTTCCTACCTCTGATAGGGCCTGTCGGTGACACATTTTCTCTGTCCATCTAGGGTGCCCCAAAGACAGTGATAAACTGCTTGGGAAGGAAATTTAGTAAGTTACTCCCCCAGAGAAGTTATCATACTCCACGATCTCAGTGAACATGTTCAACTTATCTTCCACTCCAAGACTTTAAACACATCTCAGATGCTGAACATCATTCAAAGGCTGAGTTTATTACACATACTCATAACTATATTCTCTGCCTCTGTTGTTTTCAATAGAGTACAATGCGTATCTTACCCACTTTTCACATAAGCATGTATTAACTTAGTTTTCTTGCAGGATATTATTATTATTTTCTGACTGCAGTACCATAACATGGGGAACAAATTAAAAAGCAGTTGGGATATGATCCACAATGGTGTGGAGAATAATAATTCTTTCTGTAGATTATTACACAAGCGTGGCATCCTTCTCCTTCATGGAGAACGGAAGTTGGAATCAATGCACAAGGATGATTTTTAACTTCATGATATTTTTATTATTTAATGAGGGGTGAAAGCATCCATCATTAGAACAGGTAGGATTAGTTCTGTTCAGAAATCCTTCTACGGCACAAGGACGACCGAATATATCTCAAGACATCTCATTATAATAGAAGAAACAAAAGCAACAAAGGTGAAATAGCTCATTAATATTTTTCTATCATTAGGATCATAATAATAACAACTAACTTTCACTGAGTGCTTACTATTCACCAGTCAATTTTCTAAGTGGTTTTTTTGTGTGTGTATTAAATCACTTCATTAGTACCGTGATATAAAAACATGCGTGTGCATGCATGTGCCTATGTATGTATAGTAATGAAACTGAAGCACAGAGAGGTGCAGTAAATTTCCCGAAGACACACAGCTAATGAAGGCAGGAATCAAACCCAGAGAGCCTTCATTCCGAACCACTAGGTTCCTCTAGGAGGAAGTAAACTTCTCTTTTATCCTTTGAAGTGACAATTACTTATATGCTAGTAAGAAAGACGGGAAAGCAAGCCCTCTGAGAAATCATTTTTATCTGATCTGTGTCTGTTTGTCTATTTATTTGGCACTTCCCTGCATGCGGAAAGCTTCTCAATCATTTTAATTGTATCAAAGATTTCTCAGATATAGCCTTTCTGGTCTACAGTTAAAATAACACCTGGGTTAGCACCTTGGAACAAAAGATCACATCTAATTTCTCTTCTGAGTCGACAGTCAAGGCTTTGGGTCTGGGTTTGCACACTGGGGGAAGTTAGAAACTGTGGATTCATGGTTTTATTCACTCAGTGTAGACCTTCTCAGTTCCCAGCCCTGGCCCAGCAAAGGAGGGTTT
The DNA here is from genome assembly GCF_009873245.2 of Balaenoptera musculus. Classification (NCBI taxonomy): domain Eukaryota; kingdom Metazoa; phylum Chordata; class Mammalia; order Artiodactyla; family Balaenopteridae; genus Balaenoptera; species Balaenoptera musculus. Next base: position 31,210,007 of record NC_045805.1, on the reverse strand, counting down.
GTACCCATAGGAATCGCTGACAGATGAGATTTACTGAGAAAGGGGCCTGGGATATGTGACTGCCTGATATTTTTTTCCCATTGTCCGAGGGTAGTCAGAGAATGTGACTGCTGTTCCCTTGGAGAGCCTTCCTAACAAACAAATCATTAAGCTGCGGTCTAGGAATCGCATGGCCTTTCAAAGCGCCTCATCTACCCTTCCAAACTCCACACAAGGGCTTCCCGGAATGGCATGTAATTTAATTGACCTCCTTTGTCACACACAGGGAGTTGTTGAGTGGAATCAGGGTCTCTACCTTCTCCATTTGCACAACAGAAATGTAGTAAGCACCCACGTGTGGGCTGCCATGGACAGAACAAATCTCTAGTCTCCTTGTCAGAGGAGCGAGAAAAGGTTTTAAAATGAATACAGTGAGATCCACGATAGAAGTTTAAACAGGATGCTATGGGAGCAGAGGTGTGTGTGTGTGTTTGTGAGTGTGAGTGTGTGTGTGTTTGGGTGTGTGTGGGGTGGTGGTGGCAGGGTGTAGAGAGTAGCAGCAGAGCTGGTGAAAATCTATTCCAAACTGGGGAGATCCTAGAAGACTCCATAGAGAAGTTTCAAAGTAGGATTTAGGAGAATGGAGAGGAAAAATGTCATTCTGGCGTTTGGGTGTAGCATCCGCAAAGGCAAGGAGGTGGGAAAGAGAGTACATTGTTTGAGAATCTCTACGCATTGTTTGAGAATCTCTACGCAGTTCATGGTTAGGGGCCTAGGCATTTGGAGCAATCATTAGAAAGGCAGCTGGGTCTAAAAGACAAGCTTGAGTATTAATTTTATCCTGAAGGAAAGAAAGAAGCATGAAGGACTTTCAGCAGAAGAGTAACATTTACTGCCTACCTACTATGTATCAGGCCTACGAAAAGATACAGGTAATATTTTGAAAAGCAATGCGCTGTCTGGCAACTGAACACACGGTTGGAGGCTACAGTGATTTCTTCCAGACTGTTTCCTCACAGTTGGTCTACTGAGGTGAAAAGCCATACAGCTCTTTCACAACTCAATAATAAATGAGTAACTATGTGGAATCTGAAGATGAAACAGAAGTTAGAGATTCTAAAAAAAAAAAAGGGTTGGGAGGCCAGATCAGGGGAACCACAAACTAATCCCTAACGAAATTTGTAAGAAATTGTGACTATGCTTGAATCTTAGAATGCGTCATTATTCAACAAATATTATCACTTAATGGCTACTGAGCTCTCTCTTCATTTAAATAGCTCTTCTGCAAAAAGAGTTACCGGATATTTTCAGTGATCATCACAGACACACAAATGTGTTCTGTGGTAAGGTATGCACACAGTGACAATGGATTGGGTTCACTCGTGTATTGGCAAAACTATCTTACAGAACTGTGGAAATAAAAATCTTGTCCCAATAAGGTGTAGCAGTGGTTTTAAAAAAGTGGACGAGGGGTTGCAAGGCTTTTGTTGTAGCCACCTTCCTCCTCCCTTTGCTTTACACACACGCACACGAGCACACGCATGCACACAAATGCACACACAGGCACACGCACACACACACACACACACACACACACAAACACGAGTCCGAGGAGGAGCACAGAAGTTTGGTTCCTGAGCCTTTGTTTCCTCCTACGTGGGCATGGTATTGAGCAAATACCACCAGACTGAGTCTGACTTTCTGGGGTTTTTCCCAACTCTGCCTGAAGCAAATTCCTTTTTTATCCCTGGTTTTCATCTGGAAGGAAAAAACAATAGATCTGACGGGCTGATGGCTGTGACTTCTAGATCGCATATTCTACATACATGGGAAATAATGCTTGTACCTATCACCTTACGTGATAGGATTTCTTTCTGGATCGGTTGGTATTCCATATATGAAAAGAATTTCTGTTCAATAAAACAAAAGCCTAATTTAAAAGTTTTGATCTTTACTAGTTGTTGCTGAAGGCAGAATGTGAGAGAAGTAACTTTCTGTGGATCCTTCTTTTTTTACGATTTTTTTTATTATGTAATTTTCAGGTGTACAGCGTCATAATTTGACATCTGTCTACACTACGAAGTGATCAGTACCACAAGTCTAGTTACCATCCGTCACCATCCCATTTCACCCACCCCTTCCCCTCTGGTAACCATTAGTCTGTTCTCTGTGTCTATGAGCTTGTTTTTATTTTATTTTGAGTGTTTGCTTGTTTTGCTTTTTTTTTTTAGATTCCACATGAGTGAAATCATACTGTATTTGTCTATCTCTGTCTGACATATTTCACTTAGCATAATATACCCAAGGTCCATCCATGTTGTTGCAAATGGCAGCATTCCATTCTTTTTCATGGCTGAGTATTATTCCACTGCGTGTATGTGTTTGTGTGTGTGTGTGTATCACATCTTCTTTACCTATTCATCCATTGATAGACACAGTTTGTTTCCACATCTTGGCTATTAAGAATAATGCTGCAATGAACATGGGGGTTCATATATATTTTAAATTAGTGTTTTCATATTCTTCAGATAAATAGCCAGAAGTGGAATAGCTGGGACATATGGCATTTCTATTATTAATTTTTTTGAGGAATTTCCATACTGTTTTCCACAGCAGCTGCACTAATTTACAGTTCCACCAACAATGTATGAGGGTTCCCTTTTTCCACATTCTTGTCAACATTTGTTATTTCTTGTCTTTTCCATCACAGTGATTCTAACAAGGGTAAGGTGAAATCTCATTGTGATTTTAATTTGCATTTCCCTAATAATTAGTGATGTTGAACATCTTTTCACGTGTCTGTTGACCATTTGTATGTCTTCTTTGGAAAAATGTCTGTTCAGCTCTTCTGCCCATTTTTTCATCAGGTTCTTTGTTTTTTGTTGTTGAGTTGTATGAGTTCTTTAGATATTTTGAATATTAACCCTTTATTGTATATATGATTTGAAAATACCTTCTTCCAGTCAGAAGGTTGCCTTTTTATTTTGATGATGGTTTCTTTCATTGTGCAGAAGTTTATTAGTTTGATGTAGCCCCATTTGTTTATTCTTGCTTTTCTTTCCCTTGCCTTTAGAACAAGGAAAGATCCCAAATAGCCCAAAGAATTCTGAGAAAGAAGAACAAAGCTAGAGGTATGACACTTCGTGATTTCAAACTATATCACATACCTATAGTAATCAAGACAGTATGTTACTGGCACAAAAACAGACACACAGATCAATGGAACAGAACTGAGAGCCCAGAAATAAACCCAAACATATGTGGACAATTAATTTATGACAAACACATAGAGAATATACAAGGGAAAAAGGGTAATCTCTTTAATAAATCGTGCTGGGAAAACTGGACAGCAAAAGAATGAAACTAGACCACTATCTTACACTATACACAAAAATTAACTCAAAATGGATTAAAGACTTGAATATAAGACCTGAAACCATAAAACTCCTAGAAGAAAATGTAGGAAGCATGTTCTTTGACATCAGTCTTAGTGATGATTTTGTGGATCTGACTCCATCTGTGTTTTCTTTTAGTAACCTGCCTCTTTCCTGGTGGCTGGGTGCCCATGCCAGGGCCAGCTGCTAATATTATGACTATCTCTTCCACATCCAAGCAATGTCAGAGTCACTGAGACAATCTCCATGCTGGGTGAGAGTCATAACCACCTGTGTCGTTTTAAAAATATAGATTCCTGGGACTTCCCTGGTGGTCCAGTGGTTAAGAATCCATCTTGCAATGCAGGGGACGCCGGTTCCATCTCTGGTTGGGGAACTAAGATCCCACATGCTGTGGGGCAGCTAAGCCCGTGAGCCACACGCGCTGGAGCCCACTTGCCACAACTAGAGAGAAGCCCAGTCACCGCAACGCAGAGCCCGATGTGTGCTGCAACTAAGACCTAATGCAGCCAAAAAATAAATAAATCAATCAATATTTTTAAAAAAAAAATATATATATATATATATATAATATATATATATATAGATTCCTGGTCCCAAATCTCTGGGCATTGAGCCCAGTAATGGGTATTTTTACAAAACTCTGTAGTCAACTGTGAAGAACATAGGATGTAAGGAATTGTTTTCTTACGTTACAGTTGGATCTCCTATTGATGGCATTTCTTAGTATAAGACTAAAAAAGGATTTGACTTGATGGCATTGGCCAGAGTTTTTCCTAACATACTAATTCTGTCATTAATTGAAAAACAGACCCCAAAAAGGACATATTTTGAGGAGAGGATAATTTCTCTTGGATTTTAATAATTGCAATGTGTGTAGACTAATACTTCTGCTCCTTTTCTGGAGTTTCTTTTCCTTGGATTTCTGTCTGATGTTTGTCTACTTTGATAGGTACATGTTTTATCAGGAGAAACACTTCCGCTTCCTGTATTTTCTTTTTATTCTCCTGCAGTTTGTCCATGTTTGTTATTTATGCTCAGCCTTTATCATCGGAAAGACTTTGGAGAATCCTACTGATCTCAGCGTCACAGGAACCACAGCATCTGAAGTGCTGATATCAGAGCATCTTCTCCCACCAGTTTTGCGGAATACCTCCAGCAGGGCAGTTGTTTCCAAACCTACTGTTATCAGAATCTCCTGGGAGACGTTTTAAAATCCAGGTCCTTGAATTTAATGATTCAGAATTTCTGGGGCTGGTCACCTGCTATCTCTGTTCTTAAATCACTCCCCAGGTGATTTTGCTGCAAAGTCAGATCCAGAATCACTGACCCAGAATAAATTCACCACTGTGCGCAGTGAGGATGTGGCCCGTTTAAGTTCATCTGTGTCTCCCCAGGTACATTGCAGGCCTCAATACATTTTTGACTAAACAAACTGTTGACCCAAGGTGTGCCCGTTACCTCATCCTGGAATACGTTGTGCCTATGACCTTCCATCCAAACAATACCATTATTTTGACTTTGCTCATACATGTTATATTCTAAAAAATCTTACCTGATCACCGTTAGCTAACCCCCCATATGGCACATAGTCTTAGCAATTAAAATACATTTTTCAAATGGATGGAAGGCTTTCTTCCCCCTAAATATATTTACCACTTGCCTGCTATCCTGGAGACTTCATTTCTTAATCCAGACAAGTTATTCTTTTAAAGTTAGCCTTTTTTTTTTTTTTCTTTTTTTTTCTGGCCTCGCCTCGCAGCTTGTGGGATCTCTGTTCCCCGACCAGGGGTTCAACCTGGGTCATGGCAGTGAAAGTGCCAAGTCCTTAACCACTGGACCACCAGGGAATTCCCTAAAGTTAGCCTTTTAAAAAGGAAGGTTTAATAACTAATGAAAACCTACTGTATAGCACAGGGAACTCTACTCAGTGCTCTGTGGTGATCTAAATGGGAAGGAAATCCAAAAAAAGAGGGGATGTATGTGTACATATGGCTGATTCACTTTGCCGTACAGTAGAAACTAACACAACATTGTAAAGCAGCTATACTCCAACAAAAAATTTTAAAAAATAAATAAAAAGGAAGGTTTGGCACTAATCACTGACAATCACTTATGTAATTTAGCGTACTAACAGGTAACGAAACACTTTCTTCCTAAAAACAAGTATCCTTCACTGAGAAAATGTGGTTTTCATTTTAAGGGGAGAATGGGCAGCCGAGCAGGAAGCTGGAAACTAGGGATAAGGGGGCATCTGAAATTGGTAAAGGAGGACACAGAATGAGGGGGTGAGCTGAAGAAAAACAACCGCCCCCGATTTTCTCAGCGCTGGTCTTGGCAGTTAAAAAGCAGATAGTCAGATGTTCCGTGTGGTGGACAACGGGAAGATAAACCGAGCGTGTTTTGGGTGTAAGAACTGGGTTCTAATCTGTCCTCAGCCGTTTAGTATCATGTTTAAATTCTGAGTAAATTATTTAATCTCTCTCAGCCTTCCTTTATCATTATAGAATAAGGATAATAATGCCTCCTGTTTTAGTTTGCTAGGACCGTCATAACAAAGTATCACAGGTCGGGTGGCTTAAACAAGTGATCTCCTCATGGTTCTAGAGGCTAGAAGTTCAAGCTCAAGCTGTCAGCAGGGCTGGTTTCCTCTGAGGCTTCTCTCCTTGCCATCTTTTCTCTGTGTCTTCAGTGTCTCTCTTCTCTGTGTCTTAATCTCCTTTTCTTACAAGGTCACCAGTCAGATTGGATTAGGGCCCCACCCATATAACTTTGTTTCCCTTAATTACCTCTTTGCAGGTCCTACCTCCAAACACAGTCACATTCTGAGGCACTGGGGGTTAGGACTTTAACAAATGAACTTAGAGGGGACCAAATTTGGCTCATAACATACTTATTCTTTTGACTATTATAAGCATAAAATAAACGGTTGGGTGTTAAGTACCTATAAGGGTAAGATCCTTGGCGACAGATGTGGTGCTGTGCTTGTGGTTGAACAGTACAAAGCTTCCAGCAGAGCCTAACATGGGGGAGGTACTTAATAAGTGTGTGTTCATATGAACATACACACGTCAAATAAACATACAGTATTTGATGTATCAACTGACTAATCTCTGAAATCAACAGACACTCCTCGGCATCCTTTTCGCCTCCTCCGCATCTCAAAGGGGGGCTCAGTTGTCAGGGGCCCACTGGGGTTGAGTAACTGAGCCGTGGCCCGGGTCACAGCTGTGTTGAAAGAGTCACGTGGGGAAGGTGTTTCTGTCACTAAGCACTTTTGTTGCTTTTCCTCACACATGAAAGGTTTCAAAATGTTCAGTGGAAATGAACACGTTCTCTGAACATCCGTGAACTGAGTTTGCTGATGGCGCCTAATTCTGTTGTTCTCGACATAATTTTTGCGCCTCTGGTTATGGACCTAAGACTGAAAAGTATTGTAAGACTAAGACTGAAGACTGAAGACGTCTGGTTATGGACCTAAGACTGAAAAGCATTGTAAGACTAAGACTGAAGACTGAAGACGTCTGGTTATGGACCTAAGACTGAAAAGCATTGTAAGACCTAAGACTGAAAAGTATTTCCCATATCTCCTTCCAGCTTCAGGCATGTACCAAGAGTCACTGCCGGGACATTGGCATCTTATTTGGGTGAGTGTGAAGAAGGGAGGGGATGAGACAGACAAGGTTTAAAAACTCCAAGTGATAGACACTGAAAAAAGACTGTGCTGATCCCCAAAGTAATTCTATACCTCGCACCACATACGGCAAGAATTTCAGAATGAGTAGCACAGATTTAGAGAGTTTTCTAGTCTGTAATTGAGAAGCATGGGAACCTCTGTGGAATAAAGCCTTGCAGCGTGTTTTTAGAAACTGAATGCCATGGGCTATTGTCTGATTTCAGTTGGGAAATTGGGGGCAGAAAAAACCTAAATGTTTTATCATACCAGCAATTAAGATTACATTAGTGTGACACTGAGCAATCATCTAATGACATCACTTGACTAAAAAGTCGGCCAAGTAAGTGTGGGGAAATTTGGATTCAAAATAACAATCCGAGTGTCCGGTTTTTAACTTCAAGTTCATTGAATTCACACTGCGTAGGTGGGAACTAGTATTATCTTTTCATTCTACACACATTTGGATGTTGAAGATGTCAACATCTTCACCCTTCTCATGGGGTCAAAGGGCACATGATTCTCCATCATCCTTGAAAGATGTCAAGACCCGATCCTCTAACCCCCAATCAGCTTTCACACCGATTGCAGTGAACCTTTACTCTTTTATAGCTTTTTCTTATTATTTTGAAGCTGATGTAAAAAATGGATTCGTTTTTCAACTTTAAAAACTCAATGTTGCCATTAGGGAGGTTTGTAAACATTCAAGCAAATGGGACAGAGCTGGTTGCTTGGGCAAGACAGGGACATGCAGGTTGCATTACTGCTCAGAACTCTGCTTCTCAGCTAAGGAAGACCAGAAACTCAGTATTGTGGGCACCAGGCTCAAAAGACAGAAAGACTCGCTCACCCTAATCAAAATCACAGGCTGCATGGTGAACAAAATCACTCATTTATTCATTTATGGGAGGAACTGAGCTGCCAAGAAGGAGGACAATGTATAAATGAAAGCAAAGGGAGAGGCAGTGTCTGGAGGGCAAATGTCAGCTTGGCTTTGATAAGGTTTGAAGAACTAGCCTCATAGCACAGAACTCTTCTCTACTGATCACTGCAACATTGGGCTTTTGCTGTGTAACAAACCCTCCCAGTACTTAGTAACTCAAAATGACAACTGCTCTATTTAGCTCAGGATTCTGTGGGGCAGCTTGGGGGTTCTCCTAGCCTGGGTTCTCTCATGTGTCTGTGGTCAGCTGGTCGCTGGATGGTGTGGGATGACCTCATTCACGTGCCTGGTGATTGGCAGGCTGTTGACCAGAGCACCCACCAGAGGAGTGGATTATCCTTCACTACTTTTTGCAATATAAGCTCTTAGTGGTTTTCACCATAAAAGTGCTAGATAAGCATCTGTCAAATTCTGCTTTTCTGTCTCTCCTATTTGTACTCGCCATGCCCACCACCCACCTTCTTTGTAACCCATTATAAGAAACTACACTTTATCTTATTACTGGTAGTCACCCCGTGGGCTCACTTCCCTGCGATCCAATCCAGACTAGTTCACAAAACTCTGTCGCTTATTTAAAAATGCTTTTTTACCTATTCCCATGACTCGTTAATTCAGTTCACAAAACTCAGACATTCATTTAGAACTTTGGTTCACAGAACTCATTCACTCATTTAGAAATACTTTTTTTTTTACTGACTCCCATGGCTAGCTAATTCCCTCCATAGGGGTGAGTTTTACCAATGTCATGCTCAGAGAACATTCATTACTGTTTTTCTGTAATTCCTTCATGGGGCAGGAAGGGCAGAGACTTTACAATCATCCCCGTGGACCCACGGCAGTGCCAAAGCAGGTGATGGGGGTAAGCAGAATTTTGAAAAATCCTGACTGCTTTCACCATACTCTTTTACTCCTTATGAAATATATAAGCATATGTCACTGAACATCTGAGCTAGTCCCTCTCCTGAAAAACCACGCTGTTTAGAAAGGGTGTAAAATTAACTGCTCCAAATGCCTGTTCTGTTCTCTGGGACAGTGGACATTGAGAGACATTAGCCAGAGGAAGACACACTTACTGAGGGCAAAGAATTAATGGAAGCACATGGCTCCTGCCGGCAGGAAATGCTTTGATAGGCCCTTTCCTCTTTTTGTTACCAGGAGAGCCTTGACAATAGTCTCCACCTTGGAGCAGCTGTTCACTCCCCGTGTGATGATCACAGCACATTTTCCTTGTCAGACTTGAAGTCTGCACCCGGGAGGGCGCAGGAAGAGACACACACAATGTTGGGGATCTGCCCTTGGGCCTCGGAGCTGCGTGATGGGTGGAGACGTCACCCCTAAGACACACAGCCAATCCCTTTGGCACGCGCTTCCGGAAGGCTGTCTGCTGCTGTGGTTCCTCTGACCTTTTGTTAGAACCCACCCGAAACTGGCAAGAAATGACCAGAATAAAACTAAGCCGAAGGCAGCTTGAGACCCTGTTGCTTGTGAAAGCAAGTCAAACAAGCAAAAGCCTTGGTTGAGCACCTAACACGTGCCCACTCGTCTGCTACATATTAGCTGATGGAGGGAAAATGAATATTTTTCAGTGACTACACAGTGTCAGGCAGTATATGGGATGCTGACTAGTTTCATGTCATCTTTTCAGTATTTTTGTAAGGCAGGTTTTAGTATCCCCATTTTATAGATGAGGAAACTAAGGCTCTGAAGGGGGGAGGTTCATTAACATTTCCAATGCGGGTCTAGCCTTATAAGAATGTAGGGAAGGACAATGTAAGAATCCTGCCTCGAGCTCACATTTGATTTGATTTCAGCCCTGATGTGTTCCTTACTCAGATGCTTAACAGTTTTTATTCCCCACTCTTGTATTCAGTGTCCAAGAGGTTCCATGAAACACAGAATCAGGAGACCTGGTTCTCAGTCCCATTCTGATGGGTGCCATGGGGAGAGCCACTTAAATGCTGGGCTTCAGCCTCCTTGATAATAAGGCACTGGGTCTAAATGAGATCATGACCCTTCTGAATCCTAAATTTAGAGCTGGGTTATCAAATGTAGTGTGAACGTCACACCTATTAACATGGCTACTATATGTATTTTCTAAGTAACAAGTATGGGTACAGAGTTTCATTCTGGAAAGATGAAAAAGCTTCGGAGATGGATGTGAGGATGGTTGTTCACCGAAGTGACCATACTTGATGCTACTGAACTGTACTCTTAAAAATGTGAAAATGGTAAATTTTATATTATGTAGATTTTACTACAATAAAAAAAGAAGTTAAACATGTGGTACGATTTTTTTTTTTACAAAACATAAGCATATTCCCCTTTCTTGAAAAGGGAGCCTCATTCGATTTCCTAATGATTTTTAGGGACTTTCAAAATATTGCTGATTTTACAGGTCTAAACTCACTTGTAATACAAGCCACAATGTACAGGAGTAGAAGCCGTTTTGACAAAGGATGGAGAAGAGAGAGTTTCAAATAATGTGACTAATTTATAGCAAGATTCTGTGTTGGGAAAAGCATACCTTGTCTGAGAAAATGAGAACAAGTTGACGTTGCTGGAACCCAAAGATTAGGGGACGGAACAGCATGTGCTAGAGACAGAGGCAGGGCTGAGTCACTGGAGACCAGGTTACAGAGTCTGCGCTGTGTGTTACAATGGAAATAGAGACATTGACCAATTTCACGACGCAGAGTGGCGCTATTCTGGTTTGTGGTCTCAAAAAGTCAGTCTTGCAGCGTTCTGTGGAAAGAGCCAGTGGGTAGCAGTAGCATGAAACGGTACACATCTTTTAGGTGACTATTGTCATTGTTCAGAGTAGAGTACATAAGAGGCAGGGTGGAGAGAAGCAGTTAGATTTTAGAGATAATTTGAGAGGAGCCATCCACAGGACTTGGAGATGCATTGGCTTAATCCTCTGTGCTATTTCTCTGTAATCAGTGCCACAGTCACCCTTACCTGGGTCTCTGTCACCATCTATTAGAGCATTGCTGTTATTGATGGGGTTCATTGCCTTGAGCTCTTGCCCCTAAAGGTGTCCTTTACATCATAGCTAGACTTGGCTTTCTGAAATGCCGCTCTCCACACACAACTTCCCTGCTCAAAACATTCAGAGTCTACCCACTGCCTTCAGCATCAAGTCCCACCTCCTTAGCCTGACATACAAAATAATTTATGATTCTATGTCTCTTAACGTATCTACCTCATTCCCTTAACAGGGACTCAATAAAAAATATGTATTCAGCACCTATTATTGGCCAGATTAATTACTACCAGCAACTTGTTATAAAGCATTTTTCTTGCTACTCTTGCATTCATTCTGTCTTCCTGGAATGTCCTCACCCTTATCACTGCTTATGGAAATGCTCCTCTTCCTTCTCTGGAATCAGATCTCATTTCTTAGGAAGCTTTTTGTGAGCCTCTAACTCAGACGAAGCACAGCTAGCCATTGTCTCCATGTTCCAGGGCGTTGGCATGTCCTGCAATTAATTGCTGGTAACCTTTTATTTGTCATTGGAAGTAGAAACCTTATTTTCTATTGAAAAGGTGCAGTTTGTTACTGATGATGCAATCAGTAATGACATGCTTTGTTCTGAGCAGTAAGTTAGACTTAGGGACTTGGGATGCTGAGAGGCAGAGGGAAATTAAAAATGTCCAGGCACCAGAAAGGGAAGGTAGAAAATGCCTGGCATTCAGTGAATAATTATTGAATAAATAAACAAACAGGTGATTGGCAACTTTGTCCAGCTACATACTGTACTCTACGTAATTTAGGACTAAGCCAGTGCCTCATTCTTAATGATCGCATAACTACAACTTAGATAGTTCAGTCCAATCATTTCTTGAATATTTGGTTCGGGAGAAGCCAAGATGGATAGGTTTCTGCTTTAAATATTAGTGGTGGAATTGGGGGAGGGCAGGAGGAGGGCGAACACAAATACAGATAACATAGGGCAGTAAGTAGGACAAAAAAAAAAAAAAAAACACACCATAGCAATAACTCAGAAAAGAAAGTGGGTTAATCCTGCCTGGGAAATAGGAATTGACTAGGATTTGTTCATATCCCAGGTTGATTGAGGTACTCCCCTCATTCCATTGCAAGCTTTTCTCACTCTTTGTCCAACGGTCTGCCATTCACACACTCCTGGCTCCAGCCTCAATGGTCCAGGTTACTGTCTTCAAACAGGTCCACGACTTACCTGGGAATCTTGTTAAAATGCAGGAGGCCTGAGATTCTGATTTACCTAAAGCTTCCGGATGACACCAGTGCTGCTGGTCTGTGGACCCCACTCAGAGTAGCAAGATTTCCGTGGCCTCCCTGAAAACATTTTTCCCCCATTTATTCAAATCCTCTGTGTTTATACGGGCTAAGTCAAATGTCTGCCCTATGCAGGTATCTCCTAAAATCTAGGGCTGTGCGTCAGTGTTTTTTTTTTTTTTTTCTTTTCTACACTCCCTGGCAGGTATTTCTTGCCAAGTCTTTCCCCCCCAATTTACCCCCAGTTGTTAGCTCCTTAAGGGAAGGACTTGGTCTAATTTATCCAGACTTGATCTAATGCACCCAAACTCCACGATGGTATATGTTACAGAATTGGGCCTTCATAAATATTTGTTCAGTTGAATTTGAATTGAACTTAAATTTCATGTTGTGTATGAAGTAAACGTGTGTGTATGTTTGTGTGTATACCCTATGCAATGTAGGTAGACCAGATCAGAATACATACAGGAACCAGGTCATTTTAGTACTGTGTCACCATGAATGAAACATAGATTATAGTTATCTGGGTGAGAGCAGTCACCCAGCATATAAGCTTAATGAAGGCAAGACCCTTTTTTTAAAAATTGAAGTATAGTTAATTTACAATGTTGTATTAGTTTAAAGTGTACAGCAAAGTGATTCAGTTACACACATATACACACATATATATATTCTTTTTCAGATTCTTTTCTATTATAGGTTATTACAAGATACTGAGTAGAGTTCCCTGTGCTACACAATAGGTCCTTGTTGTTTATCTATTTTATATATAGTAGTGTGTATATGTTCATCCCACACTCCTAATCTATCTTCCCCTCCTTCACGCTATCCCCTTTGATAACCATAACTTGATTTTGTATGTCTACGAGTCTATTTCTGTCTTGTAAATAAGTTCATTTGTATCATTTTTTTAGATTCCACATATAAGTGATATATAATATTTGTCTTTCTCTGTCTGACTTACTTCACTTAGTATGGTTATCTCTAGATCCATCCATGTTGCTGCAAATGGCATTATTTCCTTCTTTTTTATGGCTGAGTTATATTCCATTGTGCATATATACCACATCTCCTTTATCATTTCATCTGTTGTTGGATATTTATGCTGATTCCATGTCTTGGCTATTGTAAATAATGCTGCAATGAACCCTGGGTTGCATGTATCTTTTCGAATTATAGTTTTCTCTGGATATATGCTTAGGAGTGGGATTGCAGGATCAAATGGAGACTCTATTTTTAGTTTTTTAAGGACCCTCCATACTGTTCTCCATAGTGGCTGCACCAATTTACATTCCCACCAACAGTGCAAGAGGGTTCCCTTTTCTCCACACCCTCTCCAGCATTTATTGTTTGTAGCCTTTTTAATGATGGCCATTCTGACCAGTGTGAGGTGATGCTTCATTGTAGTTTTGACTCACATTTCCCTAGTAATTAGTGATGTTGAACATCTTTTCATATATGAAAGATGGTCATCTGTATGTCTTCTAAGACACTTTTTTTCTTGTAGGTCACTGGGTCCTCAGAGTCTAGGCCTGGGCCTAGCACGTAGTAAATAATCAATAAATATCTGTTGAATGCTCAATGAATGAAACGGCAAGGTATTAGTTTAAGGGGTCTTTTGATAGTCAGAATGTGAAATTAACTTGGGTGTGAGGTTATGAAGGGTCATGGAGTGAGTTATACATTTGCATTGTCATACACAGAACAGAGATGCATATTGTCCTCTCTTCCATACATTCCTTAGATTATGTACTGCTGTTTGAGGGAATGGTTAAGAAGAGGCTCTGAAAATATGGAACAAATTGGGAAGAAAAATTCCCTATTTAAAAAATTAATTTCTAAAATGAAAACAATGCCTTTACTGTTTTTCTTCAAATCATTGTAATGCTTTTCTTTTTACATCTTTCAGTTTTAGCATTCCTAAACAATAAAGTGGTCAAGTGATGTCTTAAAAAAAAAAAGAAAAGACAAGGTTTTAAATTTCAATTTCATGAATAATCACAATGTCAATCCCTAGGAAATGAAATAAGTAAAGCTCCGTTAAGATCTTCATGTTTCTGAAATAGAGTAAAAACAAACAAATAAACAATATTCAGGGCATTTCCACTCAAGAAAAGAAGGGCCAAAAATAATCTGAAAATCTTCCTCTATAGTGAATACACATTAAGTAATACATTTTTTTCACTAAGTGTGTCTTCAGACATAGCAGCAAAACAAAATCTAAGACATTTTTCCATGTGAATTATCTTTTCCCTAAAATACAAAATTGTTTTAGATCAACAAAAGGCTTTGCTTTTTTACTATTAAATATCAAGGGACCCACTTAATTGCAAACATAAATGCTTTTTCCTTGTCTCTCCTACAGTTTTGCTGATGAGGAAGATTTTGCAGCCTTACTTGGTACCAAAATAGCTCTGTTTTGCTGACCATTATCATCTTCACAGGGCAGAGCAATGGTAATGAACTTAGGACACAGGAAGTTTACCATCTCGCAGTATAAAAATAGAACTTCTTATTACAAAGATACCTCTCCCACAAAGGAAAGCAACTAGAATTTTTTTCTTTTTTTTAAATTGAAGGATAGTTGATTTCCAATATTATATTAGTTTCAGGTGTACAGCATAGTGATTCAGTATTTTTACAGATTATATTAAAGGTTTTCATTAAAGATTATTATAAGATAAATGCTATAATTTCCTGTGCTATACAATATATCCTTGCAACTAGAATTTTTATTTTCTTTAACTTGTTCACATTATTATGCTGTATTTATATGTTAAGGTATTCACATAATTGATACTTGGGAAATTGCTTCCATGCATATTTTAATTCAAATAATTATTTTTTTAAGAATTCAAAAATTTCCATTGACTATTAAGTACTTTGTCACTATGGCTTAGCTGAAGCCAATGTTACAAACAATAAACATTTTAGGACTCCATGCTTTCTACTAAAAAATTAGGTGGTAACTATTATTTTTATATGGTAATCTTTTTTTATTGTCATATTTTGCTTTCACACTTTCTAACATTTTAATTTTATTGGAGTATAGTTGATTTACAATGTTGTGTTAGTTTCAGGTGTACAACAATGTGATGCAGTTATACATATACATATATTCATTCTTTCTTAGATTCTTTTCTCATATAAGTTATCACAGAATATTAGGTAGAGTTCCCTGTGCTATACAGTGGGTCCTTGTTGGTTATCTGTCTTATATATAGTAGTGTGCGTGTGTTCATCCCAAGCTCCTGATTTATCCCTCCATCACAATCCCACTCCTGGGCATATATCTGGAGAAAACTATAATCTGAAAGGATACATGCACCCCAATGTTCATAGTAGCACTATTTACAATAGCCAAGACATGGAAGCAACCTAAACGTCCATCGACAGAGGAATGGTTGAAGAAGATGTGGTACATATATATAATGGAATATTACTCAGCCATAAAAAAGAATGAAATAATGCTTTCACTTTTTAAACGGTAATTTAAGAGTAGGGGTATGAGTCTGGAATAACATTTGCTGAGTACCTAGCGTAAGAGTGGCCCATTCCATCCTCATAGCTGGCCGTACAGGTATCTACTGCCATTCCTGTTTCACAAATGAGAAGACTCAGGACCAGAGTGGGTCAGTCACCTGCCCAAGGTCTCATATAGTGACCCCGGTGGGAAAATCTGACTTATCTTCCTGACTCCAAAGCCCTCCTACGTTCCTCTGCACCAAGATGCCTTTAGAAATCTACCCTCTATTTTATTAAAATGCTATATCTTTGTATAAAAAGTGTAACATGCTGGGATATCTGTATCTTAGATAATATAACTTGACTCATTCTTTCAATAAACATTTACTGGGTTTCTGCTGTGTAATTGGCAATATGCTAAGTGCTAAAAATAGAGATGAAATACTGTGGTGTCAGGAGAGACAGACCATTCAAAGACAAATGCAATTTGAAATTGCCAACGTTCAGCTGCTTTTGAGTTATAAAAATGTCCATTTCAAATGACTTATACTAAAACCCATTATCCAATAAAGAGACTAGCACACTTTATTCTAATTATTCTAACTTAATATTTTAGAAAGGAAAACATTTCCACTTTATTTCTCAACATTTTGATTATATAGGATGAGTAAATAAGCTGTGGTTTTTTGTTTTAGTTTAGTTTTGTTTTTGGTTAAATGGAAACCTGGATTCCCCTGAGAACACTTAGAGTAGAAGAGGATCTGAAGGAGCCTTCTCTCTGTGTTTCCATCCTGATTCTGTCGCTCACTGGTCCTGTGACTTTGGGCAAGTCATTTAACTTCTCAGCTTCATTTTCTTTATTCAAATAATTGAGGAAACTTCCTCTATTTCAGAGGTTCGTTCTTCAATTAATGAGCTGATGAATACTTGCCCAATAATTTGTATTCCTCCTGCTCCGAACCCCTTCATCCTAATTTAAATGTGAAGACACTGGAACAGAAGCAATCAACCTTTCAGGTTCCAAAATACTTTAATTGTCATCTTTTATTATGATTCAATTCCTTCTGAATGAATTTGCCCTGTAATTTTGCCATGGCTTTATGGGGAAAAAAAGAGGCAGTTTATCCTTGTGCAAAATATTTTTCAGAGGACTTCTCTGTGGCACAGTGTTTTAGTCAGTCTGGAGATGACTCAGCAATTCCAAATCCCAGGGCTTCCCTGAGAAACGCACTTGGATCACGGAGGTTCTCTCGGCAGTGCAGGACTGTCATCCCAGAGCCAAACCACCCTGAGAAAGACACAGCTCCTTCCCAAGCCAGTCTGGTTCTGCACTCAAGGCGTCTCCAAAGCTGACAGGAAATGATTCAAGACCAAGGTTGGCCAGAACGAGCGTGGTGGTTTCCTCTGTGCATGAGATGACAAAGAACTTGCATCACGGACCTTCCCTGAATAGACTACCAATTCAACGGGTTCCAAATATCGTGAGCTAAGGCACATCTTTTGCGTGGTATACTTTTGTCATCTCTACCTGAGGACAAGTAGTACCTCAGAGTATAAATACACCACTTTCCTACTCCTCCCCCGCTATGTTTAAATGAGATTAATCAAATTCACTTTAACTGACATGTGTGTAGTTCCTACACAGTAATAATATGTATGTAGCTGTGTTAGGCGTGGGAAGAAAGTGACACAACATAGATTCCTGTCACCTTGAAGTTGAGTCTGCAAGAACAAATATGAGTCACAAAGGTAAATAAATGTATTGTTTCAGAATATCGTAGCGGGCCTGAAGTACAGGGTGTCCTGTGGGAGATTGTCAGAGAACACCTGGTTTATACAGTAAGTCCCCTACATACGAACTTTCAAGTTGCGGACTTTCAAAGATGCGATCGTGCGTTCCACCAATATCAGGCGTGAGTGAAATTGCAGCTTGCCCTCCATCTGCTATTGCTGACGATCCTTCAGCTCTACCATCTCCCACCTGCTCTCCTTCCTTCTGTCAGTAACTCTTCTTGCCTGTTCACTTGATGCCAGCCCTTGTATGCCAGCTGTTGTACTGTACTACTGTAGTTTTCAAGGTACTGGACTGTAAGATTAAAAATGTTTTATTTTTTGTGTTTGTTTTTTATGCATTATTTGTGTGAAAAGTATTATAAACCTATTATAGTACAGCACTATATAGCCGATTGTGTTAGTTGGGTACCTAGGCTAACTTCGTTGGACTTACGAACGAATTGGACTTATGAATGCACCCTCGGAACAGAACTTGTTCATATGTAGGGGACTTACTGTGTTGGTCCTTACTGAGAAAGGGACTTTCAAAGTGAGTTCTGAAGGATGCCTCAGCCAAGTGAAGAATGGGAGGAAAAGGCAGAAGGGCTGGATGGGCAAATGTTTTGAGACAAGACAGGTAGCTTGGTGGCTTGGAGGAAGAGAAGGCAGCCTGGTGTCTGGGGTGGAGCTCATGCTATTTGGACTTGATTCTTAGAGCAATGCAAAGTCAGTGAAGTGTTACAAAGTGAAGGGTGGTGAAGTAGATCCATGGTTTTAGGAAATCAGCCTCGTTGCTGTGTGGAAAGTAGATAGGATAAGGGGCAAGAAAGGATGTCGAGTGTAAGGGAAATATGGTGGCCATGAGCGTTAAGGGGAGCCTTAATCAATGACACGGAGAAGATAAAATTCGTGGAAGTGGCCAGACATGCAGAAGGGGGAAAGAATCTGTCAGAGCGAGGTGCTGTGCATAGTCTGTGGGATACAGCAAAAAGGTCAGCAGGGCGTGAAGGCAGGGGGCCAGCCTCCTGTGTAATGACTTGGAGAAGTTGTAGGATAGGGCTGGAGGGAGGTGACTTGCTTACTGGTTGTTTGTGAGCCTCAAACTGTCTTTCAAGAAGATCTAGAACAAATCCTCTCATTCTCTTCCTTACTTCACTGGCACCCCGATCCAGTAGAAGTAAGTCGGCTCACACAGCAATGCTGACCCCAACCCTAAAAATCGCTGTCCGATTCCCTGTGGTCCTGACCCCAATCAGTTACCATGTACGACATGACCAAGCAGTAACAGTCTGATGCTCTGTGGCATCCAGGGGACCCCCCTTGGCAGTGGGGTCTTTGGGGGAGCAGCCATGTGTGAATAATAGGGACCCCCAGTGTTTCCACAGATGAATGAACATGGCCCCTCCATCGCTGATGGAGATTGCTCTGTGACAGAGGAGTGCTTTGCCCTTTGCGTGTGATTAGTAAGACAGAGATGACTATTCTTTCAAAGTCCCCCAGTGACCAAATTTAGCCTCCAAGAGCTGAGTAGAAACATTTCACATGAGTCACGCTTGTTTGCCTCATGTTCTGTCATTAGTTGTTATGGAAACCACATAGCACAACCTAAGGGTTCAGAATTCCTGCAGTTAGCCTCCAACTTACCCCTAGTTTATACAGCAAACAAGTTTGCTTACTTGGTTAATCTTTAGCTACTTCCTGCCCGGTCTGAGGCTCACAAATTGGAAGCTGAAGAACTCAATACAGCCTAGAGCCCAGGCTGCCCTTTTTCAGGTGAATCAAAATAAAAGACATGCCCTTGTGTTCTGCCCTGAGGATGGTATAGATATTTAGAAGAATTTCAGATTACTTCCTGGGTTATCTGGTTGTTAGATCAAAGCTGCTCCCTTGTTAACATGGACACTAGACACACATGAAAAGAATTCAGGAATTCCTCACATTGTCTTTTTTGGGTTCGTCCCAATCTCTTGGCAAAATCTCCAGTCAAATCTTAATAGCCACTGGGTTTACTTTGGGAAATATGCACTTTAGAGAGATGCTAGACAGATTTTTGCTCCTTGAACTTCTTTGATGATAATACAAATCTTTGAAGCTCAGACACAAGAAAAGTTAATGTTCATAGTGCCTCCTGATGATTCAGAGACTGATGGTATGCTTTGTGGCTTCTTCTGCAAGGAATTTGAATCAGAAAGACACAGACTGGGGGTGGGGAAAAGATGGAGTGGGAGTTCGGGATTAGCAGATGCAAGCTATTGTGTCCAGAATGGATAAACAACAGGGTCCTGCTGTATAGCACAGGGAACTATATTCAATATCCTGTGCTGAACCATAAGGGAAAAGAATATGAAAAAGAAGGCTTCTGTCTATAGACCTCTCTTCATAGAATTTAGTACCAGTCCACAGGGCCAGAATAGAGACAACTATTGTCTCAGATCCACCTGCTACATCTCTCCCTCTCTTCAGCCCCAAATATTCATGAAAATAATCCCTTGACAGCCTTGCCCATCATTTAGTAAACACGTTCAGACAGGTCAGAGCATCAGCTTTAATTCAGGTTAGGACCTTGCGCTAAGGAAAAATAGAACTAATTAAAGTGAAAATGACACTTCATTTGAATAAAAATAAGAAAACATCATTATGAGCTGAAGAATACATGATTATTAAAGTCCTAAGAGAGAATAAGAAATAGGGCCAGATTAGCAAAGACGTCAAGTCTTAGGCTGGCGAGTTTATACTGGATACTGACGGGCTATATAGTCACTGTAGATGAAAACAGAAATAGTTGAAACTCAAGTCAATTTCTGTATTCTATTTTTTTAAGTTTAATGACTTAGAATTAAATCCAAAGCTACTGAGTGCTACTGTCCACTTTTGCGCAAACAAT
The DNA here is from genome assembly GCF_009873245.2 of Balaenoptera musculus. NCBI lineage: Eukaryota > Metazoa > Chordata > Mammalia > Artiodactyla > Balaenopteridae > Balaenoptera > Balaenoptera musculus. The sequence continues at coordinate 31,189,637 of NC_045805.1, read as the reverse complement.
GTACACTGTCTAAGCATCAGTTTGTTCTTCTGTGATATAGGGGTAATTCTAACATTGTTAAGGATTGCTGTAAGAGTATATCTGATGATATGCATAAACGCAGTTGGTTCATAGCCTAGGTCATGCTAGGGTCTCAATATATGTGTCCGTTTTCTCTCTCCTTAGAAGATGATGACGATGAAAGTATTTTCACCTTAAAAAAAATTAAAGCAACTTTAAAAAGCTGAGTTTAAGAATTATCTATATATTTTAATTATTCATCTCTTAATGATGCACACCATCAATGAAGATAACTGAGAACAATTTTATGGTCAGAACTTAAGAGTTAAAAGGAGAAAAGGATAAAATTAGTCGTCGGAACCGAAAGTGTTTTTTTTCTTTCATCCTCTGATAAACCATACCTAAGTCCAAATTAGGTATATTACTGAAATGCAACAAATAAAAATAGTAACAACAATATCTTCTCTTTTAATGGATGTGTTATTATTAGAAAATGAATTTATCACATTTGCTTCCTCTGACCTGTTACTATATTTTTAACTCAAGGTGTTCTGACTTCTTCTGTAATGTATACACAAAATCAAAGGTTTAAAAGTAGAGCAGTGTTATCAAACTCTTAGAGGAAAACATAGGCAGAACACTCTATGACATAAATCACAACAAGATCCTTTTTGACCCAGCCCCTAGAGAAATGGAAATAAAAACACAAAGAAACAAATGGGACCTAAGGAAACTTAAAAGCTTTTTCACAGCAAAGGAAACAATAAACGAGATGAAAAGACAACCCTCAGAATGGGAGAAAATATTTGCAAATGAAGCAACTGACAAAGGATTAATCTCCAAGATTTACAAGCAGCTCATGCAGCTCAATAACAAAAAAACAAACAACCCAATCCAAAAATGGGCAGAAGACCTAAATAGACATTTCTCCAGAGAAGATATACAGATGGCCAACAGACACATGAAAGAATGCTCAACATCATTAATCATTAGAGAAATGCAAATCAAAACTACAATGAGGTATCATCTCACACCGGTCAGAATGGCCATCATCAAAAAATCTAGAAACAATAAATGCTGGAGAGGGTGTGGAGAAAAGGGAACACTCTTGCACTGTTGGTGGGAATGTAAATTGATACAGCCACTATGGAGAACAGTATGGAGGTTCCTTAAAAAACTAAAAATAGAACTACCATATGACCCAGCAATCCCACTACTGGGCATATACCCTGAGAAAACCATAATTCAAAAAGAGTCATGTACCACAATGTTCATTGCAGCTCTATTTACAATAGCCAGGACATGGAAGCAACCTAGGTGTCCATCATCGGATGAATGGATAAAGAAGATGTGGCACATATATACAATGGAATATTACTCAGCCATAAAAAGAAATGAAATGGAGGTATTTGTAATGAGGTGGATGGAGTTAGAGTCTGTCATACAGAGTGAAGTAAGTCAGAAAGAGAAAAACAAATACAGTATGCTAACACATATATATGGAATCTAAGGAAAAAAAAAAAAAAAGGTCATGAAGAACCTAGTGGCAAGACGGGAATAAAGGCACAGACCTACTAGAGAATGGACTTGAGGATATGGGAGGGGGAGGGGTGAGATGTGACAGGGTGAGAGAGTGTCATGGACATATATACACTACCAAATGTAAAATAGATAGCTAGTGGGAAGCAGCCGCATAGCACAGGGAGATCAGCTCGGTGCTTTGTGACCACCTAGAGGGGTGGGATAGGGAGGGTGGGAGGGAGGGAGATGCAAGAGGGAAGAGATATGGGAACATATGTATATGTATAACTGATTCACTTTGTTATAAAGCAGAAACTAACACACCATTGTAAAGCAATTATACTCCAATAAAGATGTTTTAAAAATAAATAAATAAAAATAAAAATAAAAATATGGGCTTCCCTTGTGGCGCAGTGGTTGAGAATCTGCCTGCCAATGCAGGGGACACGGGTTCGAGCCCTGGTCTGGGAAGATCCCACATGCCACGGAGCAGCTGGGCCCGTAAGCCACAATTACTGAGCCTGCGCGTCTGGAGCCTGTGCTCCGCAACAAGAGAGCCGCGACAGTGAGAGGCCCGCACAACGCGATGAAGAGTGGTCCCCGCTTGCCGCAACTAGAGGAAGCCCTCGCACAGAAACGAAGACCCAACACAGCAATCAATCAATCAATCGATAAAATAAATAAATAAATAAATAAAAATAAAATAAAAAATAAAAATAAAAATAAAAAAAAGTAGAGCAGTGTTATTGAAATATAATTCACATACCATACAATTCACTGATTTAAGGTGTAAATTCAATGACTTTTAGTATATTCACAGAGTTTGTGCAACCATCGCCACAGTGAATTTTAGAACATTTTCATCACCTCCCCAAAACCTCTCATATCTTTTATCAGGCACTCCGCTTCCCACCTCACCCACTCCCCTACCCTGAGCAACCATTAATCTACTTTCTGCCACTATAGACTTCCCTATTCTGGACTTTCCTATGAATGAAAATATATAATATGAGGCATTCGTGTCTGGCTTCTTTCACTTAGCTTAATGTTTTCAAGGTTCATCCATGTTGTAGCAGTACTTTATCACCTTTATTGACAAACAATAGTCCATCGTAAGGATGCACGCCATTTTATTCATCCATTCATGGTTTAATGGATTTTTGGATTGTTTCCAATTTTTAATTATTGTGAATAATGCTGCTATAGAATTGTAGAATTTTAAACCCAGAAAGTATCCTGTGGCTTATTCAGCCCATTTGCTCTCAATTTACAGATATTCTACTGAAGTGTCAGAAAAGGTAGGTGAATGGGCCATGTCTTACTGCTTTTCAGATGCAAAGCTTGAACTAGAACTCAGGTCTTCTAATTATTGTGTGATTGCTATTTCTATTTCCATCAAGAGCTGGCAAAGCTTTAGGAAGAGGGCCTTGAGCTTACTGTTATATCAGACGCAATGGTGCGTAAGAGCCAGTCTCTGTAATCCCAGCAGCATACAGTTGAATGAAACAGTGATTGTGTCTGATTTTATTCATCTCTGAGACACTTCTCTGAGTGCAGCGCACATAATGAGTATATAATAGGAAATTGCATAATTGGTACCTTGAAAGATCTGAACTCATGGGGTGTAAACACACAAGCAACTTTGTGTTTGATTTTTATTTTTCCTTTAAGCCTGTTCAATGCAGTAGTTTTTTCCATTCTCCTAGATAAAAACTTGGGTAGGCCCCAAGAAATGAAAAGACCTGGAGTTTCTTTATGTCACAAAACCATCTCAATTCAGTTCTGGGAATGCCAAAGCTATGCACTGGTGAAAGTTTCCATCTTCACTGGAAGTAGCCTTCTCTCCCACCTAAGGCAACAGGCCAGCAATGTGCAGGGGGTGGGGAGAGGGTCCAAGGGGAGCTGGAACGTTCTGATAATGCTGTAAGGACACAGCCTGTGTTCTCTGGGGCCGGCAGAGGTCTTCACACCTCTTTCTTTCATAGCTGTCTTTGGAGGTTCTTTAGAGACCTTCTCTCCCGTGTCACAGGGTGACCACTGTTCTCTTGACATGGATGATTTGTACTTTTTTGTGCAAATCACTTTCTCCTTCCTTAGCCTCTGGGAACATAGCAATAGAAGCCACATTGCCCCTCCTGATAGCCCTATTGGAAGTTTTATGGATGGACCACATCTAGGTCACTGGAAATACTCATGTATCAACTGCCCCCATAATGTCAAACCCAACACAGCCTCTCTTCAGCTCTTCTATCAGCGGCAGGTGGCCAGTGCTTAGTTCACCCTTTGTATTTCTCAGAGAGTTGACTCTGTCCCTCTTCCCACTCTGCCACATGTACTTAGTGCTCTGGCCAGTTTCTTTCACGTTCCTCTCTTGACTTGAGGTGGTAGGAGAATGTTTCTCCCACCTGGGGTGTTTGTGTGTCTGAGGTAGTCAACAGAACTCCAATCACAGCTCTTTCCAAGGAAACATTCCTTCCTCAAGCTTTTTACTGTAAATGTGGGCAAGCGGTTTAAGAGTTACGGATCTGCTTAAAACAAAAACAAAAACAAAGCAAAAACAGAAAAGGAAAGAACATCCAATGAACTAAAATCTTTGAAATTTTGCATCTTGGTTTGTTACCTTACTTTGGAATAGCATATTTATTATATCTTGGTGCCTTAAATGTAATTTCCAATGTAACATCTGGTTATGCTTTTAAATTGCCTGGAAGGCAGGGTGATATAATAAAAGGAACACTGGTCTAGGGCGGTACCAGCTGTCATGTATGGAACTCTACTTTATACCAAACACCATATTAAATAATTTGTAAACATTATCTCAGTAACTTCTTGTAACAAGTCAATGATACACCTTTTGTGATCTTCATTTAATAAAGCGGGGAATTAAATCTCCAAAGTGTATCGTCTGGAACAGTATGCTAAATATATCATTTAGTTGGATGCTTTCAATGAAAGAAACAGAACACCCCCCCCCCCCAAATTGTCTTAAACAACAGAAACAAGTACTATTTACATAATCCAAAGGTAGGACAACTCCAGTGTCGGTTAACTTAATGGCTCAAAGATGTGCCCAGCATCTGGGTTCTTTTCGTAGTTCTGTTCTGCATCCCTGGCGTTTAAGCCTAAGCTTTCATGATCACAGGATAGTTGCCACATTTTAGAAATCACATCTAGATTAGACAACGCTTAGGAGAAGAAGAGCTGTCTCTCCCCTTTAGGAAAACTTTTCCCAAATCCCCACCCAGCAACTGAGCAAAATGGCATTCTGCAGCAAGAAAGAAAGTGGATGTGGGGTGGGCAACCTTAGCCACAGGCCTTACACAACTTGCCTTAAATCATTGGAGTGGGATTTGAATCTAGGTTTGTCTGGCTCCAAAGCATATGCTCTTGTGAATTCTTTACCATATGCTGCTGTAGCCTCTATATCCAGAGGGATAGGTAATTTGGGTTCTATTCCTTGTAGTTATGTAACTTTAATGGATTGTTAACTTCTCAGATCCTCAGTTCTCTCAACTATAAAATCAGAGAGTTGTGTTCTGGTGACGGTCTATTTGTTTTATAATTACAGTGGGACTGACGGTACCTTGTACCATACTTTAAAAGAAAAATATATATAAGAGTGCATGACTTTAGGTCTTTAACTAGACTGGTCATTGTCCTGCACGTTTAAAAAAACAAAACAAAACGTGTTTCAGTTATTGTGATTTTCTGTGTACTTTCTGTGATGAATCAATACGTAATATTGCCAAATAGCTCAGAAGCTTTAGCCAAATAGCCAAATACTCAGAAGCTTTGTCAAAACCCATAGAATGTGCAACACCAAGAGTGAACCCTAATGTAAACCCTGGACTTTGGGTGATGATGTGTCAACGTAGGTTCATGGATTGTGACGAAGGTACCACACCAGTGAAGGTCTGCGGTAATGCCCTGTACTTTCCACTCAGCTTTGTTGTGAATGGAAAACTGCTCTAGAAATAATGTCTGATAATTATACATCATAATTAAATGTTGCTGAGTCTTTTAATTTGTCATTGGTGGTCGTCCCCACCACGTAAATCAGTTTGTGGAATGTACAGCTTTAGGATGGCTTGAGGAAGCATGGTATGGTCAAGCCTCAAGGTCAAATCATGGCCAGCACATAGGTATATAGTTATACAGGCTGTACCTGCCCCACTACACGGGTAACTTTCTCATAGACTGTGATATGATTTGTCTCCTCTGGAATTTTGCAACCTGGCAGCCTTTGTGCAAATCCATCCTCCTTTAGCTAACTGGCTCTATGACTTTGATTCATATAGTTAAGCTTTTCAAATCCTTGCTATTTCATTTCCTATAAAATTGGGATGACATAGACTCCATAGAGCATATGAAGAAATGTCCCAAAGAGATCATTTCTATGTGGAGCAGAGATCTATTAAGATAAGTGATGTCCAGTCTAATGTCCATTTGCCAGAAATGTCATTTACCCATCAGGGTAAATCGTCTTTTTTCCCTTAAGCTGGAATTGGAAACTTCCTGGAAGAAGAGACTCAAATCTTCTGTTAAAAAACAAACAAACAAAAAAACACACAATAAACAAAAAACTAAGCTTGGTGAGTGAGTTACATTACCAGGAATACAGGAATAAAGAATAAAGACAGGAAGTGATATTCCAAGAGGAATTCCAGCTACCAATTTGAAAGTATGAACTACAGACCAGGCACCAAGAGTTCTAAGCTATGCCCTGATTTCTCCACATTTGTTACTTTTGATATTATCTGTTGCTTTTTCTTTCAGAGAGTCACAGTTAAAACCTTCACTGTGAAGTGTCTTGCTGCCTGCCTAGGAGAGGCTGAGCACATTACAGCCCGCTTTAAGAAGAGACCCACGAAGATTAGGTGATGGTAGCCTAGCAGGAGGGAAAGGGAAGCAGGCTAAGTATGAGTAGATGGTCTGCACCTGGAAAGAAAGAGGTTCCTTGGTAGTCCTAGAGAGGAAAGTCACACATATGTGAAAATGTCCAGTACTTAGTGAGGTCTCAGTAAAGGTGATTTCCTCCCCTTGAAAGACAATACCATCGGTTTCTTAGAAAATGCATTTTGATCTTCCTAATTGGACTATGCATTCTTAAATGTGAGATAAATCCCCTTGTCTTCGGTGATATTCCAGTTTTGTTTTTATATAAAATGTCTTCTCGTGATTTGCCAGAATAACAGAACAGAGTTGTTATATCTATAATCCAGTGGCAATTTTTTTTTTAAACTAGTCCAAATGGAGGGTAGATTTAGTCACTATTTGGAGCCTAATTCTTTTAAAATAATCAACTCATGCTGGAGAAAGAAGTAAATCAGCGGAACAAGAAAGATAGTGTCTTTCCTGTTTGACTCAAATGCTGAGAACCCTCCCTAATTACAAGCTAAGGAAGTATCAGTATTGAAAGGCAGTCTCTCTTCTCATCCCAGTCTGAAGAAACTTGCTCTATTTATTATGCACATATTTCTTTCCTAGGAGAAGCAACCATTTGTTTAAAGAGATACCCTGTTAGGATGAATTCTGCTTGGTTTGACTGAGGAAGTAAAAAGCAAATCCATACAATTTTATCAGGGACTTCAAGCAAATTTGACAAAAGTAATTTACCCACAGATAAACAAGAGGTAACTGTATTGGAAATACTACGTTGAAAAACCTCCAAATTATTGCAAAAATGATTGAATGATATTGGCAACTGGGCATGGGTGTCATTCAGTCCTTACCAATGGATGAAATCTCAACTTTTTTTTTTTTAATTAAAAAAAAGGAAAACCAACACTTAGAGAATTTAAGAATCAAATCCATCAAATCTTTATTGATTCTCGGGAACCTGGAAGCAGGCACGAATTTCAATATGAGCCAAACAATGACCCTCAATATTAATCCTGTACTTCTTCAATCCACACACACTCTTTGCCAATAAATACATTCTTAAGGATGTTGATGCAATTAACACATAGGTGCTGAGCTCTACTGTGTACCATTCACTGTGTTAGGCGCTGGGGATGGATACAGGTGTTGGTTAAGACAGACTCCGTCCCTTCTTGTGGAACACTTATCTTCCTTGGGAAGACAGACAAGAAACAAGTAAACAGACCACAAATAATAACACAAATATAAATTATTTGTTAACAAACGAGGGGCTATGGTTACGAGTGAGCATACAGGGAGGGTCTTTCTGATGATTTGGCCTTTCTTAGACCTAAATGATCAGAGGAAGCTGAGATTCAGAGGATCTGCTTAGGTAAGGAAAAGGATAACTTTATTTTTTTTTTCAAGGTAAATCTTTATTGGTGAACCTCGGGGCTTGAACATAGCTTAGTGATCACGTTGAATTCCTTCACATTAAAATGAAGAAATTCGATTCTGGAAACTGTTACTTCTACGAGGTCATTTTAGTCATTTTCATGTTTTAAACGATTTGCATCTCTGTTTCAGGCTTAATAAGAAGGTGAAATATGTCTCTGATGCTCTCTTTCCTTCTGTTCTTCATCCTCATTCTGAGTGACCAGAAGCCTCATGTATCCCTCATTTTCCATGGTGCTTCACCCAGGCTTTCTCTGCTCTCCCAAACCTCTCCAGGCAGAACACAATTCTTTTGTTCTACTATGGATAACGCATCTGACATTAGCAAAAGGATAAGTTTTAAAGATAAATCATGAGTTTACTTTATGCAATTCTAAAAACCTCTCTTTAGAGTGTCCTGTAGGTTAGTAAGCCTTAAATGTTAGCACGTGTCTGAATCACCTCCTACAAGCCTCGTTGAAACAGATCCCTGGGCTTCACCTTCAAAGGTTCTGATTTCGTAGGTCTTGGGTAGGTCTAGACATCTGCATTGTTAACAAATTCCCAGATGGCGGTGGTTGCTACTGGCTTTTGGACCACACTTTGAGTAGCTACAGGACAAATGCTTATCATCAACAAATTGCAGAGAGGTACAGGTTAACAAAATTATGGTATGTCATCCTTGTGTTAATATTGCTTACAAAGCATTTGCACATAGGTTATCTCATTTGAGCTGTATAATTGCCATACGATGAAGAAAGGGCAAGTGATTTTGTCACTGTATTATTTGTTCATTTAGTCATTCATTCATTCAACACGTTTTGGGATGCTATAAGATCATCAGCACTACACAAGAGGTGCTGGAAATATGGCGGTAAGCAAAACAGACACAGAGCTCAGGGTTCAGAAGGACAGATAGACATAAAGCCAATTGTCCCATAATATTTCTGAAATACATATACAACACTCACATTACATAGATAAGTAGCATGAAGAAAATGTGCTTAGAGAAAGTAAACCAGAAGAAAACTGTTTTATATCATACAGTCCAGAAATGCCTCTCTGAACCTTCCTGGGTTATGCAGTTAGTAGGTGAGAAAGTCACGGCAAGCTCCAAATCCCAGTACAACTTCCCGTCGAGCACTGCTGCCTCTCAAGATGCACAAGGTCAGGAAATCACAAAGTCAGGAAAAGGATAAGGCATTCAGATCAGGAAGTGCTACTGTCTGGGGCTGAATCTAAGGAAGACCCACACCCCTGGATGGGGATGGGACTCGCCATGTGCAAGAGACCTACCAAGAGCAAGTCATCAGGTCGAGTAGCCAGAGATACGTTATCAGTGAGTGTACGGGCTCTCACCTGATTATCCGGAAGCACACAACCCAAATGTCCTCAAAAGAGAGAGGAAACGAAAAAAAAATTGTTTTTAGACTCTCCCACATATGAGCATATTTTCTACCATATTGGTGCTTATCATTTCCCTTATACAGTTCTCAGGTTCACAGAGGTTAAATAACTTAGGCAAGTTCATACATTGTGGCAAAATGGGGTAAAAATCCATCTCCGTCTGACAATAGAGTCAGCTCAGAGTCAAGTAGATTCAGAACTCTAAGGAAAAAGACAGCGACTCCCAGGGGACCTGGCTTTGAGCTAAACTCTTGTATCTGATACTAGAGTCAGATGGAGACCAGTCTGAGCATTTATTTCAGGGATTTTCAAGTACTTGTGGGCAGAACCACAGGTATGTGCTTGAAAGTGATGCTAGGACCAATGCCGAAAGAATCTGATCCAGCAAGTCTGGATTTGTCTCTGAAATATGTACAATAAACACACACTCACACACATACACATATATGTATATATACATTTTTACAAAACTAGTTTCCCAGATCATTCTTAAACCCAGTTAGGTTCTTTTCCACCAACTGAGCTGTTTTCAAGCCTGAGGGTAGAGCAGAAAAGTAGGTCAATATGGCTAGAACAAGTACAGAAATAGAAAATAAAGACATATTTTAACATTTTCATGAGTAAATAAAATTATTATCATTTCATGCCATACATGAAATGTTCAAAAATCCCATGCTTATCAAACTTAGAGATAACATTTCTAAGAAGCTTGATACTGGGCAAGACTGCCCTAACAGATCTCAATTCTCTTGTCGTCCTGACAGATCGGTCTCTATAAATTGATTTTTTACTGTATTTTTTTCTGGGACTTTATCTCTTACAACCATATTACCTTCAGTTTATATAGCTGAGAACTGCCCTTGGTACTGTGATCACCATGGTGTAAAGTATGGTGGATATATAGACATGATTAAACCTTTAAGGAACTCCTCTTTGTTCACTCCTAAGGCCATGAAATAGAAGAGATTGCTAAGTATCCAGTGACTATCAGAGAACAGGTAAGAGTTCTCGAAAACAAAATACCTGATTGTAAAAGTGAGAGAATCTTATGGAAGAATTAGAACATAGAGTTGAGGAAACTTCTCAGGAAATAGGTTGAAAAATGCAGTAAAAAGTAGGAAAAAAATTAGAAAATCAAATCCAGAATGTCCCTTATCCAGCTAATAGGGGTTCCATAAAGAGAATAGACAAAATGGACAGGAGGACATTTATGAAAGGAATCATGCAAGAACATTTTCTAGAACCGAAGAACATGAGTTTCTAAATTTAAATCTCACCAAGTATCAAGCAAGGAATTAAAAAACAAATAGAAAGCTGCTACATTATCATGAAAAGTCACTGAGGATAGAGATCTTACAAGATTTCAGAACAATAAAAATTGTTTAAAAACGAATATCATTAATCAGAAGAGGAATGAACTCCTCAAAACCTAGAAAATACCATCCTAATCATTTTGAAGTAACGATATTGAACCTAGAATTCTACACAAGCTGTCAATCAAGCATGATGCTAGAAGAAAGGCAGTTGCATACAGGCAAGGTGTCAAAAAAGTATATTCTGTGAGCACTTTCTGTGGAAGTTACCGGAAAACATGTTCTTACAACAAGAAAAGAAAAAAGAAAGAGGAAGATATGGGATTCCCAAAACAGGGAACCCTGTATGGTCTTCCTGCAAAACTGGAATGTAACCAATGAAGAAAGAACACTTTGCCAAACTTTTTATTTTATTTTTATTTAATTTTATTTTATTGTTATGTAGAGAGTCATTGGTCAGGAAAAGCTCCCTTGGAAAAACAGTTTTACCATAGAGGCTTCTTTCAAGCGATAAGTATCATGAAAAGAGAAGAGATGAAAAATAAATGAAGGTATTATTCATTTCTGGAAAAAATTGGTTTCTGGAAAGAAACAAAAATCTGGTCAAGAAAAGAAGTGAAATTGGAGGAGTCCCATAGCTCAGTTCCTAGTAGTTTGGGATCATAATTACGTATTCACTTACTATAGAATTACCTGTAAATGTGGGATTGGGCAAAGGAGGAGGAGGTAGGAGAATGGCTTGTTTATTGAACACATACTGTGCGCTGGAGACCCTTCTGGATGCTTTACACATTCTCATCCATTTAACTCACAACCACCCATTGAGAAAGGTGCAGGTCTTATGTCCATTACACATACAAGGAACCTGAGGTACAGAGAGAAAGGAACCTCTTCCGGGTCACACAGCTGGGAAGTGCTGGCCCCAAGGTCTAAGCCCAAGCCACCCGGCTCCACTGGTATTGCTTCCAACTTCTACCCTGGATTGTCCCTCAAGTCAGTTAGCACATCAGCAAGCAATAGATTATTTCTATAAATGGAAAGCAGGAAATTATTAAAGAAGCATCTCATTTAGAATTATGAATGTCAATCTCCAAAAGACAGCTCAGCTAAAGAGTTTGCCTCTGAGGATCACGGCTGGAAGGTTTGAGAGCGTTTGGTCAGGGAAAGCTGTTTTTCATTGAAAGCCTTTCCATACGTGTTTACTTATATGCTTGTATGACTTTGATTAAAGTGAAAATGAATTATTAAAAAAAAAGTTTTCAACGAGGATTTCAGAATCTTGTTTCCAAGACTCAATTCCACTTATAATCAGCTGTTACTAAAATTATCTGCATTTTAGTTTACCCACTTTATCTCTAAAGTGCTTTCAAGTCATGCTCATTTACAATTATGCTAAAAACTCATGACAGGATGAGGGCTGGGTGGGAACACGTGACGGTCATAGAAAATATGGGTAAGTTCCTCCCATGTAGTGATGTGTAAAATGGGGAAACACCATCTGAGTACACCCTGTGTACAGTCTGGAAACATCATGAACATGACAGTGGACAGTAATGGATGGTTGTTGTCAAGGCCACCACCTTCCCATCCCCCATCAATGCCATATCTCCCTCCTACCTTGATACCATGTCAGAAGTAGTATTTTGGGCAGCATGAATCCTGCAATTCTTTTGTCCTTGACCTAAACAGGAAAACTCAAATTAGACTCTGATTTAAAGTTATGCGCTAGAGAACTCTTTTGGGTGAAGAAATCCAGTTGAGAGAATTATTCATGTTTGAAACATGAACAGTAGAGTTAATAATCTGCTGATCACTTGGGGAAAAAATAGCTGAGGTTAATAGCCAATTGAATGTTTAAAAAAACCTCAGAAAAAAAGGAATATCTCATATTCTTACAGCTGAATTATTTGTGCCTCTTACATGGAGTGCTTCAAGCCTATTTATAAGCATGAAAAATAAGCAACAAAGTAGAAAACATATGTTTCGATGGAGTAGGCTTGTTGGACAAATCCTAAGAGAGGATCTGAAGGAATAATAATGATTCATAGACAGACATTTCAGAACGATTTAAATGTCTAGGTCTAGAATAGATCTGAAACTGAATAAGAATATTGGCCATAAGACACCAATTTTCTTTTAACTAAGGGAAAAGGGACAATATACCAGATAATAAAAACTTTCTAAGACAAATCCAAGAGCACCCAATTTTTTTTTAAATCAAAGAGAATTGAGCAATAGCTTATAGAGATTAGGCACTTAAAGGGACAGCCTACATTCTAACTATTTAAGGAAATGAGACACAGAGAGATGAATTCGCTTGCTCATGGTCACGCAGATAGTGAGTGGCAAAGCCAGAATTCAAGCCAGCTCTTCAGATGCTCATTGATCAATGAAGAGAGACATCATGCTGGACATATTTGTGCAGAGTTGAAGATATGGAGAAGCTAATTACAGGTTCAAAGTCCATGGGTTGCACCAGTCCCTGCAGGTGCTGGGAATTGCTGAGCTGTAGCGTTGCCATGGGAGAGGGTCAGAGAGAACGCAACCAGGAAGATGCTTTATGCAAGCATTTCTGGAAACTTGACTACATAGGTATTAGAAGCAAGGGACTTGAATTTGCAAGGCTCCAATAATGTGTTTATTGAGATTTATTTTCATGCCGTAAATAAATATGTAATTTTATACCAAATTTTTTTAAAGAAGTCATCTTTAAAATCTAATTCAGGCCCCGCAGAACCCATATGAACTGCATATGGACCTTCATTGAATGTCATTATTATCTTTATTACCTAACTATTACCTCAATTTACCTGAAATATTAAAAATTAAAATGCTTATTTACATTACAAAATGCCATTTTGCGCTCTTGTAAAGGGCCAAATAATAAATATTTTAGGCTTTGTGGCATCACACAATCTCTGTCACAACTACTCAACTGTATCTTTGCAGCCTGAAAGCCCCATGGACCATACATGAATGAATGAGTGTGGCTGTGTTCTAATAAAACTTTATTTACAAAAGCAGGCAGAGGGCCAGATTTAGCTCACAGGCTGCAGTGTGCCACCCCTCGATCTACAGTGACTTTAAATCAGATTTCTCCACCTCAGCGCTAAGGACAAGGGATATTCTGGCCAGATAATTCTTTGTTGTAAGTGGCTGTCCTGAGCATGTGGTTAGCAATGTCCCTGACCTCCATCCACTAAATAGCAGTAGTAGCCCCACCTCCTCCCCGCGGTTGTGACAACCCAAAATGTCTCCAGACATTGTTTAGTGTGCCCTGGGAGACAACATCACCCCCCATTGAGAATCACTGCTTTGAATTAATGGAGTTTCAAAATGTGTGTGTTGGGGGCTGGAGGGGTGGAGGAGAGACGTTCATGTCTGAATAACCTGTGGGACTTGCTCTCAGGACATCCTCTAATGCACCTCCCCCGCCTAAAGATTCTAGAACACCTGAGGGTGATCTCCTGGGCTGCCACGGGCAAGTCCTGCTGGTGATTCAGAAACACAACTGTGCCTTCATCTGTGGATTATAACTTTGGTTTATTTCACAAATATAAGATGCCCAGCAACTCTTAAAACTGAGGCTCCCCTGTTTGTAACTAAGACATTTGACTGCTTGGTTTGATATTTTACATAACCCATCACCTCTAAAAATCAACGGGGTATCTGAGGAAACTTTACTCTTGGATATTTTACACGGTCTTACTTTTTCATTCAAGATGGCGTAGTAATCACATCTGTGGTAGGGTACATGGGGAATGCCTCAGATTCTGTAATGGTTGATCCCTTGCGAAATCCAGTTCAATGTTCTTGGTAATTCTGTACCTTCAGGAGAAAGCAAACACAGAGCTGACAGGATCATCCACTGTATCAGGAGACTGTAAAACAGGGACGGGGAGAAAGCAGTCTCTTGGGTAGTTTCTGTGCTCCTTTAACATGGGAAGAGAAGAAGGGCAAACAAACTCTGGGGTAGTCTCTGCCCAGCTTGGTTTGCTTTCTGCTTCTGAGGGAAAAGGTACTCGTGTTTGCCTTTCATCTTTTTTTAAATATATATATATATATATATATATATATATATATTTATTTATTTATTTATTTATTTATTTATTTATTTATTTTATTTATTTTTGGCTGCGTTGGGTCTTCGTTGCTGCGCAGGGGCTTTCTCTAGTTGCGGCGTGCGGGGTCTACTCTTCCTTGCGGTGCGTGGGTTTCTCATTGTGGTGGCTTCTTTTGTTGTAGCACGCGGGCTTCAGTAGTTGTAGCACGCGGGCTTCAGTAGTTGTGGCATGCGGGCTCAGTAGTTGTGGCGCATGGGCTTAGTTGCTCCGCGGCATGTGGGATCTTCCCGGACCAGGGCTCGAACCTGTGTCCCCTGCATTGGCAGGTGGATTCTTAACCACTGCGCCACCAGGGAAGTCCCGCCTTTCATCTTTGACAAACTGCGAGGGAGCCATGGGCAGTAGGGGCTGAGGGTGTTTTGGGCGCCGTGGGCAGGGTGCCTGGCACCAACGGGTCACTCGACCGCCACTTTCTAAATCAGGTTTAGCCTTAACAACCCCACTGTTCAGAGGCATTCCTCCCACAGAAAAATGAAAAGCTTTTATCCTCCTGCTCTTAAAAATGTCCTTTCATCATCAATCTTTACACATTTGATTGCAGGGCTCTCAATTCCCTAAGTAAATTAATTAGGGATAATTCAATATTTGGTGATAAGATCTGCCGTTCTGCTCCTTACAGTTTCTTAGGCAAATGCTCCATAATTGAGCTTAAATGAACAGCTCCATTAATTCTGATCCGGTGTCAAATGGGCCCAAACAGCATGGGGTACTCAAGCAGACACAGGAGAACAGGAGCCAGAGAAAGAACAATCCCTCTTAAATATTTAGTCCCACTGCTTCCCAGTTGTGCCTCCCCTACATATTTCCATCCTTAGAGGAATCACGCCTTCTAGAATTTGAAAGACTCTTCATGGAGAAATGTGGTCCTTAAGGAAATTTATTCTCTCTGGGTAACAGGAGTGCTGGCTGGACTCTTGCAAACCAGCAGGAGAGAAGCACGTGGATGGCATTATAGCTCTTATTCAAGGATTCTCATTTGAAAGGCACCTACAGAAAAACTCTATTTCCCAGGGACCAGATGCCTCTGAACTTAAGGTACAGTTTTTCCTAACTCATGTACATAGCAAACCAAGAAGAAAGTTTGACCGTGTGCAACCAAATTCATCTGTATCAGAAAGCACACAACTTATACGCAACTTGGTATATATGTATCTATATATATACATATACACACACATATATTTACACACATGTATGTGTGTTTGGCAACTGAATTTTTCACCCAGTAAAGTGCACGCCATTGATTATCGTCTGATTTTTTTAGCAAGCATACTGACTGCGTTAGGGGCATTGCTCCATCTCTATATAATGTCTTTCTTTAGCAACTTAGGAGAGAGTCTTCCTGTGATTGAAGAAGAAGGAAGGAAGGAAGGAAGAAAAGAAAAGAAAAAGGGAAAAATGAAGGCCTAGGAGTGCAAGTTCTAATCTCCACTTCACTGCAGACGCTTTACCTACATGTAAAATGAAATTACTGATAACATTTTCCATATCAGAGAAGAGGATAAGATGAAGTGAGAAGAGCGACTTTTAAAACTACAAAGCACTTGCAAACTCAAAGCCCAAGTATAGACCACTGTGAAGAGTGGTGTACCTGTATACAACCAAAGCCAGAAAAGGTAGATGAGGTGAAGCTTGCGCTTACATAAACCTTATTCTCAATCCGTCCTTGTCAGCGCTTGCGTGGAGCCTCCATCTTCATACCCCCAAATGCTTCTTTCAGACCTTGAGCAACCATTTCTCTAAAATGTTCATCTTACCATCCTTTCTCCCACATAACCCGCATCGCTGTCAGCATACACTGGCAAGAGTTTTTAACATGACTCACAAGGCTTCTGACTGTTTGAGCCGTACCTGATTCAGTGGTTTCACCGCCCCTGCACCCGCTCCCTTGAACTTTGGTCTCTAGCAATCCCAACAGCTTTTTGTTCCCTGAACACACTGTGCCATTGTTACTATCCCCGTGCTGTTGTGAAACTTCTCCTTTTGCTTGCAATGCCCTTCTGCTCTAAACCTGCCTGGGAGACTAGTAACCATCCTGCACTTCACCACCGGCTCTTACTCTGTGAAGCTTCTGCGCTCTAGACAAGCTGAATCATCACCCTTCCCTTGTGCCGCCACTCTCTTTTGTATACGTTTATTTTTTCCATTCTGATTTGTTTACCTGTTTACTTTCCTGTCTAGACGCCAATAGTCTTGAAACCATAGAGCAGGGGTCCCCAACCCCCGGACTGGTATCGGTCTGCGGCCTGTTAGGAACCGGCCTGCACAGCAGGAGGTGACAAGCAGGCGAGCGAGAGAAGCTTCATCTGCCTCTCCCCATCACTGCCCATCGCTCGCCTTACTTCTGGAACCATCGTTGGCATTACCGCCTGAACACCCACCTCTGTCCGTGGAAAAATTGTCTTCCATGAAACTGGTCCCTGGTGCCAAAAAGGTTGGGGACTGCTGCCACAGAACCATCTAATTCAACCTTGATGCCAAGTGCCTGCCCAGTGTCTGACACGTAGAAGATGCTCAATGTTTGTTGAGAGAATGAATGAAGGAAGGGAGGAAGGGAGTTCATGCCTAAGCTTTAGGTTATCTGTCTGCTCCAAATGTCTTTCATGTTATGGTTACATAGTTTACATTCTTTTCCATGTGCATCTTCACCCCTTTGTCCCCCAAACCACTAAACCTCTGCCTTTTGTCAATTTCCCCCAGAAAATAACGTCTTGAGTCTTCATTCTTCCATGTTCTTTTACAGTCTTCAGTTTCCTCCCCAGGGTTAGTCAGGACATTTTACTTACCAAAGATTCCTAGGGCTTGTTGGAGGAATGCAGGATTCCCAGAACCCAAGAAAGAAAGAGGACAGGATGAGGAAGGTGGTAGGAGAAAAAAGAACGTCCCACACAAAAAGGGGTGAAGAATGAATAGCAAGAGCTAGCATGATTACTACATCCATGGGCTGAGGACGGGATAGACGTAGTTTAACTCTCGACATTATAGTCATAATGTTGTCTACCCCTTAATTACAATAGTTATTATGTAAGTCCTTTAAACAGCATCTTCAATCTAGTGAAGTTGTATTTACTCATCCAAACACAGACATTTATAAATATCGCTTAAGAAACGAAAACCAAAAAAAACAAAACTAGCCATCGTAACCTCCAGTCCCCGCAAATAAAACCTTTTCCTTGGATCAGTTAAACCAACACACTAATCACAAAGATCAAGTAATGTCTTCATGTATTTATAGAACTAACCTAGTCACCAAAACTGAGTCACTTCAAGACCATATGAATAATACTCTTGTGTAGAAAATTCACAAAAACATTTTGACCTCAAAGTTTTAAGTACATGCACGCCCTTCTGGTTTCTAAAACATTGCGTCTTTGACATAGTCAATTTATACCTATTCAATTTCTACTGATTTCGCTCTTTTAATAAGAAACCTCTAAGTTAGATATTACGGCTTATATTTATTTGATATCCATACCCAAATATTGATCAAAGACTTAATAGAAACATCATAATTCATAGACCCGGTAAAATATTTAACCTGGAAAGGACCTTAGAAATCATCTGATCCAACCCTCTGATTCTGCAGACTGAAAAATGGAAAGGAAGAGCGCTTCGTTATCGTATTTAAAGTCATGCATTGGGAGAAATGGGGTGAAATTCAGATCTCCTGAAGCTGAGGTCAGGATATTTTCCCTTAAATCACAGGGCACAGAACGAGACACATGAAATACTGAACAACATGCAGAGTTTACACATATACATAGATGGAAAGACGAATATTTACTGCTAAATAATTAATTCAGCTGTTGCTTCTAGCATAAAAATAAAAGACTTTAACTTTAGTAGAATCTTTTTATTAGATACAATCTCAACATACTTCTTGATAACTCAGTATACTTCATCATGTATATTATTTTATATATATACACATATGAAACAATAATATATAATAAAATATATAAATATATTTCATATATATTGCATTTTAGGGAATTTTAAAAGGGCAAAAAGTGAATACAAGTGTTAGTGAAGCTTCATGAGTGCGGTCAGCATCCCTAGAGCCAATGACGTGTTTCTTTCCTGTGACTGAGTTGGAAAGGGCGCCCTCTTGTGTTCCTTCAGTGTCATAGATTCTTTTGCCTTACAAACAACCTCTCCTTCTTTAAGAATTCCCTCTGTCCCTCCCCAGAGAGGAAATGGGCGTTTGAAACATAAAATAGCCCTCCTGTCACTCACATCTGCGTGCTACATGTACCAAGGATAAATCAAACCATACATGTGAATAGCTAGTCTTCATATTTATTCCTGACTTTGTTGGCTGTATTCACCATCGTAATTCTTTTCCTCACAGTCTGGAGTACACAGTACAACTGTAATTTAAGAAAAAAAGAAGAGAAAACAGAAGACTACTTTCTTTTATGCACAAATGTATTGCTACTGGAAGATGTTATTTCATTGGTTTTCCAGGAGTGGTATCAGGCCAAGCTTACTCTATTCCTTAGTGGACCATTAGCAATCAATTTGTTAACTTAGTTAATGCATTAATCCAGTCAATAAATCCTTTTGAAGCCTCTAAGTTTCCCAAAGCAACATGTTAGTAGTGTGCAGAATATAAAAAAGAAGAAACTACACCTGTCCTCAAGGAACTTACCATAAATTAGAAGATAAAAGTTCTGATCACAAGTGAAATAAGACAACTTTCCTAAAGTGACCCACAGATGCTGTAAGAGTTCAGAGGAAGAAAATCCCTGCTTAGCCCTGGAGATCAGGGAAGGCTTTATGCAGAATCTTGCTTGTCACTAGGCTTTCAGAAGTTAGATGTGGGCTTTGGCAAAGAATCCCATGGACAAAAAAAAAAAAAAAAGGAAAAGGTGGAGCTGAAAATGGAATCAATTCTGGACTTGTTGGAATAAGAACATGTACAGAGAAGCCACTGTTGGGCCAGGAGGTGGCCTCGAGTCTTTGCAAGGAGGCTGTGACAACACAAAAGAAGACCTCACCAATCCCAGCATCCTGAGTGCACAGGAACCAAACACATGACCTTGGTTCTATTTGCAGCATCATATTCTTTCAATCACCTGCACGAACAGAACGAGGAGGGCGATTCACAGACACATGTACTGTAATGCTGCACGGTGACATTTTGAATAGCAGGCCTGATGGCTTATCTGCCCCTAGCTCTGCTTGGATGTCACATTTTTGCAAGCGACATCTTCAAGCTACATTCCAATGTCAGTTATCTGCACTAAGGAAACAGAACAGTGCAACAGATCATCCAGCGGTCCTTCCTCTTAGCCTTTGGAATGCATTACAATGGGAATTTGAAGAAGAGAATTCTTTCTTCCCAATTCATTTTTTTCAGACCCATATGAAAATGAACATGCCCTCCCTTCTAAATACATCAGACTGTCTGGTACTAAAGATTTTCATGAACAGTCTGCAGAGGGAATGATCCACTATCACTAATGGACATCACTTAACTACTGTCACATTTATCTAATTACATTATCTCACATTAACAAAATGTAACATTTTTAAGTAAGCACCAGGATGTCACCTCCTAATCTCTGGCCTGGATCCATCTGAACCCCACTGGGATGAAACTCTAGTTTAACATCTGAGCTCACCACATCCTTGAGACGGTGTCCTTGGACAATCTCTTCAACATGTTTATTTCCTCATTCTACTGTGATTGTATTTTAGTTTCCTGGGTATCAACATTTAATGTGTTTTTTCACATTTGGCAAACACTTCTATTCTCCTTCACTTTCCATTAGATGCCTCCTCCACACCTCTTCCTCGCCAGTGGCAGGGCACCTTTGAGTGTGGTCCATATACATTAAAGCTGAGGGGTGGTCTTGGGTTAATATCACTGATAAACAAAGGGGGGCCATTTTCAAGAGATGAACCCAAACTGACTCTTTGTTTACCTTAAAGGAATAGGCTAAGTTCCTCTACATAATACCACACAGTCATCTTCTCCTGATCCCCAGCCAGCGTCACAAGCAACCTGTTTCCTCCCTGAGAAATTGCGGCAGAAATTGCGGCATGAAAAGGATTCCAGGTGCCTGGCAAGGACAGACACAACACATTCTGCAACACGGCTGCCCTCTAACGGGTGACCCAGAGACGTGCCCTATGGTGGAGGATTCACGCCTCCTGATGGGAAGCTGCAGCTTAGAAGCAAAAAGACTCAGCCTTTGAGAAACAATTTAGTTTCAATTCAAATGGAGATGAGAAGAAGAGGAAGTGGTACCAGTTCCCTGATATTCCTCTCAGAATCACCATCCCCATCACCATGACCACAAAAATCAGTTATCACATCTGAGAGGTGGTGTATATTCTGGGGTAGCATGGAATCATTGGTCAGTCCAGGCAAACAGACAGACATACACATACATACATATCTACATACATAAAGGAATTTATTTCAGATGTTCTTGGGAAAAAGTAAACCTTGCAAGTAGGACAACGAATGTTTATTTTATATTTGGAAAGATTTGGGATATAATTGCATTCTATACTAATTCTTAGAATAAACAAAATTTGGATTTTTTAAAAGCCTGATTTATCAAACTGATCATAGGATAGCAAGATGCAATGCTGATCACCCCAGGTTTAACTGGAACACAGCAATCATAGAAGATCAGTTTGTAAAACATTGAATAGATACCTCAGTTTTCCCAAGGGCCTCGCTCATGCTTTGATGTTCAAATCATTCCCTTTTGAATAATCCATCAGGTCCAGATCCCCTTCCATTTTCTCCAGTCTTCAAGTGGAGTATCTCTCCCAGACGCACATTCATCGGCGCCAATGTGTTTGTGATTCCAGCAGTTTCTGAGAGCCACACTCATTAACTACATGTAATCTGCCTTTTTGAAATATGGGTAGTTTTACTGTGCAATTTTATTAGACAGGGAGAGTTGAGTACATTTTAATTTTATAAGTGATCAGTTTCTAAATGAATATTTTAATGTAGAACAGCTTTTCCTTCCCCCAGGAAATGAATTCCAGATAATTACGTCACAGAAATAGAGGACTCTCAATGTTCTCTAGACGGCTGATTTAACATTAGCTGGATATGGAGACCTGGACTTGGAAGGCTTTCTTCATTGCATTGCCTTCCCCTATTTCAGCAGAGACATTCCCAGCGCAATCGGACACTGGGAATTTGGGGATAACTTCCTGGTCATTATGGTGAAGTAACAAATGGCACATCGGTGCTTCATAGCTCAGGAAACATGGTGTAAGACTGGATGGAGTTCAGAATTGGTCTCATTATCATTCGCCGAGGGTTGTTTATTGGCATAATGACAGTCATGCATTTATGCCCAAAAATGAATAAACAGAGCAGCTTCCTATAGTCACCATGATCATCATTTCAACTGCCCAAGAGGGGCCGTGGAGGAAGCAGAGGGCCATCTCTGTGAAGACAGTGCAAGCCTTAAGCGCCGAGGATATTATCAGGAATCAAGATTTAATGAAGGCTAGTTGTTTCCATTTTCCTTCGGGGATGAGGAGGTTTACATCTTTATCGTAACCAAAGTTGGCTCCAGTTGTGAGCTAAACAAAGTTTTCGTCTTCTGGGATACCTTTTCATTACCTTGTTAAAAAGAACCAAAACCCTTATACCACTCGGTCCTGTGTGGCTTAGTCTCAGAGCTATGAAACAGTCAATAAAACACAAAAAGAGCTCACATCTTTTGCTTGCTTTTCTTAAAAAGCCTAAAGAGGATCCAAACACACAGTTCAAGGCAACCTCATAAAACTCCCTTATTCCTTCCTAGGCCTTCCATCATATTCTGCAGCTAAGACGCTCTTCTCTTAAAAGCCCCCAAACAGGGCTTCCCTGGTGGCGCAGTGGTTAAGAATCAGCCTACCAATGCAGGGGACACGGGTTCGAGCCCTGGTCCAGGAAGATCTCACATGCCATGGAGCAACTAAGCCCGTGCACCACAACTACTGAGCCTGTGCTCTAGAGCCCGTGAGCCACAACTACTGAGTCTGCGCTCTAGAGTTTGTGAGCCACAACTACTGAGTCTGCGTGCCACAACTACTGAAGCTCACGTGCCTAGAGCCCATGCTCCGCAACAGGAGAAGCTACCGCAATGAGAAGCCCGTGCAGCGCAACGAAGACCCAATGCAGCTAAAAATTAAATAGATTAAATAAATTAAAGAAAAAATAAATAAAGTCCCCAAACAAAATGATTCTCTGCTCCAGCTCTTATAACTTGGGTCTCCTCTGCCTTTCCTTTCTGTGTTATTTACTTCAATTGATACCTTCCAAGTCCTCCTCCTTTTCCTCTAGTGTCTTGAATTCTCTTTTAACTAGGTTCCCAATTTTTGCATTATAAAAACTCAAGTCTGGTAGAGACCGAAGAAGAGGGCAGAAGCCCTCTGAGGATGGGAAAGAAGGTGAGGAGGCAAAAATCAAACTCTCTTTGGAAGAGATTGGGGGTGACTGGAAGTCTGGGAACACTGCAAAGTTAATCACGGTTGTCGCATCTAAACGTACATCAGATGTACAGGAGTAACGGTAATTAGGGGCTGAGCATGCTGGTGGGGCCCCGCTGCCTTCACTCCCGGTACAGGTGAAAGAGAAGCCAGCACAGAGTCTGCACGGCAACAGAGAGCAGCAAATACGAATGTCCAGACAATCTCCTCTGCTTGACTCAGCTCTGTGTCCCTGTGGATGAAAAACTGGAGCTCTTAACACCCTGCACTGTGATTGCTCAAACTGTGGAAGTGTGTGTGTGTGTGTGTGTAAAAAGACACACTAAATCACGAATTAGACAATGTCAGGCTTGGAAAGACCCTGCTAGAGATTATTTCACTTACACCCATCCTCACCCGTTGTTTTAAAGGTAAGAAGTCAGAGGCCCAGAAAGATTGTGATTTGCTCGTGGAAAATCAGAATTTCCTGAATTCAGATTCCTTAGCTCCTAGGACACAAAGCTGAAGTGCAGGTCTGTCCCCACTGGGACCACTGGAGGATGGTATCAATGAAAGGTGTAGCACGGGCACCGATAGGCCGTGTTTGCAGAGACATCCTGTTTGCACATCTCTGGGCCTCCAGCCCCTCTGCTTAGACATCCAGGAAGGTGCTGAGCCTGGTGCCAGAGAATCAGCATAACCCTCCCAGTAACCCTTACCTCTAAGCGGAAGGTGGGAAGCAAAGGTGTCGCCCTTATACAAAGGCTCCAAGATCTCTGGTAGAGCCCAGTGACTGTCTTTCCTTTAACACAGAAAAGGGTGGACTTCCCTGGTGGTCCAGCGGTTAAGAGTCTGTGCTCCCCATGCAGGGGTCACGGGTTTGATCCCTAGTCAGGGAACTAAGATCCCACGTGTTGTGTGGCACGGACAAAAAAAAAAACCAAACAAACGAAAAAACAAAAACCAGAAAAGGGAAACTTGAAACTCAAAACCTAGGTTTTGTAAAAATTTGCCACTCTCCTATAAATGAATCTGCTGCCCACAGAAACCTGCAAAGCATTTTCCTTCATCCCTAGAACAGCTCAGATCATCTCTCGGTATCCTTTAATTTCATGCCACATTCCTTAACCGAATATTAGATTTCCCCCTTGAAGAGACAGTAATAAATCACCGAGGAGAGAACTGGCAGTTCTTATGAAAAAAACCAGAGGTACAAATTAGAAGTGGACACCTTTCTCGTCTTGTCATTCCAGCCCTGGGCACAGCTATGCGGCCTCAGCTGCCCCACGGAGGCTGCTCTGTGCCCTTGACTCTGAGGCCCTGCAGAGTTCTGGTGCCATTGTTACTGCTGCTGGTGTTGGGCTGTTTATGTGTTTATTTTTGTGTTCTTGCTGTTTTGCTCTCACAGGAACAGGTGTGGGCGTTTCAGTTTGCTTGTTCGCCTCAGAGTCATTTTGATTGAAGTTCATGATGACAGCAAACAGATCTACTGTGGCAGTAGCCAAGCTTTGATGCTTGCTTTGATGCTATTGTTCTAGCAAGACTTTTTTTTTTAAATTTTTCAAGATAACCCTATTACATCCCATGTAGATTTATTGTTATGCTGCACAATTGTATAATATATACTCCTCAGTTTCCAAAAATCCTGCTGTTTTGTAAATAAGAAAACAATACAGTATCCAGCTGCCTGCCAAACCATTGACTTCATAACACATGTCAAATGCTTTTTGCATATACAATTGGGAACTATGTTTACAATCAATCCCTTGTTGCCATTCTGAAGACAAAGGAGAGAATTTGCTTTCTATTTAAGGACAAGACGCATGTGTGTCTTAAGGGCACACTGCAAAAAAGCGAGGAGAATTTCTCCTTAGCTTCCTTTTAGCATCGCATGGAGAGAACTGGATTAAGCTGACATTCTGGGGATAAACAGAAAACATTCAGGTGAGTGAAGTGGAACTTGAAAAAAATCAGAATGAGGAGATTAATTTGCTTGGTTCACACTCTGTTTCATAAGCGCTCGTTTTCAGCAGCTCAAACTCTTAAGGGAGTTTTTGTCACTGGGATGAGGGCTTCATCTCAACAGGTCAGCTGTTGCATCACAGGTAGAGTGTTACCTGGGGTAGCAAAGAATCAGTCACTCCTGATGTTTTAGGGATCCTGAGCCTTGACTGAGATAACTACCCACACCCATGACAAAAGCTGAGGAAATCAAAACGTGGGTCTGGAATTCTGTGAAGCAGCAATGGCTAGTCTTCACTGGATGCCCACCGTGAGTTACCTACGTCTGTGATCCTTCACTGGGTGAACTGGCCCCGTGCGGAGGCAAGGTGAGCAACAACCTATGGAATTTATTAGAGACTGACAGATACTCACTGAAAAGAAAACCAAATTTTTAAGTGCCAGCTATGCAAATAATTTAAGAGACATTGACAATGATGAAGTAGATGGTTACTGACATGAAAAGATGACCCCAAGAGGAAATTGGTCTGGGGTGGGACCTGGGTGTGGCTCATTTTCTGAAGCTCCCTAGGAGATGCTCTTGGTCTGCAGGGTTGACAACCTCGGCTGCAGAACTTTTAGCTTCGTGATGGGAACAGAACCCAAAGCTCCACCTATACACCAGCTATTGGCTGAGGGAAGCAGCACTTCACCAAGCCCAAATGTTCCCCCAGCATCTCTGTAGACAGAAGAGAATATAATAAAATAAAACAGTCTAAGCAGAATGTAAGGGATTTGGAGTAGATAGAAGGAGAAACCTTAAGAAGGAAGGAGGTTAGATATTAAAATGTATTACCTCAGGGAAATTGTGCCACATCGTTTTCCGGAGAGTTTCACAATGAGGATGAATTCCCATCTGTCTTGGATATGTTTCTACTGGAATGCCTACATGGTACTGGAGAGGAGAGCTCATTCTTTCAGACAGGGCTGAATTCTGCACTCATTCATTCAAAACAAATCAAGCATTTCCCACGTGCCTTATAATGTCCTAAAGGAGACCACTCGGTTTGATGAATTATTTGGGTATGTGAGTTGTGTCAGGTCCTGTTTGTAAAACCAGTACAGTATAGAGAGACAGTACAGTATTTGGGCTAAGGATGTTTCCTCTGGAGCCAAACTGCTTGGTTTCAGTTTTTCCACCTATTAGCAGATAGGCATGTCCCCTACTGTATCTATCAGTTTACCTGTAATGATGATGATGATGGTGGTGGTTATGATGATAGTACCGTCCACAGAGAGTTATTCTAAGAGTTCAGTGAGCTAACGTATGTAAAGCACTTAGACCATGCCTGAAACACAGTAGACACTTATATAAAGATTAGATTTTTTAATTAAAATTCATTTTAGGTTGCTTAAGTCATAGAAGACACATTATATTTTTAACTGCAAAATTAAATATATGCTCTTTTTTTGTGTTTTTTAAGCTAGTATAAAGTACAACTCATCCTTGGATTAGCAGAATCTTAAGAGTTTGAAGGAAATAGAGAAACTGTGTAAAGGAATTGCTCTCAAACACAGCTGCGCGTTGGAATCACAGGGGGAAATTTTAAACATACTGATACTCAGACCCAATCACAGACAGTGCAATCAAATACGAGCTCTTTTTTTTTAAAGCTGTACTTGTCATTCCAAAGTCTAACAAAGGTTGCAGGCTACTGGGTGGGAAACATCCTCCTTGAAATTCAGACATTTCTTCAACAACCTCTTTTTAATATTTCCGTTGACAGCGAACTCACTACTTCACATAAAACTGAATGTCCCCTTAAGTTTAGGTACCACTAAGCTGATAATTCAGACTGAAAAAAATTCAGAGTTTTCTTTTCGAATCCCTCACCTCCTCAGATTGTTGGCAGAAGGTTTGCTCAATCAAGTGATAAAGGCCAAATATAATGAAATATTTCTGTAAAATCTCTAACCTTTTACTACTGTCACAGTTAAATGGAACAAAATACTTTTCAAAGCAAATCGAATTCGTTTGCAATATATAACACAACTATTAGGAGTTTAAATGAAATTCATAAGATGGCATTCCTGTTTTGAGAGTTATTTGAGAATTGGCCTCCACATGAACAATTTTACACATTTCTTTTAAAATGATATTATTCTTTTATTACTAGTTGTTTAATAAGCTATAGCCAAGAACCAGCATCAGACACTGGCTACAAACATTAATAAATACAAAACCAAAAGCTGGGTTGAGACTTTGAATTTTCTCAATATTCCACAGCTTTTTCTTTGTCCTGAATTACTGATTGTATTGAAGATTCTATTAACAATTAAGCTGATGTACAATTGACCTAATTTTTAAATAGACTTAATATATAAGAATCTTGAGCTGTAATTCAGGTCAGTTAAGGAGTTAAGGGATGGGGTGAGGGTGAGAGGTTCATTATGGAATTTTTTTGAAAAAGTGAGTTTTTCTAGCTTATTTAAGATGTGACTTACTTTACCAGAATTGTCCATATACAATTTCTGAAGACACTGACTGAGTAAACCAAGACCTGCCAACAGCTGAGAATTCCTGTGCAGTGATCACTCTTGAAATATCAGTGGGTAATGCATTTAGGCTGGCTTCGAGGGCAGAAATGAGAGGAGACCAGGGCCATCAAAGGTTGGATTCCATTAATTAAATGAGAATAGCCCATCCGTGTCAGTGTGGTTCAGAGGAGGGGCTGGAGCCCACGGTTCTCATGAAGGACACCTACAAGGGCAACCTCAAGGACATTGCAGCTCACAGGAATCCTGCCGGTGAGGTCTGTGAGAGGTGATTGTTGCAATATCCTCAGCAAAAGTACTACTGAATTTTTATTTTTCATGGCAAAATATCAGTGGGCCAAGGGTTATGAGCACCAATGATACAAGTAATGACAACCCTTGTTAATGTGTGTCTATAAACACAGTTTTTTCTCCAGAACCTTTAAAGCACAGCTTTCGGGTCTGGTCTTATCTTTTCTAGTTATTATCATTAAAGTATATCTTGGAACAATTTTTGGATTCTAGCTCATTGTATTTCCAGCTAAACTGGCAGGGAGCAAAGGAGCTGGAATTAATACAATGAAATAGAATGAATGCAAGTGAGAAGGCACGTATAATAATGTTGAGTGGAAAGAAATTGATTGTGGTTTTAAAAGTTTCAATGGGCTTTTTTTTTTTTTTTTTTAATGCTAAAATAAATCCTTACAGGATACCCATTTTGGTTTTTTGGGTTTTTTTTGTAAATTCAATTTCTCAGGTTCTTTTCAGTCCAGTGTAAAAAAATTCAATCTTTATGATTTTTCCCAAAAAATACACAGGCAAACATTAGTGATGCTCATTTAGATTTATAGAATGCCATTCTCTGACATAACACACTCTCAGTTTATCCTCACAGCACTAAAAAAAAAAAAAAAAAAAAAAAGGATTTTAAAGCAAAACGACTCTGGTCCTCTTCTTGATTTTCTTTTAATTGATCTGAACTTCGGAAACACTCCTAAGCTTTGCCCTGTGTTTCTTTATCCAGGTTATATATTGAGTTTCTTCCAGCTGTAACATTTTATAAATCTCTACTTTGGAGGGCGTTAACATAGTGGTGAAGGCTTTCAGTAACTTGCTCAGGGTCACATATTTAGACAGAGGTAAAGAAGGACTCAGGTCACCCGAATCAAATTCCAAAGTGTCCTCCCTAGGCTTGATTGCTTATTATTGGGAATGTGAAAATCAGATCTTGGTTAACTTCACTATTATTTTCTTTTACTTTTGGACTAAAGAAATCTGTTTAAAGTCACACTTGAATATTTGACTGTGACATTTGACTGGCAACGATGTGTTTCAAGTAAACAGCGAACACCAGAGTTTTGCATTTAGTTGTGAGAATTAGGGGAGAAAGATTTCTACTCTGACCCAAAGCCACCAACTGCCACCATAGTCTGCTATTTCTTGGGTTGGCACTGTTCCTAAAAACAGTGATTCCATTCGTGCTAAAGGAGTAGGACCTGATGAATCCTAATTCTCCAAGGCCAAAGAGAAAAGCTCACCTAGATGATTGAAAGTTTCTCGGAGTTTTACTGTTTGTCTATTTGTATTTTTTTAGCTCTAATTTATTTTGTATTATTGTGTATGATCACAACCTAGTGTATTTGATTTCAATGACATGAATGTTTTCTTCAGTATCACTTTTAAAAAAATTGTTTTTTATTGGAGTACAGTTGATTTACAATGTTGTGTTAGTTTCAGGTTAGATTAACCCAAACTTCATGGATTTCTTAAATGGTATGAAGCTTAAAAGCTAACCTTTGAAGAAGAACTAATAATAAGTATTGCCTTCTACTCCCCAAGAAGGAGCCGCATGGGAAGGAGCACATCTTATTCTTCTCTTTATCCCATTACTCAGTTTTCCCCATAGAGCAGAATGGTGAAATATTGGCTTCCAGTGGCCAATGTTAAGTAGGAACTGAGGTCATCACATTGAAATAGCAAAGGGTCCAGTTGCTGGGTCCTTTGTGGATGGCTTACACTGTCCTCTGTCCCTTGTCTCCATGCAAAAAACTCCCCAGGGAAGGCTTGCTCTCTTTGGGCGTTCTCTACCTTTTTTCCAGCTTCACTGCAGGAGTTCAGTTGGAGTGAGATAGCAAGTCCCAATCCTTTCTCCAATTCAACATTGCTAGAAAACCCTATACTTTGAGAGCTATTGGGAAGCCATTGATAAATTGATACCATAGTTGGCTCTTGTTTGCCTCCTCGACTATTTCTCTATGTACTTACATTCAAAAGAGAAGACGGAGGATGTCATTAGCACTCCAAATCAACAGAAGTGCGCAGAGCAATCAAGAATCAAATTCTAGGGGCTTCCCTGGTGGCGCAGTGGTTGAGAGTCTGCCTGCCAATGCAGGGGACACGGGTTCGAGCCCTGGTCTGGGAGGATCCCACATGCCGCGGAGCAACTGGGCCCGTGAGCCACAACTACTGAGCCTGCGCATCTGGAGCCTGTGCTCCGCAACAAGAGAGGCCGCGATAGTGAGAGGCCCGCGCACCGCGATGAAGAGTGGCCCCTGCTCGCCGCAACTGGAGAAAGCCCTCGCACAGAGACGAAGACCCAACACAGCCAAAAATAAATAAATAAAATTAAAAAAAAAAAAAAAAAAAAGAATCAAATTCTACAGCTGATGACTACAGAGGGCAACAGCATTTGCTGTTAGAGTTGGCTAGAAGTTGATGTAATAATTCCAGATTAAGAAGGCCATGCAGGAACTCCAATTGCAGTGCATTTCTCATCTAGTCTAATTAGATTTTAATGTCTTCACACCTTGTCAGTTGGTTGGAGAAAATTACACTGGGAAGCATCACATGCTTCTGTCGCTAATAATTATCCTAATTTGTCTTGCTCACTTTGTGTCATAAAGTAGCACAAGGTGGAAACGGGGGCCCAGCAGGTCAGTGTGTATGACTTCACTACTCGGTACACATTTGTAGATCATAAACATGGTTCATTAGTTCCTCAAAGACAAGAGAGTTTTCTTGCAGCAGACATTTCTGAAAGCAATACAAATTATATAATCATTCTTGAAGAACACAGAACGTTTACCGTCGGAATAAATTTTCCATGCACACGTGCATGTGTAACAAATGGTGTAGAGACTGAACATTAAAAGGAACTCTTTAACTACAGAAAGCCACATGTCAACCCTTTCTTTAATTGTGATGAAATCTCTGCTCTTACCTGAGAAGGTGACATTTCACGGCAAGTAAGTCTGGGAGATCACCTGGGACATGAAAAGATTTCCTGTTTTGTAAGCTGTTTCCTATAATGGCCAGAAAGTTGTGAACCAAAAGCTAACTGACAGTACAGTTGCTCTGAGCTTTGTTAAGCAGGTCAGGAAACCTGTACTTTTGTTTGCAAAGCAAGTGGAGAACTCTGGTTCTCCTGGGCATGAAGCTAGCCCAGTGAATTGGTAAGTCCGAGTGAGCATCGACATTGCTCAGAGCCTCAAGTCCCCAGGATTGCTGTGTAACACAGAGAGGCAGATGGGCAGAGGACAAGCACATGATGCTGACCCTTGGTACCCATATGCTGCCCTCTCATCTTCCTCGTGGCCAAGCTGCTGCCAGTATTATCACCTCCACTCACGCAGACACTCCGAAGGCAGCAAAGTCATATGGATGGAGCTGGAACTGGTACCAAGCAGGGCCCTGTGGGGCTCCTGGGCACAAAAGCCTTTCTGAGTCCCCCATTTCTTCAATTACAGGAAATAGGCTTCATTCAGCCTCCATGACCTTCCCTGAGTTCCAACGGGCAGATCCAAGCAGTTGATAATTAAGGAAGGAAGAGGATGCAGAGACCAGGGAGAAACAAACAGTGAAGAGAAACAATAGTGCAGCCTTGGGGCAAGGTCCTGGTTCCCCATCAGGAGATACACACAACAATAGCTGTTTTGCAGATACTGAAACCCCCCCTAGGTGGAAAAAGTTAATGGTTAGTGATGGTATGCTGCCCACAAGCACGTAGACCCCCGACCAGTTGGAACCAGAAGGTTGACAGATGCTGACTCCTACTTATCTCATCACCAACCAGTCAGAAGAATGTCCACGAGCTCGTCACATCCTCTTTGAACCATTACTTCTCAGCCCCCTCTCCAAGTTGGGATACACAGTCTTGAGGGCATTAGCCTGCTGTGGCCCCCTTTGCCTGGCAAAGCAATAAAACTATTCTTTTCTACTTCACCCAAATCTCTGGCTCCAAGATTTAATTTGCTGTCAGGGTACAGAGGCCGGATTCTGCTTCAGAACTAAGTGCTTTGCAATAGGGTCTCACCTCTTCCACCATCCCCCTTCAGGACCTGCTATCCTCTGTTGTCACCTTCTCGGTCGGTTGTCCCCTTGAGACTATTCCTGATGTATATCTATCTGAATAAGACACCACAAAGATACAGACAGTAGATGGAAAAGGCCCTGACAGTATCATTTATCTCAGGCAGTTCAACAGAGACAGTGAAGTGAAATTCTCCAAATGTTAAAAGATAGCTTTCAAACCTGGGGAAAAGAGCACTACTTCCAAACTCTGTGGCATCATCCATTGCACTCAGATTTAGGGGAGTGTTCCAATATCGGTCCTGGAAGAGATGAGCAGGAACCTTCACAGTCCCAGGTGTCCAGGTGAGGCCAGCTCTGGGAGCAGATGAATGATAAGTCTGTGGCTTTAAAAAAAAGAAAAGAAACAAAGGAAAAGAAACAAACAAACAAACAAAAAGACGTTCTGTTTTCTTTCTGTCTGTTGGATGTTCAGAGAGAACTGTAAATACATAGATCTCTTCACTGGGCCCAAGATTCTATCTATAAAACTGTGAACTGAATGGACCCCCAAATGGGCAGTTGGAATCCAGACCACTTGCAACACAAACACACACATGCACAATAAAACAAAACAAACAGATTCTGGATTGAAGGAGGGAAGATGCTTGTATTCTTCACCGAGTATGCCAACTAAGCCTCCACACTTGGAATCTATGATGAGATGTTGTGTAATAAATACTGCACTAGGAACTGGAAATTAGTTCTGGTCCTACTATTTGCCATGTAACCTGGATGAGTCCCTTAATATCCCCACCCTCCCTCTTTATAGCATGGTGAAATAATACCTAGTTTACTTCCCTCAAAGAGTTGTTGTCAGATTAAGCAACAGATTAAAAAGTGTAGCGCATTGAACACGTAGAATGCTACCATTTATTGCTTTCCTAAGTAATTCTGCTTTGAATAGTTTTACTTTCTTTATCCACAATATTTTTATTTGCTTCTCCTAGCCCCAGGAGATGGAATAGGGAATATATTTATTAGTAAATCCCTTACCCCTGAAATTTAGAAGACTGGTTGGTAACTGTGCTTAGTTAAATCATACTTAAGGGAAAAATTAGCCTCTACTTGGACCACATTGACTGCTCCTCCCCCCCACCAAAAAACACTTAATGTATACTCATTTTTTATTCATTAAATTGGTCCAAAAAATTTCAAACCAGGCTTGTAGCTGAATTTTAAATTTGGATATGACTCAGTCTAGAGTAGGCATACAAATAAGTATAGTTACGTAATAAAAGAATGCCAAAATATTGCAGGGCAGGGGAAAAAAATTAACTTTCTCTGAGAGTAGAAAGTGAGAGTCTTTACAGGAAGATATCACAAAGAGATATCTTGAAAGATAAGTAGGCTTTTTCTATGTGAACAACAGTATTTTCATGTATATTCATCAGTAAAATCTTCCTTTTTAGTAGGAAACTAAAGAGTGAAATTATATGAGTAAATATGGTAATCACCTTTCACAGTAGGGTAGGTTCTTTTTTTTTTTAATAAGTTGATCACTTCAGGTTTTTTTTAAATTAATTAATTAATTAATTTTTATGTTTGGCTGTGTTGGGTCTTTGTTGCTGCACGCGGGCTTTCTCTAGCTGCGGCGAGCGGGGGCTACTCTTTGTTGCGGTGCGTGGGCTTCTCACTGTCATGGCTTCTCTTGTTGCAGAGCATGGGCTCTA
The DNA here is from genome assembly GCF_009873245.2 of Balaenoptera musculus. NCBI lineage: Eukaryota > Metazoa > Chordata > Mammalia > Artiodactyla > Balaenopteridae > Balaenoptera > Balaenoptera musculus. Next base: position 31,156,049 of record NC_045805.1, on the reverse strand, counting down.
GGCGTGCAGGCTTCAGTAGTTGTGGCTCACGGGCTCTAGAGCGCAGGCTCAGTAGTTATGGCGCATGAGCTTAGTTGCTCCGCGGCATGTGGGATCTTCTGGGGCCAGGGCTCGAACCTGTGTCCCCTGCATTGGCAGGCGGATTCTTAACCACTGTGCCACCAGGGAAGTCCAGGGTAGGTTCTTTTGAAAGCAAATTAAACACTGTCCCCGGTCAAGCAATTGAGTACCGCAGCGAGCACCGTACGCAAGGCTTGCTAAATGGTCTGTTTGGATGGAAATTGTCCCACTGGAATTAAGTCCAAACACAGTCCAGTGGAAAAAATGCCTAGGATACAGCTGTTCCAAAGGAGCTTAGGGAAGAGGGAAGGAAGGAGAGGGAGAGGGACGGAGAGTAAAGGAGAGTTGGGGTGGGGTGTTCAGAGAGTGCGAAGCTAAATTCTGACTTTCTGACTCCATTCTACTCAATGTCTTTAGCCTCTACACGACTTCTCCACTCTGTACCACCACCTCCTTCAAAGATGGGTCTACAAAATAGGACAAGTTAATAATTAATCAGGGTCAAGAATTTAAATGTTCTTATATCATGAGTTATTAATAAAATGTTTGAAATTAAAGCATGTGGTAAATTGAAATAATATGGCTTGGTGAGCTCTGGGGTAGATGCTGATGAACCTGAATCTTGTCCTGATGCTGTTATTTGTTTATGGAGTGACACTGACGTGCTCTGGAAGATGGGAAGAACTCTTTTCTGTGCTACCTTCTGAAAGAGCTCAAAGGGTGCATGGGGAGTGGGCTTCCTTTCTCCGTTTGAACTTGCCAATGTTCTGCAGTGCTGACCTCAGCAGTGAGGTGTCAAACCTGCTTGAAGCTCGAGAATCTTCCCCGGGAAACTTGGGGATTTCTGTCAGAGAAATGGTTTCATTCTAGCTGAAATAGCCCAACACGTAAAAAGGATTCTTGGGAAAAGACATTTCCCACACCTGATACAAAACAGAAACCTGGAAGCCGTGGGGATGGTTATCAGTGTTGGATCGCAGGCGGGTAGGGGGACATCCTCAAACAGAGACTCAATCAGCCTCCAATTTCTCTCTCCAACTCTCACTTCTAATGGCCTGTGTCCAATTCACTTTAGGCCTTTGAAGACCTTGGGAACATCTCAGACTTGGGGAAAAAGAATTCCTTACTCTTTTCTATTCCTGAGTTCACAATGCTAGTGATTCTCAATCAGGCTTATGAATTTATAAGAAATGCAGTCCTTGGACTCTGCAGAGAAACATTAAAACAGTATCTGAGCTTAGGACCAAGTGTCTATGTTTGGAATCTTTTATGGGTGATTCTGAGGTTTTTCCGATCAATAATAATTTTATTTATTAACAATAATAATAAAAGTCAATCTACCCCTAAACTCTGCTTGTATATATCTAGAACCTCTGAAAGGAAAGGGACCTAGAGATAATTGAAAAGGTCATTAAGATGACTTCAAACCTTAGCTACATTATAGGGTTGGAGCTATTCAAGATACAGCCACACTTAACTTAGCCAAGCAAAGGTTAAACATACTAAATTTGCCAAGGAAGAATATTTTATCATACCTAATGTGCCTTGAATGCTACAAACTTAACTCTAGTTATTTGACGGAGACTGCTGATAACCATAATTAGAAAGAGTAATTAGCCACAGAGGGCATCTCTTGGTCCACAGCTTAATTATTGTTTGCTTTAAAATTTGTATAGCATCTCACTTTCAATGTGTTTGTATTGTTCTTTCAAACTTGCAATCTTTTAATTTTGAACGTCCGTGTTCTTATGCAAAGTGAGAACATTAGAGGCTGTCGTGTGCCAAAGAGACATCCTTTCCAAAGACTTAAATCAAATTAACTTAATCATATTTTATTTTACACATGAGAAATGCAGCAATTATTGTGCTTTCTAAATTTTCTTTCTTTTTCAGAGATAGCTGGTTGTCACTAACATCCAGTCTCCCGTTTTTCTTGGCCATTATGGCTGCTCGGCTAGACTAAATTTTCCAGACTCCCATCTTGCCATTGGAATAGGAGTGATGCCTACCACTTTCCAGCCTGGATCTTTGGTCAGTGACCACCCACATCATCTTCCTTGTGACAGTGACCCAACTTCTACTGTTTAGACAGCAGCAATGTCATAGTGACACGGAAAAGCAATGACTTGGAACATGGGTCCATGATAGACTGTAAGGAACCCAGTTCCCCACTGACCTGGGCGGGTCTCACTGAGACTTGTACATGAAAGAAATAAAAAGTTGTAGTTTTTCTTTTAAGCCATTCAGTTATGGGTTCTCTAGTTTTAGTGTGTTAGTACCATTATACCAACTACTTTAAACCCTTCAAACCTTTCATCTCCTGCAACCATGTGTTCAACTTCTTAGGAAATGCCTAACCGATCTCTGTAAATAGGATTTAGAAAAAGATCTGGCACACAATACAAAAAAATATATAAATATTGAAATAATATGTGCAAAAATGATGGAAAAGTAATTTGCTTAAGGGCACATAGTCAATTACACAGAGCTAAACCGAGAAACACATCAGAACGACCTACGAAAAATCCAAACTTAAGCTCTTAATTACTTTAAGATATCCTCAACTGAAACCTCTCTTTCTTATCCAGAGAACTAAAAACATGTTGTTTTAGCCTTTTTCATACAATTTTGTCCTCCTATAGACTACTAAGAAATTTTGCTTGGAATATCCTTTTTGTTGTTATTAATTAGTATCAACTAGCTAGTACTATCAGAGAATTGTCCTAGTGATGTTTTCATAGCAGATACGACATCTTGGTTGGTCAAATGTATTACAATTTCAGGGAGAAAAAAATAAGCTACCCCAATTATGCTTTGCCATTTGTCTGACACTTTTATTATTCCTGATGCAATTCCTGTCACAGGTTGTCTTGTTGTAAAAGCCATTTCTGTCAAATTAACTTAGGGAAGAGTGGTGGGAAAGAAATAACTCCTCATCTACTTCTAACACCTAGAGAATCAGCAGAGAAATATAATTTTGTCATCTTTCAAATTAAATCAGATTCTGGGCTTGCTGTTTCTGAAAAAAAAAAATCAGTATAAAATGGAAGTCTTGCATCCATCCATGACCATTTAGGCACATGCTCAGTTTATGGTAAATCAATTCCACCTCACAGCTATGTGGCTTTTTTTCTGATGCCCCATTAAGATTTCTCTAATTTTTGTAAATCTAGTGGCATATTCATTTGGGTGCTCTCAGAAAGAAGACATCTTCAGTTCAATAAAATCTTTATCTGGGAAAGTGATCTGGGGCTCTGGTCACAGTTCTTACACATATTAGGAAATCCATCTTTCCCACCTAGTACACAGCAAAAGGAAGAGGGAGGGACAAAAAGCCTTCAAAATCTTTTTTAAAAAGATATCTTTTGCAAATTCTGAGACACTTCTGTCACCATGTCTTTTCATTTTGATTCCCTTCATTTGTCTGTCAATTTCATGTATAGGAAAAATATGCCAGACTTGATAAACAATTGAATATACAATTGGATTTTTATGTATTTCCATGGTTATACATGATTTTTTCAAGGAAAACATACGCTATAATTTACTAATCAGTTACAGAATTCCAATGATCTGAGTCAGGTCTGGTTAATCTTTTTCATTTAGTTTTTTTTATAGCTCTATTGAGATGTATTTCAGATATAATAAAATTTACCTATTGGAAATGTTAGTGTATTTAGTATATTCACAGAGTTGTGCAACCATCACCACAAGCTAGGTTTAAAACATCTGAACAGGCCAAAAATAAACCCCATATACATACAGTTCCTCCTTATCTCCCCTCCACCCACTTCCCACCAGCCCTAAGCAACCACTAATCTACTCTCTGTCACTATGGATTTGCCTATTCTAGATGTGTGGCCTTTTGTGACTGGCTTTTATCATTTAGTCTAATGTTTTCAAAATTCATCCATGTTGTAGCAGGTATCAATACTTTATTAATGTTTTTAAATTTCTGAATAATATTCCTCTGTTTGGATATACATTTTGTTGATCCACTCATCGCTTGATGAACATTTGGGTTTTTTCTACTTTGGGGGCATTATAAATAATTCTGCTAGAAATATTTGTGTACAAGTTTTGCATAGACATAGGTTTTCACTTATCTTGGGTCTCTAAATAAGAGTATAATTTCTGAGTCACATGGTAATTCTTTTTTTTTTAATTACTTTTTATTTTTTAATTAATTAATTAATTTATGGCTGTGTTGGGTCTTTGTTGCTGCGTGCGGGCTTTCTCTAGTTGCAGTGAGCGGGGGCTACTCTTCGTTGCGGTACGCAGGCTTCTCATTGCAGTGGCTTCTCTTGTTGCGGATCATGGGCTCTAGGCTCGCGGTCTTCAGTAGTTGTGGTACATGGGCTCAGTAGTTGTGGCTCACGGGCTCTAGAGCACAGGCTCAGCAGTTGTGGCGCTGGGGCTCTGTTGGTCTGCGGCATGTGGGATCTTCCCAGACCAGGGATCTAACCTGTGTCCCCTGCATTGGCAGGCGGATTCTTAAGCACTGCTACACCAGGGAAGTCCCACACATGGCAATTCTATGTTTAACATTTTGAGAAACTCCTATTTTCTATTTTGATTTGCATTTCCCTGAAGACTAATGATGTTGAACATTTTGTCACGTGTTTATTGGACACATAAAGATTCCTTGGAAAAATACTTATTCAAATCCTTTGTCCATTTAAACATTAGCTTGTCTTTTTATTGTTGAGTTGTAAGAGTTCTTCATATGTTCTGGATACAAGTGCCTTGTCTCTTATATGACTTACAAATATTTTTTTTCCCCATTCTATGAAGTAAAAGTTTGGTCACTTGTGCTTTTGGTGTCATATCTAATAAACAATTTCCTAACCCTAAGGTCACAAAATTTATTCCTAAATTTTCTCCCAGGAGTTTTATAGTTTCAGCTCTTATATTTAAGTCTATGATTCATTTCGAGTTATGTTTTGTGTGTAGTGTGAGGTAAAGGTACTTTTTATTCTTTTCCATATGGATATGCAGTTGCCCCAGTACATTTGTTGAAAAGAATATTTTTTCTGCCTTGAATTGTCTTGGCACCTTCGTCAAAATCAAATTGCCTATAAATAATAGGGTTTATTTCTAGACTCTCAATTTTATTTCAAAGATCTATATCAGTGTCAATTTGTCAATTTTTATGACTGTACCACACTATCTCATGATCATTGTAGCTTTGTAGTAGGTTTGGAAATGGAAACTGTGAATCCTCCAACTTTGATCTGCTTTTTCAAGATTGTTTTGGCTATTTTGGGTACATTATGTTTACATATGAATTTTAGAGTTAGCTTATCAATTTCCATAAAAAAAAATAACAACTGGGATTTTGATAGGGACCACATTGAATTTGTAGATCAATTTGGAGAATATTGTCATCTTAATGTCATTAAGTTTTCCAGTCCATGATCATGATGTCCTTTCATTTATTTAGATTTTCTTTAATTTCTTTCAACACTCATTTGTAGTTTTCAGTGTATAAGTTTTGAAATTCTTTTGTTAAATTTATTCCTAGATTTTTTTTTACTATTATAAATGGGATTCTTTCATTAATTTCATTTACAGATTATTCATTGCTAAAATACTGAAATGTAATTGATATTTGTATGTTGATTTTGTATGCTGCCACATTTATGAACTCATTTATTAGTTCTTATAGCATTTTAGTTGATTCCTTAGGATTTTCTGTATACAATATCTTGTCAACTGCAAATAGAAATAGTTTGTTTCTTCCTTTCCAATATGAACGTCCATTATTTCTTTATCTTGCCAGTTTTCCTGGCTAGAACCACTAGTACAATATCAGAAAGAAGTGGCAAGAGCAGATATTCTAACTTTGTCCCTGACTTTATAAGGAATGCACTCAGACTTTCTCCACCACATATCATGTTAACTGTGGGTTTTTCATAGATAGCCTGTGTGAGGTTGAAGAAGTTCCTTCTGTTCCTAGTTTGTTGAGTGTTTTTATCATGAAAGGCCATTGAAGTATGTCAAATGACTTTTTTGCATCTATTGAGGTGATCATGTGGTTTTAATCCTTTATTCTATTAATATAAGGTAATAAGTTTATTGTTCTGAGGTGGTTAAACAACCTTGCATTACTGGGATAAATCTTAATTGGTCATAATGTATAATCCTTTTTATATGTTGCTGCATTGGGTTTGCTATTATTTTCTGAGGAGTTTCATGTCTTTGTTCATAAAGGATGTGTGTCTGTGGTTTTCTGGTTTTTGTTGTCTTTGTCTGGTTTTGGCACCAGGAAAATAATGGTCTCATAAAAAGAGTTAGGAAGTATTACTTCCTCTTGTAATTTTTTGGGAAGTGTTTGTAAAGGACTGGTAGCAATTGTTTTTAAGTATTTGATATAATTCACCAGTGAAGCCCTCCGGACTTGGCTTTTCTTTGTTGGAAGTTTTAAAATTATGAATTCAATTTTGTTGCCTGCTATAGGTCTTTTCTGATTATCTATTCTTCTTGAGTTACTTTTGTTTGTTTTTGTCTTTCTGGAAATTTTCCCATTTCACTGAAGTTATCTAATATATTGGCATATGAGCATTCATAGTATTTTATCATTATCCCTTTATTACTGTACAATCAGTAGTGATGTCTCCCTTTCATCCCTAATTTTAGTTATTTGAGTCTTCTCTCTGTTTTTCTTGGTGAGTCTAGCTAAAGGTATATTAATTTTGTTGATCTTTTCAAAAAACCAACTTTTGGTCTCATAGCTTTTCATCTGTTGTTTTTTTTTTTTTGCAATTTTATTTCATTTATTTTTTATACAGCAGGTTCTTATTAGTTATCTATTTTATACATATTAGCGTGTATATGTCAATCCTAATCTACCAATTCATCACACCACCACCACCACACCCTGCCGCTTTCCCCCCTTGGTGTCCATATGTTTGTTCTCTACATCTGTGTCTCTATTTCTGCCCTGTGTTTTTCTATTCTTTGTTTTTTTAATTCCATTCCATTATTTCTTTCCTTCTGCTTGCTTTGAGCTTAGTTCTTTCTTTATTTTGTAGATCTTTAGTTGGGAAATTAGGTTATTAATTTAAGATTTCTTCCTTTTTTTACATATGTATTTATAGCAATAAATTTCCCTCTATGCACTGTATTTCCTGCTTCCTATAAGTTTTGATATGTTGCATTTTCATTTTTATTCCTCTCAAAGTATTTTGTAATTTTCCCTATGTTTTCTTATTCGACTCATGGGTTATTTCTAAGAATTTCAAAATTTCTGTATAGTTGTTAATTTCCAAGATTTTCCTTCATTGTTGATGTCTAATTTAATTCTTTTGTGGTTGGAAAACATATTTTGTATAATTTCAGTCCTTTTAAATGTATTCAGGCTTGTTTTATGGCCTAACGTATGGTCTTACCTTGATAAGAATATGTATTCTGCTACTGTTGGGTAGAGTCTTCTAGAGATGTCTGTTACATTCAGTTGGTTTACAGTGTTATTAAAGTTGTTATTCAAGTGTTCTTTTTTCTTGTTTATCTTCTGACTTGTTGCTCTTTCCATTATTGCATGTGGGTGTTAAAGTCTCTATTATATTTAAATTCCTTGTTTGTTTCTTCAGTTCTGTCAGTTTTTCTTCATGTATTTTAGATCTCTGTGCTTAAATCCATATATGTTTAATATGATTATAGCTTCTTCTTCATGTATTGATCTTCTTAGTAATATAAAATATCCTTCTTCGTCTCTAGTAACATTTTTTTAAATCTTAAAGTCTATTTTCTTATATTAGTATCACTACTCCAGTTCTTTTTGGTTACTGTTTGCATAGATTATCTTTATTCATCCTTTTACTTTCAATTTATTTATGTCTTTTAATCTAAAGTGTATCCCTTGTAGATAGCCTTTACTTGCATAAATTTTTACCCATTCTGCTGATCTCAGACTTTTGATTGATTAACATAATTTTATTTAACATAACTACTGATAAAATAGGATTTATGTCTGCCATTTGCTGTATGTTTCCTATATGTCTTATGTCTTTTTTATTTTCTATTCCTCAATTCTTGTTTTCTTTTTTTGTTAAGTGGATATTTTCTAGTGTATGTTTTTAATTATCTTGTTTCTCTTTTACTGCATTTTTAAAGTTATTTTCCTTGTGAATGATTGTTCTGGTGATTATATTTGCCAACCTAATTTAAAACAATCTAGTTAGGATTAATATGTACTTAATTTTAGTAGTATACAAAGCTTTGCTCCAAAATGTTTCAGCTCCTCTCCACTCCTTTGTACAATTATTGTCATACAAATTACATTTTTTTAATATTATGAAGCTATAAAAACAGTTATCTAATTATCGCTTCATGCAGTTGCCTTTTAAAATAGATTGGATAATGAATAAGCATTTTCAGAACTCTAATGGAAAACTGATGAGTTCATAAAAGTGCTAACAAAAGATCAAGATGAAAAAAAAATTAATTACATGGGACTGAGTGAACTGATGAGGATGATTATAATTTTTGTTACTTTCTGTTTGAATAAAAAAAACAGATTGGATAAAAAGCATTACAAACAAAAATATGTTTATACTGTCTTTCATAATACCTTTATAGTCACTTCTATTGGTGCTCTTTGTATTTTTGTGTGAATTCGAGTTACCATCTAATGTGTCTTTGTTTCAGCCTGAAGGACTTCCTTTACTATTTTTGTAGCTGTAAATTCTCTGTTTTTACTTTTCTGAAAATGGCATAACTTCTCCATCAGTTTTGAAAAGTGGAGCTAGATATATATTGGTTTACAGTGTTTTTCTTTCAATACTTTGAAGATGTCATCCAGTAGGGTCTTCTGGTCTCCATGGTTTCCAATGAGATATCAGTCTAATCTTTGTGAAGATCCCTTGTCTGTGATGTCATTTTTCTTTTGATTTTTTCAAGATTTCCTCTTTTTCTTTGATTTCATCAATGTCTATGATATGCTTATGTGTGGTTCTCTCTGAGTTTATTGTACTTGGAGTTTGTTGAGCTTCTTGAATGTGTTGATTAATATTTTTATCAGATTTGAGAAGGTTTGATCATTATTTCTTTTAATATTTTTCTGCCTCTTTCTAGGTTCTTTCTCTGGGGCTCTCATTATGCATATGTTAATACATTTGATGGTTTCCAACAAGTCTCTAAGGCTTTGTTTATTTTTCTTCATTCTTTTTTTTTTTTTTCCCTGCTCCTAAGTCTGGATAGTATCTATTGACTTATCTTCAAGTTCACTGATTTTTTTTCTTCTACGAGCTCAAATTTGTTGTTGGGCCCCTGTAGCGAATATTTATTTCACTTATTATACTTTTCAATTCCAGAGTTTCTATTTTTTAAAAATAACTTTGTCCCTATATTGATGTTCTGTATTTGGTCAGACATCATTGTCGTACTTTTCTTTAGACATAGTTTCCCTTAGTTCTTTAAACAAATTTTATTTTTAATCGCTGATTGAAAGTCTTTGTCTACTAAGTCTATGACCTGGGTACTCAGGGACATTTTCTGTTGGCTCTTTTTTTTTTTTATTGTGTATGTGGCATATTTCCATTTTCTTGCATTTCTCATAATTTTTTGCTGAAAACTGGACATTTAAGTAATATATTGTTTCAATTCTGGTATCAGATTCCTCTGTCCCCAAGGTTTATTGTTGCTGGTTTGTGGTTGTTTTATTTTTTGTTTGTTTGCTTGTTTTTGTTTTTATTGGTGCTTATTTATTTAATAACTTCCTTCGAGTAATCCTGTACATTCTGTTTTTTTCTGCAGTGTGTGGCCTCTGGGTTGAGTCTTCTGCTGTTTATTTTTAAGTTCTTGTTTGTATTTTTAAATCTCACTACCTATGGCTCACACCTGGGGTCAGTATAATTTGGTAGTCAGCCAATAATTGGTCAGATTTTCTTAAATGTCTTGCCTTTTTATCTGTACCCTTTGCCACATGTAGACCTTTACTAGAGAACGAGCCGTCAAACTTCAGGCCATTTACAAGACAGACTTAGCTTTCACTTTCTGCTTACACAAGACCTCAAAGTCATCCAGAGGGAGTGACAGGTGACTTCTCCTTTCCCAGTTATTTTCTGGGCTTTCTCACAGCCTTGTAGACCCCCAAAATATGTGGGGACTTTTCAAAGTTCCTTATGGTTGTCTACTCCTGTTGGATTTTCTTTTAGATTCCCAGTCAGCATCTTGTTGGCCTCAACTGAAATCACAGCCTTAAACAGCTGAGATGTTGCTAGACTTTGTTATTATATTGGTAATAACCTGGGGGTAGGCTTCCTCCTCTTCTCCACTTCCAGTGAGCTGAGCTCTTGATAAATCACATAGCCATCACGCTCTGAGAATAGAACTTTCTTAGGGAGCTGCAAGTTTGGATAAGACTTTGGCTGTATTCTGGAGACTGTGCTTTTAAAGAAGCTCTAAAAAGCTCAGATCTGTCCATTGCAGTGCTGCTGCCTTTTGGCTACCACACTACTGAGTTGAGGAGTGAGGAAGGCATGTGAATAGCCCCCAAGTTAAAGCTTTGCAGACTCACCTCCCACCACCTAACTGAGGTTCAGTAGTTTCTCTTGGCTAGGTAATTTTCAGGTTGTTCTGTGGTTTTGGTTCATTGATAAGAGTTTTTAAATTGTTAGCTTTAGTTGTTTTTCCTGTATTTTTGTTGTTTTAGAGGGAGACTAAGGTCACCAAGTTTCACTCTGCTATTCTAGAAGTTGATCTCCCCTCATACAATTTATCAATTTTATTTGGCATCTCATTTAATTAATCTATGGCATGTTTTGAATTTACAGCAGACATATGAGATCTACCACAAATAATCAGCTGCATGCAGGGCTAGAATCTCAAGTCATGACAGATCATATTAGGCTAGAAAACTGACACTTCCAGTGATGAATGTCTAAACATTTAACCTCAAAATCTGATATATTCACTCTTACAAGGAATCTTTCATGATAATATAAAGACAGAGAGAAAGTAAAAGGTGAGTTTCATGAGCACTTTGGTGACTGGATCACTTATCCTCAACTTTCCACTTAACTATTGTTGTGTAACAAACTATAGCCAACGTAGTGACATGAAACACCATATTAATGTTACAACTTTTGGACCAGAAATTCAGGCAGAGATCAGCTGGGCCATACCTCTATGCCACATGGGGTAACTCAGTGTTACTCAGCTGGTGGCTGTTCCTGTATGAAGGGGCCACAATGGCATTGTTCAACACCTACCGCTTTTGTCTAATGGCTAGAAGGCTAGACTCTGCTTTATCATGCTGTTTTTCTATCCATGAACTCTCAAGGTTTCTCTGGGGGTGGGAGGGTCTCTCCTGGAGGGTAGTCAGGGTTCCTACTTCATGGATCAGGGGTTCCCAGAGGGCAAGCCTAATCCTCTTCAAAGTTAGGTCCAGAATTGGTATAGCATCATTTCCACTGACTCTACTGGTCAAAGCAGTCACAAGCCAAGCCATCTCAGGATAAAGGGGAAGTGAAAGAGAACCCACCTCTTGAAGGGAAGAATGTCAATGCATTTAATGCCATCTTTAGTCTGCCACACAGCCCATCTCTGTTTGAAAAATAAAATACAAAGAAGTTAGCAATTCTCTGGGCTTGAGAGTGAGCACATCCCTGTGAATGTCTCATCACAAAGGGCCTCTGAGGCGTCGTTAAGAAACCTGAGAATTTGGCTTCTCTAGTCATACATTTTCCTGATTCATTGAGCGTGACAGTGGCATCACCTTTGGAGAATTACTAAAGCATCAGCGACAGTGGGACGAAGCCTGTATTTTTCAAAGGTATAAGGGGAAGTATCCACTGAGCATTTCCAAAGATGATGTTCTTCTAACTCCCTTTTTAGAGTCAGGTGCCATCATTGCTGACACATAGTACTGATATGAATGCTATTTCTCCTTCCCTGATGGACCACCTAGCAGCACAGTTTCCCTAGCTCAGCTCCTAAGATAACAAAGCCTTTAGAGGGAGGGTGGCTTCACTTGCTTAGTGCTACTTTGCTGGATTTTCTTAATGTTCATGTTTTTGTTTACACACCTATTTGCTGCTGCCCCTGGAACATTTTGTTTCGATTAGCTCACAAGTTCATCACAGAACTCTCAACTCTCTCTCCTTTTCTAATCCTGGGGAATCTTACCATGAACATATTCACAAGTTTCTAATCTTCAAAACGTAAAGAGCTCTAATACTCCTGTTTCACTTAGCATCTCCAATGCGGCACAGACTCTGAGACAAAAATAGAGGCCTATTTATTGATTGCCTTGTTGGAGGAGCAGTTGTATACCGGAAAGGCTCCACTTTTTGATCCTTAATACAAAAGACTGACTATAACCCCCTTCTTGGACAGTAGAGCTAATTTCCTAAAGGGTAGTTTTGTGTGTGATGGGAGGGAGGTATATCTTTGAAACACAGGAAGCAAATTCAGGAATTTCCCTGGTGGTCTACAGGTTAGGATTCGGTGCTTTCACTGCCATGGCCAGGGTTCAATCCCTGGTTGGAGAATTGAGATCCCGCAAGCCACAAGACGCAGCCAAGATTAAAAACAAAAAAAAAAAAAGGAGGCAAATTCATTCCCCACCTACCACTGAACCTTTAATGCCTCAACACTGACTAGTCCTCTCAAGGGTAAGATACTGGTAGCACTTGTACTTGACTGAAAGTAAAAATATCAAAAGTATATTAAATAGCAGATTTTGTTTAATAGTGAACTTCTGCTATGTTGAAGGCATTGTACTCTAAGCTGGGGATATAATGGAAAACAAAATAAATATGCTTCCTAAAACTGGAGTTGACATTTAATAGTAATAAGAAAAAAAACCCGGATAATTCAAATAATGTGTATATTGTTACACAATGTTTCGAAGAAAAGGAAACTGAATCTAGAAGAGTGTATCCAAGGAACCTGATCCAGACCCGAGGTTGAAATTGCTTCTTGGGGGAAGTGACAGGTGAGATGAAATCTGAAGAAACAGTAGGACATAATCCTACTAAGAGTAGGATAGTAATCCTCGAAAGAGTAGGAGAAAGTAGAAGAGCATTGCATACAGAGGCGATAACATGTACAAAGGATGTGATCCAGAAAAAAAAATGGCACATTTGGGACACGGAAAGGAGACCTGTGTGGCTGAGATACAGACAGCAAAAGAAAAAGTGCATCAAGACCAGGTTGAAGAGACAGGTTTGTGCCGAATCATACAGCCATAGGCCAGAGTCAATATTTTGTATTTATCATAAATAAAATGAGCATCCGCTTAAGGGACTTACTCTTAAGGATGGTATAATTATAACTACATTTGGGGAAAAAGAATCATTAAAGCTGAAATATGGAAGATGGATTTGATTAGTAAGAGAGTGGCTCTTGAGAAGACCAAGTAGAGATAATACGTTTTCCCAAAGATATGTATGAGTTAAGATCGATAGAAGTTGATGATTGTTTGAATATATGGGATATGGTAAGGAGACAGAGATGTTAAAAATTGCTACGAGAAATTTAATGGTGACCCAATTCACTTAAAATTAGTTTGATGTGGGATTGGATATTGCAGTGGTATGGAGAAAGGAGAGAAAGAGTTAAGTGACTGTAAGATTTCTAACTTGAACAAGAAAATAAATGGTGGCCCCATTCTCTGACACAGAGAGCACTGGACGAGAATTAGACTTGAAAGGAAAGATCTCTCTTGGGTCTGTTGTCTTTGCTACATTTGAATAGAAATGTTAGTAAGTAGTTGAACATATGTATGTGGAAATAAAAAAGAGCGGTTTTGAAGGGAGATGTAAATTTAAGATTCATTAGACTGTAAGTGGTAAATGAAGCCATAGAACGGTTAGGAGGGCCTGAAAATGTGCAGAGTGTAAGAGTGAACACAAGCAAAAACCCCTCATTACTAAGTGTTTTAGTTTGAGCTTGCAAAAGAACAGAGAAGAACGACAAGTAGAAAAGCATTCGCTCTCAGAGGGGAACATCCATATTAAAACCATGAAGGTACAAAAGCCAAAAACTAAACCAAGACAGAACACTCTTTGAGTCTCTACAGGCACATTTTAAGATACTTGAAATAACTCTATACAACTATAGACCTAACATAAGTGTTCCACGGGCACTTTTTAAAGAGTTACTTCTGTAGTATTCAAAATATTAAGATAACCTTTATGTATCTATTAAATCAATGTTAGAAAGAATATAATTTTTATCAGTTATATCATTATTTACTGTATTTTGTTTATTGTATTTCACCTATACAGTCAAAATGAACAGAAACTTCAAACTCTGCCCTGAATAATGCATTTCTTACTATATCTTGGTATGTTTCTGATTCATTTAATTTATGTTAGGGCTTCCCTGGTGGTGCAGTGGTTGAGAATCTGCCTGCCAATGCAGGGGACACGGGTTCGAGCCCTGGTCTGGGAAGATCCCACATGCCGCGGAGCAACTAGGCCCGTGAGCCACAACTACTGAGCCTGCGCGTCTGGAGCCTGTGCTCCGCAACAAGAGGGGCAGCGATGGTGAGAGGCCCGTGCACCGCGATGAAGAGTGGCCCCCACTTGCCGCAACTAGAGAAAGCCCTCGCACAGAAACGAAGACCCAACACAGCCATAAATAAATAAATAAATAAATAAACCCAAAGTTTAAAAAACAAAACAAAACAACAAACTAGTGCTCATCAAGAAAAAAGCAAACTGGCATTTCACCCACAGGAGCATTTAAACAAAAAAAATTTATGTTAGTATGCACATAAATATTTTTGACATTTATACTGCTATTGCTGATTATTTCCATTATTTATTTAACATTTTTATCATTTAGTGCTTTTTACTCCAAAATTTACTATGTTGATGTTAACTTTGTGACCCCATTTGTTCTATTTATTTTTCCCATCCTTTTGGTTTTAATCTTTATTTGTCTCCTTTTCAACTTTATGTGTTGATTAGATAATACAAGCTCATGGTACAAAATTCAAAGGGAACGGAACGATACACAGTGAAAAGTAAACCTCCTCCACCTCGGCCCCAGCCGTGCACACCCTTCCCAGGAGGCAGGCACTTTAACAGTTTCTAGTGAATCCTTCCAGAAATTCTCTAAATATATAAGAAAATGGATTATACACGTAATTTTCACAGAAATGTTATCAAAACACACACATTGTTCTTTACATTGCCCATCACATACTGTGATGTTTCTTCCATATGAAGTCTATGTCTTTGTTGTTAATAGCTACATCTACGTCCCATAATTTTTTAACCAAGCCTCTGTTATGAATATGTATGCTTTGCAGCTAGCACATAGTTAGAGTTTGATTTTTGACTGTAAAGAGAAAACCAGGCTTATAGTTTGAGTTCTGTTCTAGGCTCAAAGTAACAGAAATCTCTGGCTTTCAGGATATAAAAATGTAGTATCTCACCTATTTGGAAACCTAGGTGGTGTAATCAGTGGCTCAATTATGTCACCAAGGACCCACGACCTTGCCATCTCCCCATGATAGCAGCTCAGCAGTGACTTCATCCTAAATCTTGTTCTCCTAATAGTTTCAAGATGGCCTATAGCCTAGACTGTAATTTCTTCCCTTCAGTGGGACAGGGCCAACTTAGACCTTGTGCCCATATGTGGACGAACAGTCTGGAGGGCAATTCTGCACACTGATTAGCTTAAATTATTCAGGATTATCTTCAGGAGTGGGGGGAATAATGTGGATATCTTAAAAATATCTGGGTTCTGTTAGGAAAGGTATGATGAATGAATATTAGGAATACAGCTAAATGCCCAGTATATTTTCTCAATTTAAAAGACTTAGGCTTTAAATAGAAAAGTATATTAGGTCATATTAATTCTCTCTTATTGTCAAAACGAATGCATTTTGTTCCAATCTCACTTTGTTGTTTTTCTGCATCTTATTCTTATTGTTCTATCTTTTACTTTATGAACTATATTATATTCAACATTTTCTCTATAAATTTGAAAGATATATATCTTGTTACTATTTTATTGCTAGTTTTTTAAATTAAAAAATTAGTCTATATGTCTCTAGTTATCATAACAATAATTAAACCAATGCTTCATTATATAAATGTTATATAAAAATCTATATTATATGAAGAAATGATCATACTTTTACTTTCACTTCACCAACTTTCCAATTTTTTCCCATAAATTGGGGCTTTAGTTACTATTATTATTGATTATTTATATTTGATTATTTATATTGATTATTAATATTTTATATTATTTATATTTAAATACAATATAAATACAATTTATATTGTATTTGTTATATGTGAAGAATTATTCTTGTGTTTGCCTTCCATATTGCTGGACAATTTAAATATATATATATATATTTACATTTAAAGCTATGTCTAACTAGTTGTGACTCTCACCACCGGTCTTTTATGCCATGGATTTCTTATTCACGAGATTTTGTTTAATTGATGACATGTTCAATAAGAGTATACCTGAAATTTTGTTTCTCTAGAATGATGGCTGTTTCAGCAAAACAACAGATCGTCTATTTGGTTAGATTTTTTTCTCCCCCTGGCATAGACTTAGACAATGAGGTGTACTTGCCTGGGCTCTTGAATCATTAACCAAAGATGCAAAGAAGTCAGGACTGTGATAAATACTTTGGGGTAGTTAAGAAAATAGCAAATCACTCCTTTCAAGAAGGCTCAGAAGGAACAGAACTGACCCTGGCCTTGGGTGCCCACAGCTGTTGGTAGCCGCACTACAAACTGCCACGTCCAGCTTTACAATCTGTTTCCTGACTGTTTTATAATCCCAGTTCCTCAGCATTCCAGTGATTCTCTGAGAGACCTAATATCCTAATTTTACATTTTGCATAAATCATTCGGAGTTGGTTTCTGATGCTTAAAACCAAAGCTTCCCAGGCTACTCCCTGCACAGACAGGGTTAAGCTTCCAATATTTGGCTGTTTTGTTTGCTTTAGCCTCCCAGTGAAGCACAGTTTTCACGTGCTGCTCCTCAGCACGAAGAAATAAATACCTAGCGAACACTTTCCCCAATGCTCTGAGAGCCAGAACTCACCCCTGCCCTGAGGCTCCTTAAATCAAAAGGTTTAAGGGGGATTTTCTCAAGAACTGCTCTATATGTTTCCTACTGACAGTTATTTTTAATCAGAGAGGTTGCTGGAAGTCAACCTTTCTTGAGCAACCTCAATTTCTTCCCGTCAGCACTCTACCTAGAAATTTCTCAAAGATGCTGACATATCAGGGGAGTCCTTTACCGGTTACCAACACTCATGTCAGGGTTTGTTTCTCTCTATGCTTTCTATTCCGTTGACTGTGATGGGTGACCCACAGTGGGCAGTGCATCTTACTATGACATCAGATGTTACTACTTAACCATGTAAGTGTGCTACACAAAGTAAGGAGTAAAATAATGTATGTTTCAATTGTAACAATACCAGGCCAATAGAGCTTGTAAATTGCTTTAGATCGTGGATGACTTTCTGACCTCCAACTCACCCTGCCTTTGTACTGGTTGATGAAAAAAACGTCTAGAAGAGCGATGTACATATTGAAATGGATCCTGGATCCTGGTTTTAATCCTTAAATTTCAAGGCGGTATAGATGATAATCCCTGAGAGTCTGAATGACCATCTCCTGTAGTTCGACAACTATAACCGATGAATATCTTGTGATTAGCACAATATTTTCTTCTTTGCTCAGAATTTTGCCTTCACTCTGACCTCAAGAAATCAGTCAACCCAAAGATTTACCCTGCTCCTCATACCCCACCCTAAGAACTTGTTAGCCTGCCCAATAAGCAATGAAAACCAGGAACAAAATGCCCTTTTAGAATTGTCTGTGTGCTCTTCTGCTTGTTGCAACCTCATATGACTCTATTTATTTATATCATAACAGGTTGTTTTTCTTATAGATAAAGCTTTCCATATGCCCCACACATGTACACAATATTTGGGGGATAGAAATGAGTCTCTCACATTACCTCAGCTCATTTTCATTAATTCAGGATTTAAATTCTCATCTTCATATAAGTTCAGTGCCTCCTTTTTCTATTCATTTTCTCAATTTGCTTTGACTGACTCATAAACAGACATGAGCTCTTGGAATTATCCTCTTTGATTCCTTACTGACCTCCTTTCTGTCACGAGTTAAAATCTCATTACTAATAAACACGAAGCTCTCTATTTTTATGGCAAAAAGAAAAATTAATAAATTCCAAGAGCTTTGCTTGTATATCAGCCTAAGAGAGAACGGAAGCAAAGGCAAGCAGGATAAAAATAAAGGAGGAAAATCAAAAGTCAGTATTTCTGCAATCCTAGATGCAAAGGCTTTCTTAAATTTTGACAGATTGGTTTCATAGCTTGGTAATTCAGGTAACATATGTATGAAAATGCCAAGAAGTTTCCTCTCGAAGATTTTTTTCCACAAATCCTGTCAATTTTTTAAAAATACTTATAAATGATTCAGTTCTGCATTTTTTTTTTTAAAATAATGATGTTCTTAGCCAATGCTTTTCTTATCTTCCTTAGCCCATGGTGCATGTTTCCCCCAAGCAATTTACATAATTCCTCAGAATGTGATTTAGGGAATTTGTTATTGCCTAGTCTCTTATTTATGACAACAGATAATTTGTAAGATAATCTTACAATATTATAATGATTAAATAAATCACCTTAAATTGGTGGCTTCTATAAATTCTCTTGCTTGAGACTCCCTTTGAAGCCATCTCTATCCCAGGACAGGGTTATGTTATCACTACTAATGGATCCTCTGGTCTTCGTTTGATAGTTGGGAGAAAGCAGACAGGAACACGTAGAAATCATTTCTATTTCCCAAGAGAGATTCTCAATGATGAAAACCAATATGGAAAGCTACCGTCATCAGGAAGTGGTGGCAGCAGTGTCACACCAGGTCCTCCAGGGTCCCGAGGCCTCCCCTTGACCCCATCTCTACTCAGACCCCCTCCCCCTCTAGGGCTCTGATCAGGGAGCCTATTCTTCCTTTGCCTGAGTATCAATCATTCGACATCAGCAATGCTGAATTTTACCTGTTCTCCTGGAAAACAGTAAAGATTCAGAAACCCCCTCACCCTTTATCATGTGCCTGAGACGGCTTATTGCTAAGAACCATCATTCCCCACATAACTTGTTGACGACTCCTGGATGCCCCCTGTTTACCTATGACAAGGTCAGACTCAGACCCTCCAAAGTCCGATTCTCATAAGTGATGAGCTGAATTGCTGCTCCCACTGATCAATAAGAACAAAATATTTATAAACCAAATGCTGATTAAGATTCTCTCCTTCCCTCAGCCCCCTGAAACTTGGCTCACCTCAGCCGAGAGAGCACACAGCGCTTCTTTAAGACCCTTCCCAGGAAATAGGCTGGCCTCAGGGTGAAACCTTCTCTCATCTACTATTCCATCACGCCACCCTTTCATCCCATTCTTTCTAACTTTGTTTACTCCTCTCTCTAAAAGAAAGCCCTTTTTGCCTAGTCCTTGAGATGCTTGTTTATCTGATGTCACAACTCTCTTCCTATTGCTGTGATCTCTCTCTCTCTACTGCATTCTTCTCTTTCCCCTTCTTTTCCCCCGCGATAATCTTTCTGAATAAAGTCTCTCCTTACCAAGTTTGTATTTTTTAAAAATTTGTCAACATATATCGTAAAACTTCTCTATAATAAGAACTAAAATTTAATGGTACCTCCTTTGTCCCTCTGGCCTCTATTCTTCAACCCAGGTGTCCAGGATGGAGATGTTGAGCCAGTTAGGGAAAAGGTGAAAACCCCAGCTTAGAAGCCAGGAGGTAGATGTTGAGTCTGAACACTCCGAGTTTTCTCCCCTTCCACTTGTCATGGAAGCAGCCAATGAAGTGTGTATCAGCTGACCTGGAGATCCCTCAAATCCCTGTTATGAGTCTGGAAATTGATCTCCAGTCAGTCCTAAGACCCAGAATTGGCTCTGGTGATTTTTAAAATGGAGCAGCTACAGCCACCGGATGGCACCAAACACTACGTGGTCAGGGACAGACTGACGAGAGATGGACCCCTGCTACTGCAGCATTTTAGCTGAACTGGCTCACGCGTTCATTTCATTAACTTTTCGGTGACACTAACCTGCGTTTTAATTCTTGGACTCCACTCTCACATTATGGTCCTAATAAAGTTTATTTATTAAGTACCTTTTTATGGGAAATTCAAATCAACATTGGGTATCTATTCTCAAGGAGTTTGTTTTAATTGGGGATCAAGCTATGTATCCATGAAAAGATGTGTGAAAAAAGAACAAGGTAAAGTAATGTATTTAGTGCCCTCTGATTGAAATTCAGCTAAGACATTTTTGCAAATGTTGATCGGTCGAAGCTGGAGGAGAAAAAAAAAGGCATTTAAAGTAGGATGCAATGTTTTTTCTCCAGAAGTAGAGACTAGTACTCCTTTGGGAGTCCCTTTCTTTTGGAAAATCATTTGGGTACTTTTAGTCATGCAAATGTGATGCAAAGTGCCTGCAGAGATGGATGCTTGAGAAACCAGAGCTCAGGGAAGCTAAATTTCTGTAAAGAATAACAGTCTGAAGGGTCCCCCTTTGTTGCAGCTAAAGTTACATATTTAGATGAGTTGTTTCATGAAACCAACGTTTCTCAAACTTTGTAACAGACCCTCTCTGAGAAATATATTTCACATTTTACACGTGGTCGAGTACACAAACACGTGCCTGTTTCACAAAACAATTTCACTTATCAAACCCAAGGCCTTGATCATTTCTATTTCTATTTTTTAAATGACTACCGTGGTCCATTATATTGACTTCAAGAATTCCACTTGTGAAGGATATCAGAATACACCACCCTAAAATCTGCGGCTTGCCAAAGGATTCTTTTGGCAAAGAATTAATTGCATAAGGATTATTATGAGGTGAAGGCAGTTAAGTAACAGCAAACACAGAAGGAGCTCCCAGTCTTAAGCTTTCTGCCTAAAAGCAGGGCACAAGTTTCCCTTTTGTAAAGGAATCTTGGAAATTTCCATTTGTAAAGGTGTCCTCCTGTCCTTTGTCACCAGAGACAATTCTTATCAACTGAGAGTGCACAGCAAAGCTTACTAAACAACTCTTATTTACCTTATTTATCTTACATTTCCTAGTCCCTTGCCCATAATTTACTCGACCCCCCTTCTCCTTTGTCTAGACTCTTGTCCACATTTTACCACCCTTTGTTAAAATTATATATATATATCCCCAGGTTTAACTGCCTCTTCAGGGTTTTCATTTCTTTTCTGTGAGGAACCCTGTATGCATAGGAAATAAATCATTTCTCCCGTTAATATGTCTCTTGTCAGTTTAATTCACAGGTCCCAAAACAAAACATAACAGGGTAGAGGAAATATTATTTTTCTTCCCCTATGGTTGCAATTTATAATTTAAAAAAAAAAAAAAAAAAGCTGCCTTAGGAAAAAACGTTTTATTTCCAAGTATAGATTTGGAGTACAACTTATTTCTCATCCTTGTGGAGATGTGCAGGGTTTTGGGGAGACCTAGAAATGATTCAGAGACTGCAGCAAGGACAGGCAGGTAAAGTCTTCACCTCATACTGCTTGACATACCGTAAAGTACCTATAAAATGGATACCTACCTAGATTCTTGATATTCAGTTTGGAATGTGCTGCTGATGTTATTAGAAATTTTTCTGATTAATGTGTCCCTCTGCAGTGAGTAGGAAATCCTGCAAACGTGGGAGTCATGGTGAAGGCATAGATCCCAGAACAGAAACAATGACCAGGAGGGAGGCCCTGACTTGAAGAATGTAGAAGAGCCATGGGGGCTTTATAGAAAGTTGTATACTGACCACCTATTCAGAGAGACACAGGTACAATGTCGGAGTCCTTGAGAATGAGTCTGAACCTGTGGTCTCAGAGAGTAGCCGTTCCCAGAAGTATTTTTAATTTTTCTTTGTTACACTTTCCTTCTTATATACCGTAAGTTCCTGACATACGAATGAGTTCCGTTCCGAGAGAGTGTTCGTAAGGCCAATTTGTTCATAAGTCCAACAAAGTTAGCCTAGGTACCCAACTAACACAATCGGCTATATGGTGGTGTACTGTAATGGGTTTATAATACTTTTCACACAAATAATACATAAAAAACAAGCAAAAAGTAAAGAAAACATGTTTAATCTCACAGTACAGTACCTTGAGAAGCCAGTAGTCCAGTACAACAGCTGGCACACAGGGGCTGGCATCGAGTGAACAGGCAAGAAGAGTTACTGACTGGAGGAGGGAGAGCAGGTGGGAGATGGTAGAGCTGAAGGATCATCAGGAATAGGAGACGGAGGGCAAGCTGCCATTTCACTCATGCCTGCTGTTGATGGAACGCACGTGCGCATATTTGAAAGCTCACAACTCGAAGGTTCGTATGTTGGGGACTTACTGTACCTGAAATTTCCATAATGTCTTGTCAAAACTTCCAGCCTGATCTTAGTTATGCGATGAGAAATTCTTGCCAGGGTCTCTTGTGTGCCTGGGACGAAGCAGGAGAGCCTAGAACAGTACTTATCACGCGAGGCCAGAGAGACTGTAGCAGTAGTGGATTCAAGCAAAGGCTGGGGGTACCCGGTGAAGCAGGCATCCAGTGTGGGCCAGGCCACTGCCTGTGAGGCATGTCCCGGCGGCTTGATGAGAAGCCAGAAAGAGGACACGGGCCCTCCTCAGCACAAAGGGAGCAGTGAGATATAATAGGGCAGTGGGTTTTTCTGTACTGAGAGGCAGCTCACTTGAATCACTGTAACTTATGAAGATAAAACATTAATGTTCCTGTATTTTTCCCTATAAGCTAGTGGAAAAGCCTGGGCTCTTGTCTCTTTTCTCTGTAAGTAGTGCAGCCAGTTACTCTTGGGCTTAGAGGGACAGGGGTGGAAATTTTTTCCTTCTTCCCTTCTTCCTTCTAGGTTCTTTGCCTGGTCTAATAATCAAATTGACATAAGACAGATGAACAGGAGAAAAACAAATTTAATTTTGCACATATGGAGTCCCATCAAATGTAAGACCCAAGGGCAAGTCTGGCAATTTGAGGCTTATCTGCCAGCCTTATCACCCATCCCGTGGAATGGGATGAAGTCTGGGCCTCAAAAGGCAGGAGGGCACTTCACAGGAAGATGACAAGAACTTAGCCATGCAGCTAAGTCTTTTAGATTAAAAGAACCGAATAAAACAAAAAACAAACAAAAAAACCCCAAAAACTAAACAAACCCCAAAAAGGCAGTTGCAACAAAAAAATATTATCTCTGATAACAGCTCTTTTCCTGATACAGGCCCCCTACCTAAATTCTTACAGGTCTGCAGGTCGGAAATAACAACACAAATAATATAGAATCTCCCTGTGTTTTAGTTTCAGGTACGGAGCTTTGAAAGTAGAACCAAATCCCTAATAGATAACTTTCCAATTTAAGCATTTACAGGCTCAATTCACAATAGGTTACTAATTGAGCACCGGGGAAAAATTTCAAGGCTCATGTCTACTAAACCTCCTAAATACAAAGTAGGGGGGAAAATACCAAGAGATGTACCGAAGATTTTTCAAACTCTCCCTTCTATTAATGTGGTCTAGATCGTTTGGACTAACTTTCCCACTAAGAAATAACTAAATGATGGATTAAAAACATTTTTTAAGTCTTAAAATTATTGACGATGAGGCAGGTAGAAAGGAATGTCAGGGTATACTCAAAGGGAAAGAAGGAATCTGGAGAAGCAAGAAAAGACAGAAGCCATTTTTGCTGTGGAAACATTTGTCTACACAAGCACATTTGAACTTTTTGCTAGATTGTCTTACAGCCCCTGGGAAGAAAACCAAAGCCCAGGAAGTCTAGCTAGGGAGTCTAAGAGGTGACCTTCACGTATTCTGCTGGGACAACAGAGAACCACACTCTCAAGTTAAGGATAAGCTAAAAAAAACCCACCTTCACCATCAAATTCCATGGCATTTTTAGGAAAGTTGCCTTTATTCCAAGTGAGAGATAGCCATAA
Organism: Balaenoptera musculus; assembly: GCF_009873245.2. Taxonomy (NCBI): domain Eukaryota; kingdom Metazoa; phylum Chordata; class Mammalia; order Artiodactyla; family Balaenopteridae; genus Balaenoptera; species Balaenoptera musculus. Next base: position 31,132,009 of record NC_045805.1, on the reverse strand, counting down.
ACAGAAGCTGACCCTTCTGTAGATTTGAGGTCAAATTCATGTCACCTGAGTAACCAAAACAAAATAAAACAAAACAAACAAACACACAAACAAAAAAGACCAAAGACATACACACAAAAACCTTTGGCTCATGAGTTTAATTTAAAATGATTGAGAATAGTTCCCTGAGGCACCCTTTGTAGAAATGGACATTTATCCTTTATCTTAGGCTTCAAAGAACACTCATAAATAAATTTTCAAAGACAATACAACTAAGCACATAAGGAAAAAAGAAACCATGTGCAAGAAGCATTAAAAACAAATATATAAACAGATCTACAAACATTTCTAATAGAATTATCAGACATAACTTATAAAACATTGATTATAGAAATAGATTATACTATGAAAAAAAGACGAACTTGCAGTACCTACAAAAAAGGAAACTAGGGCTTCCCTGGTGGCGCAGTGGTTGAGAATCTGCCTGTTAATGCAGGGGACACGGGTTCGAGCCCTGGTCTGGGAAGATCCCACATGCCACGGAGTGGCTGGGCCCGTGAGCCACAACTACTGAGCCTGCGCGTCTGGAGCCTGTGCCCCGCAACGGGAGGGGCCGCGATAGTGAGAGGCCCGCGCACCGCGATGAAGAGTGGCCCCCGCTTGCCGCAACTGGAGAAAGCCCTCGCACGAACCGAAGACCCAACACAGCCAAAAATAATAAATAAATAAATAAAGTAGCTATAAAACAAAAAAAAAAAAAAAGGAAACTACAAAAAGTAATCCAGCATTTTAGAAAAAGTGCCAAATAGAAATTCTAAAAACGGAGATTAGATTACAATTTTGAAATACAATAACTTAGTAGATGTATTTAAGAGCAAATAGAACGCAATGAAGAACGAATAAGTGACTTGGAAAATAAGTCAGAGGAAATTGTATGGAATTTATAGTAGAGAAATGAAAAGATGAGCACACAGAAGACGAGATATGAAAGATAAAATGAGAAAACATAATATGTATTTAATTGGAGTTCATGAAGGAAGGGAGAGAGAAGGTCAGAGGCAAAGATGTGAAGATGATGACTGAGAAATTTCCAGACACGATAAAAGGCACTCAAGAATTCCAATGAATTTCCAGAAACAACTATTTTTTTTAATGTTCACATCTAAAGACATTACAATAAAAGTTCAAAACTTTAAAGACAAAGAGAAAATCTTAATCCCAGCCAAAGAAGTGAAAGATCATCTTCAAAAGAGAAGAGTGAGATTTATCACCGCCTTCTCAACAGCAATAATGGAAGTCAGGAGATAATGAAACGATCATTTCAATTTGCTGAAAGAAAACTACTGCTAATCTGGAAAATCTATGCCCAGAGAATCAACCAAGTTAAAGTTAATTTTATTTTAAATACTATTAATATTAACTTTTTTTGAGATTGACCGTGGAAAATAGAAACGAGGTCTGAGGCATAGAAGATGCTATAGATCAGAAATAAGAAAACTATGGCCTGCATGCTTGCTGCTTATTTTTGCAAATAAAGATTTATTAGAGCACAACCATGTCCATTCATTTATATATTGTCTATACTGTTTTCACAATACAGTGGCAGAATTAAGAGAACTGTGACAGACACCACATTACCCTCAAGTCCTATATTTACCCTATATTTAATCTCGTTTCCTTTAAGGAAAATGAACAAACTGAATGCATTATAATGAATCTCACAAATAAAATGTTGCACAAAAAAAGCGAGACCCAAAACAATACATATGAGCCGAACTCCACTATGCAAATTTCAAAGTAGACCAAACTATACGCATATTGTAAAAGCTGCATATATAGGTGGTAAAAGTATAATGAAAATAACTATCACAGAAGTCAGAAGAGTGCTTACCTCTGATGTGAGGAAGATTATGATCAAGGAATGACTCATGGGCTGTGTATGTGAAAAAAGTGTGTTTTGGTGATAATGATGTTCTATTTCTTGACCTGGGTGGTGGTTATAGATATCTTTGCTTTATGATTATTTATTAAACTGCACATATATATTTTCTGCATAATTATGGACTGAATTTTGTGGTCCCCAAGTTCATACGTTCAAGCCCTAACACCCCATGTGACTGTATTTAGAGATAGGGCCTTTAAAGAGGTAGTTAAGTTTAAATGAGGTTATAAGGGTAGGACCTTAATTCAAAAGGACTGGTGTCCTTCCTTATAAGAAGAGGGCAAGACCACAGGGATTCACGCTCACAGAGAAAAGGCCATGTGAGGGCACAGCAAGAAGGTTGTCATCTGCAAGCCAAGGAGAGAGGCCTCAGCTGGCTCCTTGATCTTGGACTTCCAGCCTCCAGAGCTGTGAGAAAAGAAATTTCTGCTGTTTAAGCAACTTAATCTATGGTATTTTGTTACAGAAGCCCTAGGGGACTAATACATGCACTTTCCTGTTTACGAGTTAAATTTCACAATTTAAAAATGGAGATTTTTAAAAAAAAAATAAATTTCCTAAAAGGAGAATGCTCTATAGAGTTTTTTTTTCTAAATAGTGTTTTTTTCTAAATAGATTAATTTTTAACCATTAAGCTTCAGGAATCCTTGCTTGTCTAGCTTTGGGAGGTGTCTTAATTTGTTTACATAGTTATATGCTTTTGTAAAATTTGCAAACCTAACGTAACTGTAATCTATTGAGATTGATCCACTTCTCACCTTCCCTGGTGTCTGTTGGGTTGCACTGAAGTGGCATTTTGAGGACCTGGCTTGTCACAGTTGAATTGAGGATACGTTTAGTTTGGGTTTAGTGGGACATACCTTTTTGGTTCCTAGTCACTTATGGGTATAGTTATCGTTGGCCATCTGTGGTCATAGTTTGTATCATGATATGAATGTTGGTATCAAAATCCGAAAGTGTCCACCATGGGAAGCGTGGAGATAGTAAAAGAGAAGGACGTGTGAAATGTAAGAACTACAAGCTATCCTGTGGGAATTTTTGTTTCTAATCATGTCCTGTATAAAATTACAAGCAGAGAATTCTATTTTTCTATTTCACAACATCTAGTGAAAAGAGTTGCCTCATGTCAATAATATATTCATAAGCAGCATATACAATTATAAAAGCATCATGGATTTTTTTTTCTTTTTGATGGAATTTGTGCAAGACAGAATTTATCCAAATTCTCATTTGTAGGGCTTAAAGCTGTAGCAGTATTGCAAACAGCAACTACATTTGTAATGGTTCACATATGAAAGAGACTTGGGGGAAGGATTCCCAAATTTGTCAACCATCCTAATAATTCATATGACATGACCAACACTGAGTTAATAAGCAGAAAAACTTCTCTAAACAATTGATAGCAAAAATATTTTGACCAATGGCGCTAGAGGAAAAACAAATTATCTTTCTATTCTGTTTATAGAGAATGATGTTATAAGAAAATCTTTGTCATATGAAAAGGCAATCAAATAATACACAGAAAAAAAAAATTCAAGAGATGTGTCAGGCTATTATTAGCTGTTATTTTTTCTGGATTTTGTAATATTTGTACCATTATATACATTTGTGATTTGTTGTGATTTCTTCTCTTATTCTAAATAAATATTCATTTTGGTACCAAATTGCTCATTCACGGTGTTGTTTTTTAAACAGTGTCCCCCAAATTAATATTAGGCCCTACAAAACCTGGGTCTACCTTAATCTAAACCTAATCAGATATTTGCTGATTTTTCCTTTCTTCTCTGATGGCTCTGTCTTCTCTGTGCTAAGATATAATTTTTCTGTAGCTCTATCTCGTTATATCTTTACACAGTAATTCTATTTGTGAAATTACTGTTATACATTGACTGGCCTCACATCAGTTGGTGTTACCCTTTCTGTGGGAAGAACTATTTTCCACACATTTAATCTCAAGGATATGACCTTCAGTTATATCTCCCATAGCAAAGCAGCTCTAAGCTCTTAGTAATTTCAACCTGCTAAGTCTTTGACTTCGAACTATTGTGTTTTAATGGCTTTGGTGTCTTACTGTTCTATAGCAAAGGAATTGCCAAGGTCTCATATATTTTTACTGATATTTTACTTCATTTACTATCTCAATCTAATCATCTAAACTGAATACTCCTTCAGTTTTTATTCCTGTCTCTTTTTATCATCTTCTTCACAAACATTTTACTTTCTCAGTAACTAAGTCACTTAATGTCACTAATCCCAAGATGCCAGTTAAAAGCTTAGAGGTGAAAGCAGGTAAAAAAATTAGTGTCAATTTAGACCTGTCAGTCAAACACAATTTAATCTATTTTCCTCTGCATGCTTGAAATAATTTCATGGAAGAGAAAGGCATTCTTCCGGCTACCAGGTTTTTTTACTTGAAAATAACAGGAAACTTTCAGGATCACTGAGTAATGAAGTTCGTATACCATATACAGACACTTAAACTGTCACAAACTTAATGGTTTCCTAATACTTTACGGTTTCCTAATACTCTGTGCCCAGAGCTGTGTTAGGGGACATGGTAGCTATTGAAGAGATGATAACATGATCTTTATATTTTCAGGAGGTTATGGTATAATTAGGAGAAGGGGTATGTACACATGAAGTAACTAAAACTGGTACAAGCTAGTAGCAGGGCAAACAGGAAGGAGACAAAGCTACCTATGAACTGGTGCCTTATGATAAATAATTTCAGGATAACAAACAAGATTGGAAAGGATTTAAAAAATGAACTTGAGCAAGTAAAATAATAATACAATATGTTTGGAGATCAAATTTAAGAGTAGTATTGACAACTTATTCATCCTTCCAGATATAGTTCAAAAAGCACCTATGCCCCGGGGGTTTGGGAGAGGGGGAATTGGATGAAGGTGGTCAAAATGTACAAACTTCCTGTTTTAAGATAAATAAGTACTAGGGATGTAATATACAACATGATCACTATAATGAACACTGCTGTATGTTATATATGAAAGTAGTAAAGAGAGAAAATCCCAAGAGTTCTCATCACAAGAAAATTCTTTTTCTATTTCTTTAATTTTGTATCTATATGAGGTGATGGATGTTTACTAAGCTTAGTGCGATAATCATTTCATCATGTATGTAAGTCAAATCATTATGCTTTACAACTGAAACTTACACAATGCTGTATGTCAATTACATCTCAATAAAACTGGGGGAAAAAAAGTGAATTGCCACCATAAATAGGACATTGAAATTCTATCTCCAATGCTTGGTTAGCTTCTGGGTAAGGAGTCATTCATTGTGTTTCATTTATGATCATTGATGGTGTTCAAAAACTTATTTACAGTGACTCAAAGGCAGTCTCTAAAATATCTTAATATTTGAGATATTTTAACATCTCAAATATATAGCGAAATATATTTCGAACACACAGTATTTATCCCTGTGTGATAAATACTGAAATATATAGCGAACACACAGTATTTATCACGTGCCAGACACTGTACAGATACAGATATAGATACGATTGTAGATATAGACACACGCACTCATTTAACCTGAGGCACAGAGAAGTAAAGTAATTTGCCCAAAGTCACAGAGCTGGTGCCTAGTGGAACTGGAATTGGAACCCCAGTTGGCTGACCCCAGAATCCATGTTCTTAACCATGATGCTATCCTGTCTCTCATGCAGGGGAACAAATCTTATTATGTTTCACTCAGTTGTGAAGGAGAAGTGGGATGCTGACAAACATTTTCAGTCCCTGTGAAAACTACCTTGAAGTGTGCCTTCTTAAAAAAAAAACTATTCCATTGTATATATGTGCCACATCTTCTTAACGAGTTATATGTAGTGAGGTGGATGGACCTAGAATCTGTCATACGGAGTGAAGTAAGTCAGAAAGAGAAAAACAAATACTGTATGTTAACACATATATATGGAATCTGAGAAAAAGAAAATGGTTCCGAAGAACCTAGGGGCAGGGGCAGGAATAAAGATGCAGATGTAGAGAACGGACTTAAGGACACGGGGAGGGGGAAGGTTAAGCTGGGACAAAGTGAGAGAGTGGCATGGACATATATACACTACCAAATGTAAAATAGATAGCTAGTGGGAAGCAGCTGCATAGCACAGGGAGATCAGCTCGGTGCTTTGTGACCACCTAGAGGGGTGGGATAGGGAGGGTGGGAGGGAGATGCAAGAGGGAGGGGATATGGGGATATATGTATACGTATAGCTGATTCACTTTGTTATACAGCAGCAACTAACACAACAATGTAAAGCAATTATACTCCAATAAAGATGTTAATTAATTAATTAATTAAAGTAATAGATAATAAAATGGGGGAAAACAGCACCTATGCCCACAAGCCTTCCCATCCTACCTGGTCAAAATGAATCACTCCATTCTCTGCAGTTTGTTAGCCCTCTTTACTTCTCTTGAAGCACTTGCCAAATATAAACTTTTATATCTTACCTTAACATAGGGCAATCTTCTTCCAAATTGACCGTGAACTCCAAATGACACTGATTCATCTTCATCTCTGGACTCTGTACATGGTTTTTCAGTAACAAACCAAACCTCGGGTACCTTGATATTGTGTAATAAGCAGACTCTTTTAGTTGCAAGTGACTGAAACCCAACATAAAAAGTTGAATCTAAAATGAATGTATTGGCTCATGTAACTGAGAAGACCAAGAGTAGGTCTGGCTCTATTTATGTCTTGATCAACAAGCTCAAACAACATTAATTTGTGTTCTGTTTTGTCTTCTCTCTTTGGATACACCCAGAAGTGTGCAATCTTCCTTGAAAGAAATATGGCCGGTTGTTTCCCAGGTCAGATTCCTGTAGGAGACAGCTTCTCCCTCACAGGTCTGTAATCCATCTTGTGGAGGGATTCTGATTGGTTCAGCTCGGTCAGGTGACCATTCTTGATCCAGTCATAGTTTTGCAGGAAAGGGTGTGATACCACAATTGATTAAGCCTGGGTCCTTGTTCCCACTTGTGGCAAGGGATAGGATGGAGAGAACGGTTACTAGGACTGAAAAAACCTACACAAGTTAGGGTAAGGGCAGCTGGGCAGACCAAAATCAAAGGTGTTTATTATAGAAAGGTAGAGTAGGTGCATTGATTTCAGTTACAAATGAAAAGTTGAGATTTGTACAGTAGATGACAAATATGCAATAGTCTCTTATCGTGGAGAACCTGTTGGAAATAAAACGATGTAACAACTACAATGATTATAAAGTGCACTGGGGGTTAGAATGGGGGAGACAGTGAGGACAGAGATATCGGAATGATAATCCAAATATGAGAGGAAGATCTGAGATGTCCATTTAGAAAGTGTGAAGGAAAGATGAGTAAGGTTGTGACTAAGGATTTAGGTGATAAGAAGGGAACTAAGTTATGCTGATTTAAAAATTTTGCCTTCAACAGATATTTGGAAAGAGAGGAGGGGCATATGTTTAGCTTCAAATAAAATAATCTTACTTAATTAGATGGATGGCCAGGTATCTTAAAGTGCATGTCCTTTGAACCAGCATGGAAGACAGAATTTCAGCTTGAGTGAAAGGTGGAATAACAGAGGAGACAATATCAGTATTAATTTGATAGTTGAAGCCACGATGTTGAGTGAAGGCACTTTCTGGAGAAAGCGTAGGAGCATGAAAACTGGAAATTGTGGTTGGATTTTACCTGTGGGAGAGGGGTTTCAACGAGGTAGAAGAGGAAGGTGCCCAATAACAAGGGCTCAGGGAGGAAATGAGGCAGTAGAGGGTTAGACCACTTGGCTCTAAAGAAGAAGAAAATTAAGAAGATTGATGTAAAGGGCAGCAGAGTCAGGTTGAAATGTACTCAGTAAGAGGCAGTGACTAAAAGGAAAGAAGATAAATATAAGAAGAATCTTTAATGGAGGAAAGATTGAGAATCAGAGCCAAGGAGGAAAGAATTGTTCTCTCTCGGTATTCCAGGGGAAATGACAAGATACCCTGATTCTGCCAAGGGGATAAAGGAACATGTTCTTTCTTACCATCTGCTGATACTCGTCATTGTTGGGGGTGGACATTAGCTTCTGGAGAGCGAAAATTTGGAGGCATTAGGGGGAAAAATCACAGAATTTTTAGATAAAAGATATTGTTTTATTCTTCTGAAGCTCTGAAGAGTACCAATGGGGTGCAAGCGCTGCTCATAAATTTCCTAAATGGAGATAAATGGTGTTATAAAAGCTGACTTTGAACAATGAGGAAATGGCCACACCGAAGGCTTTGCACACTATCCAAAGCCAGCCTGTCTTGGCCCGTGTACCCACGCACCTAATAATCTCCGTGTAGACGATAAAGAAGTATAGTGAATGTTGCTGTCTATAAGCACCTAGGTAACAATTAATCATAATTTGCTGATTACAGAGCCCAGGCTTCCCAAGTTTGAATCCCAGATTCTCCTCAGAACAATACTTCTGTGACTTTGGAGAAGTTTCTGAACTTCCTCTGCATCAGATTCCCCAGCTGGAAAATGGGTATAATAATAGAAATCTGTATAATGGGGTTGATGTTAAAAATAAATGAGGTACTATACGTTAAACGTTTATGAGTGCCAGGCACATGGTGAACATAAATGTTAGGTATTATATTTAGTAATCTCTGCATTGGGGTTTAAGGAAAGAAAATCATCAATAATTACTCTGAAAACTAACTTAGGATGTGATGAAATCTCAATGAATTGAACTTTAAACATTTTGTAATATAAGTATTTTTAAAATTCCTATCAAATACAGTCTTTTGCTTTTAAAATGGATGTTTTTGGTTTTCAAAGAGTTATTATAGAGTTTATTTAGAAAGCATACACCCCTCGTATGTAGCTTGGAGTACATGATTACGGAATGTTCATCTTAATTAATTTGTTCATTGTTTGATTAACTCATTTATTCATTTATCGAGTCAATCAGTATTTCTATAGAGCATCTAACAATTGCATTAGCCAGGTTCCTACTTTCATAAAAGCCACATAAAGAGGATTAATTACTGAGGTATGAAAACAAATGTATACAGCTTCATCGCCCATAAGAGAATTTTCTTTACAATATCATCCATGACTACATTTTCCTGAAATTTAAGTATATGATTTAATTTTTACCAGTTTGAAGGTATCTGTGTTCTATATTACAAGGCCCTCTTGGAACTGTGCATAAAAGAAATAAAATGTTCTTTATCCATATATCCTTTTTTTCTTTTTAAAGTAAGGTTTATTGAACTATAATTCACACACAGTAAAATTCACCTTTTTCAGTGTACAATTTTATGAATATTGATAAACACATACAGTTGTATAACCACCACCATGATCAAGATACAGCATATTTCCATCACAAAAATGTCCCCATGTCCATTTGCAGCCAATTCCTTACTCTCAGCCACAGCTCCTGGCAAACCCTGATCTCTTTTCAGTCCCTAATGTTTTGAGATTTCCAGAATGTCACATAAATGGAATTATACAGCATATAGCAGGTTGAACCTGGATTTTTTCACATTGCACTGTGCATTTGAGATTTATCAATGTTGAATTACTGTCACTAGTTTCTTTTTTATGTTCTTTTTTTAAATTACTATTTCATTGTATAGATGTACCAAAGTTTATTTATCTGTTCTCCAGTTGACGAAAATTTGGCTAATTTCCAATTTTGGTAATGAAGCCACTAGAAAAATTTATGTATGGCTTTTCTGTGAATATATGGTTTTATTTCTCTTGAGTATATACCTAGGAGTGAGATTGCTGGGTAATATAACTAAATATTTAGCTTATAAGAAATTGCCATATTTAAGAAATTATTACCTATTCCAAGATTATGAAGATTTATGCCTATGTTTTAAAAAAAAAAGAAAAGAAATTGCCAAACTGTTTTCTAAAGTGGCTATCTCAATTATGCATTCCCGTTAACATTGCTTTGTTAATTGTATTGCTTTTTTCAAAGTATCAGATTTGGTTTCTTTGATTCTCGCTATTGTTCTTCTGTTTTCAATTTTAATGATCTCTGCTCTTACCTTTATTATTTCCTGTCTTCTGTTTGCTTTGTCTTTAATTCTCCTCCCCTTTCCCACATGCCCCTTGTTTCTTATGGTAAGAAATTTTATCATTGATTTGAAATGTTTCCTTTTTTCTAATAGAAACATTTAAAGATATAAATTTTCCTCTAAACATTGCCTTAGCTGTATCCCATAGATTTTGATATGGACAATACCGTGTTTTTATTTTTATACCATCAAGATATTTTCCAATATTGTCTGTGAGTTCCTCTTTAACACGTGTTATTTACCAATCTGTTGTTTTATTTTCAAATATTTGAGTATTTTTCAGATATCTTTCCACTATTGATTTCTAGTTTAATTCTGTTGTGCTTAGAAAACATACTTTGAATGATTTCAATTCTTATAAATGTATTGAGGATTGTTTTAAAGCCTAGAATATTATTTACCTTAGCGAATTTTCCATGTGCACTTAAAAAGGATGTATATTCTTCTGTTGTTGGGTAGATGTGGACTCATCTATGAGTGTCATTTAGGTCAATCTCGTTGACAGTGTTCTTCCAATTTTCTCTGTATTTACTTTTGTCTATTTGTTCTATCAGTTATGGAGAAGAGTATCGAATTTGCTAACTATGATTGTGAATTTGTCTGTTTTTTCCTTTCAATTCTATCAATTTTTATTTCACTATTTTGAAATTCTTTTGTTAAGTTATTTCCACTTAGAACTGGTGTCTTCTTGGTGAATTTTCCCCTTTAAATAAGGCTGGTCAAAAATGCTGTAAAATTCATAAACCTTGAGGTTGTTTGTGAAGTAAGATTAATTATATGCTAAACCCAAAACTGATTTATTCAATAATTATTTGATTTTCACATATGACTTAGTGGCTGAGTTTATTGATCATGCATGCAGAATATTTTTTTAAGTCGCCAAACTTTCAGTTTAATTATGTATTAAAAGTATGTGACCCTTTAACAGGTATAAATATCAAAAGTCAAACTTAGAAAATAGACATCAGAAATATACTAGTTCTCATCATGCTCTTCTATGTCCCTTAGGGCCTTGTACATACCTCTACTCTGATTCTTTTTTTGTTTATTTCTCTCTCTTATCATGCATATATGTGGGACAAGAACTGAATCTGAATCTCTGGTGGCCAGGCTAATAGTTGCTTTACAGAAAGTGCTAAATAAAGTGTAAATATATGAACACATAATGAATGACTCAGGCTTTCTTCACTTTGCAGAAGATTTCCATTTTAAATTCTGAGCTATCCTAAGATATTTGAGTTTTATGTTATAGAGTACCAACCATCCTAATTTGCTCTTGTTTCCGCGTTGTAAGCCCTGCCTCCCAAGAAACCCTTCAGTCCTGGGGAAACTGAGATGGTAGGTCACCCTACAGCCTCTCAGGTTGCATCTAAATGTTTAACATGGAAACAGAATTGTGTGAGTAGAAATGCTTTTTCAGCTGTAAGGTTGAGGTCAGAGCATTATGCTTATGATTATAATTGAACCACGAAGTTCATTAACATGATTTTAAACTGGAGCACTTAGGTCTTCAAAAATTACAATTTGAATGAATGATGATTATAAATTTCACTTTTATTTTCCTGTGGAAATTTGTCCTCCCTTGGTAAAAATAGCATTTTTGTGACTTGCTTTGGTTGACTTTTGATTCACAGGAGGTAGAGAAAGCAAAATTGAATTTTAAAATGCTGTTTGTCCGTGGGATTACACCGAACCAGGTGAAAAGGGGAACACTGAGTTAAGAAGCCAGAGGGGTGTTTGAATAATGCCATAGAGCACGTATTTGACGGAGTTGCCTATGTTGTGTATTAACCACCTCCAAGAGAAAATAGGCTTAATTTTGTTGGAGCAAACTGATAGAATAAGCTAACTGTCCTATTTGACACTGATTCTTCATGACCTTTCTTTTCCTTCTATAAACCCCAATTTCAATACCTTCCTCTGTTTTGCAGCAAAGTGGTTTTTTTGATATTGCAACAAGATATTATGCAAATATAAATCACATTAGATTAGAATTACTCCTTAACAGCAAGAGCAATGTTCTTACTAGCAAGATAAGTGTAAATGTCTTTAATTATCTTTTATTACACAAAGTCTGAGAGCAAAGTATCAGGCTGCAAATAGAAACAATCAGCTAGACTGGATTGGAGAACTAGATTGTTAATTCAATTCACAGAGGACAAAGCAGTTAATTACATTCTAAGACCAACTTTCTCGGTGCCTTATGATTTGAGATGCATTTGAGATGTATAAGCTGATACAGTCGTCATCTGTATCTTTCACACGATGGATAGATTCCAACAAAATAATGACTCTGGCATAATTGAGAAGCAGTTCTAAGATGTAGAAGTCAGAAGTTGCTGCCATAGATGAGACACAAAGAAAACAAATAGGGGATGACTGTCAATTTCCACAGCAATCGGGTTTTTCTGCTTCTTCCAATTTTTAAACCGGAAGATCAGTGATGAATAATAATGCCCAGTTTCAAAATGTTTAGAGTTAATTGAAATGTGCCTATTAGGTCCTTATTTCTTCATGGATATGTCAGTTTAAAAAGAAGCTTTAGAAAGCAAGGCAAAAACAGTATGAAGAAAGCTACGTGTTTGGGAATATTGTCCAGCGTTCCTCTGCAGTAGGTATTTTATTCTCTGTTTCAGGTATAGAGGAAGAGATTTTGCAGGAAAAAAATGGCCAAAAATCTTGTCTCTTTCCTAAAATTGTTAACAACAGTTAACATATATTGAGTGCTTGTATATGAAAGGCTAACCCTGCCAGTGAAGGACTTACTATTATCATATCAATTTTAAAAATTAAAAAAATTCTGATACGTAGTTTAACTTGCTCATGTAGGGACCCACAGCTAATAAATGGAAGACCTAGTTGGGTTTTTTTTTTTTTTTTTGAAGTATAGTTGATTTACAAAGTTGTGTTAATTTCTGCTATACAGCAAAGTGATTCAGTCATATATATATATATATGTATATATGTATTCTTTTTCACATTCAGAAGCGAGAGTTTTGAAGCACAGAGTGCCTGAACAAAGCTGGTGGTCTCTACCAGCTCGTCTCTACAAAGAACATCTCTTCATGTATCTGTGGGAATCTGTGTGTTTACATCTTGTACTCACACAGATCCTAAGACTGGGATATTCTTTTGGTTTATAAGATTTATGTGTTTTATTAAATAAAAGTCTTAACTTTACCCATCAATATCTAGTATTAAATACTATGTCTCACCCATGAGATAAATGTATATCAAAATACCAACTTGGGAAACAGACCTAGGAAATATACAAGTTATATTTCCATTATACTCCTCTGTGCCCCATAGCACCCATCACACATAATAAACCAGCCTTTGACAAAACATGGAAAGGCAGGTTAGTATGGAAAGAAAGACTTCAGGATCCTTGACTGTCAGTAACCCAGATGGCTATAGACAACCATTCTTCATTGATACCTAGCACGTCCTAACCTATAGATCATGAGCTGTCTTCCTGATTTCCTACCCAATCTCAATAGATACTGCACTGATTCTTCCCACAAGTTACTGCCTTACATGCACTGTTGCTTCTTATGGATTTATTTATAGGCACATAACAACCTTGCAGTCATTTCAGTTAAGCAGTATCTATAAAAAGTAAGGTGTATTGAATTGCTTCAGTAAACCTCAGCTACCTGGTGAGGGAGAGAACTTTGCTCTTCATAGGTTGATCAAATTAATGACTGAAAAAAAAATCATTTGAATGTGTGTTACATTCTAAGATGTTCTATTCTCTAAATCTTATCTAGGATGATCTGAGGAAGCCCAAGGTAGGATTACACATCTGCAAATATGATAAGTGTTTAGTCTGTAAATTATTTAATCTGTACCTCAGTGGTTTTATGTCTTTAGCTGTTACTCTAAATGGTTTATTTATGTGTGTATTTATTTATTCATTTAATGCCTGGTCAGACCTAGATTAAGATCAACATCCAAACAAACATCAGAGGTATCATGGGAGAGACAAAATTGAAAACATCCATTCTGATGGAAAGAAGAAAGTCAGGCACACAATGATAAATGACAAAGGAAAGGTAAAATGTAGAGCTGTACTCTTCAATATAGCCAGTAGCTTTTTGTGGCTATTGAGCACTTGAAACATGGAGAATTTAAATTAAGATGTGCTATCATATAAAATACATGCTGAATTTTGAAGACATCAAGAATAAAAATTTTTTAATATCTCAATAATTTTTATATTGATTGCATGTTGAAATGATGATATTAGAGTTTGATTAGCTCTGCTTCAGAGACTAAGTCTAATTTATTTGAGGGCAGCCAACCAGAGAGTCTGTAAGGCCAGAAGAGACTCATGGCATTCCTCTCTTAACCTGAGCCATAGCAGACATCCATAAGCAACAGTGGCACTTTCCCATAACTCAAATTCAACTTTAGAATCCTTCTCAAAAAAAACAAAATTCTTCTGAAAACACATCTTTCACTCTCCTACATTAGTCCTAAGAGTTTATCTCTAGAATGGAGAGTGAAAGCTTTGGTGAACCTCTAAGATCTTCTTTCTACTACTGTCAGACTCATATACACTTATCCCCACTGGGTATGCAGGATCAGGTTGAGATGCTGGGTCCTGCATCTCCCTGATTAGTCTCAAGACCCCTTCTTTCCTCATTGTATATCTTCATTCACCAAAGAACAGGGACTAATTCAAAACAGCACAGGAATCAATGGAAGAGTTACTTATAATCAAATGTCTATTTACTCCTTTTATTAATCAATCTCTGACCCTGAAAATACAAGGGAAATAAAAGAATCAAGGAGACAATATGCAGATTATTGAACAAAAGACATGATTTTGACATCAGGTGATGTTTCCTTTCCTGACATCAGGTGATGTTTCCTTTCCTGTTATTTCCCTTTACTATTTATTTCTTTCCTGTTTATTTCAACTGTGGAATTAGTGTAACACCTTTGGTGAGAAAGAAAGAAAGAAAGAAAGAAAGAAAGAAAGAAAGAAAGAAAGAAAGAAAGAAAGAAAGGAAGAAAGGAAGAAAGAAAGAGAAAGAGAGAGAGAGAGAGGGAGGGAGGGAAGGAGGGAGGGAGGGAGGGAGGAAGGAAGGAAGGAAGGAAGGAAGAGAGATAGAAAGAAAAAGATCTGACAGTTTCTATAGCTTCTGACACTTCTCATGTCTCCTGGCATCTATTTGCACATTAGGAGGTACCATGGGGGCTGCTAGTTCCATATTTCCAAATTTAGGCAAATGCAGAGAGACAGACCTAAGGAGAGAAACAGGTGAGCAGCGAATGTAGAGGAGAAGGTGCCGAATTTGTTCTCAACCCAGCCAGCATCAAAGAGCTTAACCCCTCGCAACTTGTAAAGCACAAATAGTGTTTAACTGAATGAGGGCTTTGGTACTCCTCAGCACCTATGATTTCAAAGCAGAAATGAGGGGCGAGTTGGAGGGGTGATGAGGATGGGGGAAGGAGAGGGCTGACTTAGAAAATATTTTTCTTGAATTTCTATCACACTTTTTTTTTGATGAGATGCAAAAAGAAGGATGTGTGACTAAACACAGTATTCAATATGTTTCCCTAAGATCTTTCTTAGAACTACCTTCTGCAGAGCAGATTTTCTATCATAGCTAGAAGGCATCATAGAATTAATCTGAAGCAATCCATTCATTTCTTAAATAAGCAGAGTAAGGTTACCAAATAGATGATTTGCCTCAAGTCACATGGCTGCTCACAGGCTCAACTGCAACTGACTCCCAGATAGCCTTTCTCAGCTGGGACTCATCTGAACCACAGAAAGCATAACGCATGCATGATATTTACTCAGTTCTCCCAAGGATGGTACAGAGCTAGTACCATTTTGGAGTAATAAGAGAGAAGTTAATTCATAACATCCAGTGGATGTCTTAGGACATTAGGGCATAATTCTCTTGCAGAAGTCTGGTTGAAAAAGGCTGTAAATAGCACACTCTCACCATCTGGATTTCCCCTGTCATAAACTATTTGGAAGCTGATCCATAAAATGGAAGCCACAGTGAGTTTATAGGAGTTATAAATTTGAAGTATAAACCTTACTGGTTTGGGCTGCTAGAAGATTCCAGACTATGGACACAGGGCTGTTTCATCTGTGACCTTGAGTTATGATAAATTTTAGATGAGCAGTGGATAATACATTTAAGGGACATCACTTTGGCTCCACCTTGAACAGAAGCATAAATTTCACTTGTGTTCTAGTTTTTGTAATAACGGCTTTGCCGTAAAAAGTTTCCTAAATAGCTCGGCACTGGAGAGGCTAGTAAATAAAGCACTCTGTGTGTTCATTAGAGAAGGTAAAATGCCACAAAATTCAACAATTACCTGCAAATAATTGTCAGGAACTTTTTTCCTAAAGGAATTGACTCTTCCTCTAGGTGGGCATCCATCACCAAAGGTGGAGAGAAGCAATAACCCCCCTCACAGGTCATGATGATGACCAGGAACAATCAAAGTTAAATATTATCAGAAACAGAAAGCAAAATTCAGCAGTAGCAGAGCCAAGCAGTAATTTAGGTTCATCACTTTACTGACAAATGATCACTTATTTTTCTTATAGTTTGTCCGTGGATAATTAAATATTTTCAAGGGAAAGAAATAGTAACACTCACTGAAATGAATCTGTCTTTGGAGGGGGTAACCTTGATTGTTTTTGATGCCCTTACCAAAGCCAGTTTCTAAATTTAATTTCTGTATAACTATCTATTTTAACCCAAATAGCATGGCGTGTCAGAAGAGAGGTTCATGTCCCTCCTGAAGACATCTATTGTGGGGTTTGATGGAGTCGGAGTACAGTTCAGGATTCAGAATGCTGAGTCACTGGTTGAAGTTGCTATGAGTTGACTGAAATGAGAAATTGGAATCAGGTTGAGAATGAAGGGTCCAGAATAAACCACTGTGGCATAAAACTATTTTGAGCTGAAGCTATTTGAGTTCCTAAAATCTCTCATCTGCCTAAAAGCAGAGCCTCCCCAAAGAACTCAGTGGCCATAAACTCCTCTCTGGAAGCATCTCTAATCTTGTCTTCCATAAGATGAGAAATGGGCACTGCACCCAAATAAACATTGTCACAAAACTATCATATCTCTCATCTATTCTCCCAAGGGTCTATTTATTCATCTTTCAAAAAAAACATTTGTTATTTCCATAAGTGTCCTTTCTTCCCCCTTCTAAAAAGTCATTTTTATCTCCCAGAAGTTCCCCTTTTCCAACCCCATTCACTATTAAGATGGTATAAAAGCCCCAAACTCTAACAACCTTCCTGAGTCAAGTTTTTCTCTGAACTCCATGTACATGTATATAAATAAAAATCTGTATTTTTTCTCACTAATGTCTTTTGTCAGTTTAATTTGCACTCCTCCATAATGGAACTTAAAAGGGTAGAGAAGGTTTTTTTTCCTCCCACCAACAAGGATCAAGGTCACAGAATCAGATCATGTTTCTGTATAGTATGATGGTGGTCACTTCCTTGCCTGTTTCTACAAGACTGGAAAAATCAACCCATGGCTACCTAGTTATTTTACTTAAAAGTGAGGAGTGATCATGTGACCCTGTTTGACCAATGAAATAAGAGAAGGCATTTTCTGGAATTGGTTTCTGCTTTCCTGATCAAAGTGGCAAAGGTTCTGGGCATGCCCCATCTGTCTTTTCTTCCTCCCTTGAATGTGGATGCAGTGTTTGAAGCAGCAACAGCCAACTACCATCTATGAAGGGAAGAACATGAGAACAGAAGACAATTTTCTAACAATGAAACAAAAAGTTAAAAAGAGAGTTTGACTTTGGGGCCGTGATAGTATCACTAAACAGGTAAACCCAAACTATCACCTTCCTGCTTCAGGACATTTCGTTAGGAGAGAAAATTTATCCCAATTTGTTTAAGCCACTATAGCAGCATATAAGTTCAGGCAATTGACATCCTAATGAATGAAAACAGATAAGACAAAGCCAGGAACCCAGAGACCAGAATGAGGAGGGGTAGGGAAAATCTGGAGATGTTACGTAGCTCACTGCTTCTGCTGTTTCCCTCTATTCCTGCAGAATTTTACTTGAAGTTTAACTTGCTCGGTATCTTCACTCCCTTCCAGGAGCCTAATATCAGAGAAGGGAATTACGTGAGCCAATTGCAGTGGCTGGGTATTGCGTGTTTCCTCCTGACTGTAGCTCATGTTTGGACAGAGGAAAATGTCCTCCTGTCCTGTCCTCTCTTCACCCCCTTCAGAAGAGCCTTTGAAATCCTCTAACAGCAGTTGAGTGAGTGAAGTGGGTAATTACACTGCTTCCTTTCACTCAGAGCAAAGAGGAGCATTTCTACCTCTTATCAGACCTAATGAGTGGCTCTTCTGCTGAGAAGCTGGAGGTCTAGAAGGGAAGGAATGATATGGAAACACATAGAAAATATTTCCTGGGGATGACGGTGCAGAGCGTGTGGTACATGGGAGATGAGCTATACATAAAAGTACCCGTTTGCTAGTGTTCCTGCCCCAGGAAGGGGCAGCTCAGCGGAGAGACCGGCTCTCCACTGGGTTCACAGATGGGTACGCTGTCTGACACTGTGTCAGACACAGAAGATTCCTGGATTGTCCATACAAAGCAAAATATGACTGAAAAGTGCACATAATTTTTTACACTCAAATAAAAGAAATACAAAAGTCTTATTTGTTTGTCACAAATCTGTGATTTAATATACCCTCCTTCCCTCCCCCACCAAATCCATTTTCCCTGAAGCTGAAGTGCATCTTTCGGTGATTTTCTTTCATCTTCGTGATTAGATTGCCCTCGATGAGTGTCCTCTCTTAGGGCCCAAAGATCCCTGGAGAGATGGGGTAAGGAGAACAGGGAGGGACGATCTTAGAAACATTTATGGAGGGCCGACAGTGAACCAGGTAGTATCTTAAGAGCCATATTAAATTACTGTGAAAAACAAGACAACAGGCCCCAAATGCAGTTGCTTCTGCTAAGCCCTGAGTTGCCAAACCGAGACTTAAAAATTACAATATGGGTTCTCCCAGAAATGGAATCTTAAGGCAGTCAGGCAGGAATCACCTGCCTAGCACTGGTTAGGTGATCTGCCTGGTAGACCGCTGCATTCCCTAAAAGAAAGGAACCTCACCATAACCAACCTGCTTTTTGGCCAGTATAATTCCCTTGTTCCCACTCCCTTCTGCCTGTAAAGGTCTTTCATTTTGTAGAGTTCCTGGAGCTCCTTTCCACCTGCTAGACTGCATGCTGCCTGATTTAAATCAATTTTTGCTCAAATACACTGTTAACATTTTTAATATGCTTCCGTTCACCTTTTAACCCTAGACACTGGGCGTGGTGCGGTTGGAAAGGTGTGCGTGGGGTGGGTAGTGGGATAGGAGATGGGGGATCTGGGTGGGGCACACGCCATATGGGAGGAAATAGGGTGGCAGAGCAGGGTGGAGCCTATGGGGTAAGGGGTGGACATCAGGACACGTAGGGCGGCAAAGGACCCAATCTTCTGTACCACACTGGGATGAGTAGGTAAGATGTCAGTTCCCTGGGGAAAGAGACATTGATGGAATAGCAAGGGCCCTAAGAGAGAGAAAGTCTAAAAGGTGAGAAAGTGTCAGAAACATAGACAAACGTTGGCACTTCCTATTTGACACTTTACCCGGGGGCAGGGCTTTGTGAATTCTCTGACTGGAATCCAAAATGCTCTCTCCAAACACTTCCGACCTCTCCAAGAGACACAAACAAACGGACCACATTAACGCAACTGCGAGCTCATCACATTGACTTGGCAACAACTAAGCCATCTCCACGCCGAAGGGCAATGGTGCTGAAGATATTTAGCCGAGGAAACTAATCACTGAGGACCAGTTTCTGCTCGAGGAGAAATAGTGATTATGAGCAGATCAGTGCTTACTGTCAAAAGGCTTGGAAAATGTCTTTACTTTAGTTTCACTCTGTGCTGACTTCACACTTTTTCCCCCCAAAAGTTTACAGAAGTAATTTCACTAACACGCCCACCAAGGAGACTAAAATTACAATAGGCAAATGGCTTCAGAAGAAAAATTAAGAACACAAAGGATTTGAATGGAAGGCCCAGATATCATAGGTCTGCCTACTAAAATTCTCATCATGAAATCAGAAATGCAAATATAGGGAATTTCCTGGCGGTCGAGTGATTAGGACTCCGCACTTCCATTGCAGGTGACCCGGGTTCGATCCCTAATCAGGAAACGAAGATCCCATGCAGCCAAAAAATTTGTTTTATAAATGCAAATATAAGGGCTGGAAAGGTTACAGGTCATAGCTGGGGTGAACCAATCTCGGTGATTCAGCGGAATTCATAGACCCTTTTATTACCTCTATGGAGCTTGAAGCCTTTTGTTTGTAACACAGTGACTGTCTTTTGAAACAGATTAACATCGGAAAAGGGTAGGTCTTACTAATGTATTTCAGGTACTTACAAAGGCGCCTGTTTTGTTTCCTACAACTCAGTTATAGAATTTACAAATCTTATGAGGGCAATATTTAATCTTATTTTCTCCAGTAAGGGAGGATAAATAATTTTGCCTCTACCTTCCGAGTTCTTGGCTGAGACCACCAGAAATAAAAGACAGATTAATAAGAGAAAAACAAACAGAAGTTTCTTAACATGTTTCCCCACGTATAAAAGAGAGATACCAGGGAAAACGAGTAACACTCCATGGTGGTCTGAACCACCACCTTAAACACCGTCTTCAGCTAAAGGCAAAAGAAGGAAAAGTATGGGGGTGGGTGGGGGGAGAGTCTGGGAGGTTACCAGGTAAAGCCTGGTAAACAAGGGTAAGGTTAGTTCTTGTAGATTTAAACTGGTGTCTTCTCCATTGATAAGATGCTCTTGTGATTCAGTCATCCTTCCCTTCCTGATACAGAGAAGGAGACACCCTTACAAATGGAGGTTTTCTTTATCAAAGTAAAATTCCCTTATAAAAGGGTAACTTCTACTGTGGTTTGCAGAGCTTCTCCTGGGTCTGTTGTTTCTCAAAATAATCAGCTCAGAATAATTCTTATGCCAGAGAGGTATACTTTGGTGTGGCATATCCTAGTACCCTTCACTTCCAAGATAAAACATGAAGCTACATTTTGGGGTCATGGAAGCAATATTAATTATAAAGCATGGAATATTTGTAGTGTTTGGAGCAGAGCAATCTGTGAAAGAGAGAAGAAGGAAAAACAGAGCCTTGGATATTTTTCAACTTTCCCATTTTTTCTTAGCTGTTCCTTGATCCTTAAAGAGATTAATACTCTGCCTATATTATATGTTATACACAGAAAAGAATCATGTAGGACAAACATAATGACTTGAAATATAAAAATGACTTACAGAGAAGAAGTACATTTATAGGAAACCATTCTCTGCAGAGCTTTCCTGAAAGTCTCTGGGAATTTATGAAATAATTTTGCTGATGAACCTTATTTTTAGATTTACCCCATGACAGTCCCCTTGAAAAAGGAATGGGAATTCTGTTTATGCTACAGAAATGGAGGTTCTTCTCAGCAGTCAATAGAAAACAATGGATATCAATTACACAGCTGGAACTGCTGACTTGATCAGATTTTATAACTTTCTTCTCTGGGGGTCTTTTTAATAAATCCGTGGAGAGGAGTGTCATGTGTTTTATGGGAATGTTCCAGTGTTTTATTCTATACATAGAAACAAGTAACTAAAGGTAGCTTGACCACCCTGGAGTGACTCACCTTCCTAAATACATAAAAGTTAATGCCAAACACATACAGAATGTTAGATCTTTATTAGATCTGGAAGGAGTTGTTATCTTTGTTTCTAGGACTTAAAGGGCACTCTGATTTCTTTTATTATCTTCTTCTTTTTTTTTTTTTTAACTTTGTATTATTTATCTCTCTACTCAGAGGGGAAATCAACTAGATATGCTGCTTTGGACAAGGTCCAAGGGTCTTTCGCTTCCTTTTCTAATTTATCTCCTCCCTGACTGCCACTTGCATTGAACAGGATCTGGTTTAGGAGATCTTATCTAACTTTCTGTCAATTGGAGATAATAAAAGCATCTGCTTGTTAGGTAAGGGTGCCATAAGGATTAAATGAGATAATACATGCAAAGGATTTAGAGCAGTGTCTGGCACATAGTAGTAAGTTCTTAAAAATGTTGGCAACAAGTCATCAGAAAGTCATCAAAAAGAAAAAAAAGTCCTGCTTATTCTTTCATGACACTTCTGATCAAGTCAGAGAGTGATTTCAGTAAAAACAATAATAATCAAAGTGTATGTTCCTCTGTTCTTGCAAGAAAGGGTCACTATGAAATCTTGAGGAGGCTTTGCTATTCTTTCCTATTTTTTAATTAAATTTCCACAGTTCTGGAGTGTTTAACTTCATATTTATGAGACTCACCTGGGGCTGGGGCGTGGGTAAAATGCAGATGATCAACTCCTTTGCCCATTCTCAGAAGATTCTTCTTCAGTAGACTTGGGGAAGGGGCAGGAATCTGTGCTGTCAAAGGCTTCTTCCACCCCCCATTTTCCTGCAGTGGGTCCACGGAGGAGCCCAGACTTACCATCTAGCTGAGAGCCTGACAATAGGCTCATTACATTTATTGAATTGCTACTAAATTTGATTTTCTCAGTAGTTGATGTGTTGAGAACTCTCTGTACTTTTAAAGCTCTTTCAAGAGATTTAAGAAATCTCTACCTTATGTGTGGACAGTTCCCACACATAACCTAACTTTTTTGGAAGATTCCCAGTGGGATACTTAAACCATCATTTCAGAACCCTTGAGTCTTTTTCCAAAGTGCTCAGAAGGCATCCACAGCTTTCCAGGATCTTCCAGTCAAAGCTTTTGCCATCTGCTGGATTTGGCGCTTGGTTTCCACTACAGGTGTAGACACCATTGTTGAGTGTCTAGCCTTACTTTATTTAAAAAAAATTTTTTTGTTTGTCTTTGAAGTATAATTGACCTGTAACACTATAGTAATTTCTGGTGCACAATATACTGATTTAGTACTTCTATACATTACAAAATGATCACCACTATACTCTAGTTACCATCTGTCACCATACAAAAATATTAGATTATTACTGACTATATTTTCCTCACTGTACATTTTATGCCAGTGACTAATTTATTTTGTTTTTTTTTTTGGTTTTTTGGATTTTTTTAATGTTTATTTATTTATTTTTCTTATTAGTCATCCATTTTATACACATCATTGTATACATGTCAATCTGAATCTCCCATTTCATCACACCACCACCCCACCCCCCCACCGTTTTCCCCCCTTGGTGTCCCTACGTTTTTTCCCTACTTCCGTGTCTCAATTTCTGCTCTGCAAACCGGTTCATCTGTACCATTTTCTAGGTTCCACATATATGCATTAATATACGATATTTGTTTTTCTCTTTCTGACTTACTTCACTCTGTATGACAGTCTCTAGATGCATCCACGTCTCTACAAATGACCCAATTTCATTCCTTTTTATGGCTGAGTAATATTCCATTGTATATATGTACCACAACTTCTTTATCCATTCGTCTGTTGATGGGCATTTAGGTTGCTTCCATGACCTGGCTATTGTAAATAGTGCTGCAATGAACATTTTGGTACATGACTCTTTTTGACCTCTGGTTTTCTCAGGGTATATGCTCAGTAGTGGGATTGCTGGGTCATATGGTAATTTCATTTTTAGTTCTTTAAGGACCCTCCATCCTGTTCTCCATAGTGGCTGTATCAATTTACATTCCCACCAACAGTGCAAGAGGGTTCCCTTTTCTCCACACCCTCTCCAAGAGTTGTTGTTTGTAGATTTTCTGATGATGCCCATTCTAACTGGTGTGAGGTGATACCTCATTGTAGTTTTGATTTGCATTTCTCTAATAATTAGTGATGTTGAGCAGCTTTTCATGTGCTTCATGGCTATCTGTATGTCTTCTTTGGAGAAATGTCTATTTAGGTCTTCTGCCCATTTTTGGATTGGGTTGTTTGCTTTTTTAATATTGAGCTGCATGAGCTGTTTATATATTTTGGAGATTAATCCTCTGTCCGATGATTCATTTGCAAATATTTTCTCCCATTCTGAGGGTTGTTTTTTCATCTTGTTTATGGTTTCCTTTGCTGTGCAAAAGCTTTTAAGTTTCATTAGGTCCAACTTGTTTATTTTTGTTTTTATTTCCATTACTCTAGGAGGTGGATCAAAAATACCTTGCTGTGATTTATGTCAGAGAGTGTTCTTCCTATGTTTTCCTCTAAAAGTTTTATAGTGCCCAGTCTTACATTTAGGTCTCTAATCCATTTTGAGTTTATTTTTGTGTATGGTGTTAGGGAGTATTCTAATTTCATTCTTTTACGTGTAGCTGTACAGTTTTCCCAGCACCACTTATTGAAGAGACTGTCTTTTCTCCATTGTATATCCTTGCCTCATTTGTCATAGATTAGTTGACCAGATGTGTGTGGGTTTATCTCTGGGCTTTCTATCCTGTTCCATTGATCTTTGTTTCTGTTTTTGTGCCAGTACCATGTTGCCTTGATTACTGTAGCTTTGTAATATAGTCTGAAGTCAGGGAGTCTGATTCCTCCAGCTCCTTTTTTTTTTCCCTCAAGACTGCTTTGGCTATTTGGTGTCTTTTGTGTCTCCATACAAATTTTAAGATTTTTTGTTCTAATTCTGTAAAAAATGCCATTGGTAATTTGATAGGGATTGCATTGAATCTGTAGATTGCTTTGGGTAGTATAGTCATTTTCACAATATTGATTCTTCCAATCCAAGAACATGGTATATCTCTCCATCTGTTGGTATCATCTTTAACTTTTTCATCAGTGTCTTATAGTTTTCTGCACACTGGGCTTTTGTCTCCCTAGGTAGGTTTATTCCTAGGTATTTTATTCTTTTTGTTGCAGTGGTAAATGGGAGTGTTTCCTTAATTTCTCTTTCAGATTTTCCGTCATGAGTGTATAGGAATGCAAGAGATTTCTGTGCATTAATTTTGTATCTTGCAACTTTACCAGATTCATTGTTTAGCTCTAGTAGTTTTCTGGTGGCAACTTTAGGATTCTCTCTGTATAGTATCATGTCATCTGTAGACAGTGACAGTTTTACTTCTTCTTTTCCAATTTGGATTCCTTTTATTTCTTTTTCTTCTCTGATTGCCGTGGCTAAGACTTCTAAAACTATGTTGAATAATAGTGGTGAGAGTGGACATCTGTGTCTTGTTCCTGATCTTAGAGGAAATGCTTTCAGTTTTTCACCATTGAGAATGATGTTTGCTGTGAGTTTGTCATATATGGCCATTATTATGTTGAAGTAGGTTCCCTCTATATCCACTTTCTGGAGAGTTTTTATCATAAATGGGTGTTGAATTTTGTCAAAAGCTTTTTCGGCATCTATTGAGATGATCATATGGTTTTTATTCTTCAGTTTTTTAATACGGTGTATCACATTGGTTGATTTGCGTATATTGAAGAATCCTTGCATCTCTGGGATAAATCCCACTTGATCAAGGTGTCCTTTTAATGTGTTGTTGGATTCTGTTTGCTAGTATTTTGTTGAGGATTTTTTCATCTATATTCATCAGTGATACTGGCCTGTAATTTTCTTTTTTTGTAGTATCTTTGTCTGGTTTTGGTATCAGGGTGATGGTGGCCTCATAGAATGAGTTTGGGAGTTTTCCTTCCTCCGCAATTTTTTGGAAGAGTTTGAGAAGGATGGGTGTTAGCTCTTCTGTAAACGTTTGATAGAGTTCACCTGTGAAGCCATCTGGTCCTGGACTTTTGTTTGTTGGAAGATTTTTAATCACAGTTTCAATTTCATTACTTGTGATTGGTCTGTTCATATTTTCTATTTCTTCCTGGTTCAGTCTTGGAAGGTTATACCTTTCTAAGAATTTGTCCATTTCTTCCAGGTTGTCCATTTTATTGGCATAGGGTTGCTTGTAGTAGTCTCTTAGGATGCTTTGTATTTCTACGGTGTCTGTTGTAACTTCTCCTTTTTCATTTCTAATTTTATTGATTTGAGTCCTCTCCCTCTTTTTCTTAATGAGTCTGGCTAATGGTTTATCAATTTTGTTTATCTTCTCAAAGAACCAGCTTTTAGTTTTATTGATCTATGCTCTTGTTTTCTTTGTCTCTATTTCATTTATTTCTGCTCTGATCTTTACGATTTCTTTCCTTCTGCTAACTTTGGGTTTTGTTTGTTCTTCTTTCTCTAGTTCCTTTAGGTGTAAGGTTAGATTGTTTATTTGAGATTTTTCTTGTTTCTTGAGGTGGACTTGTATAGTTATAAACTTCCCTCTTAGAACAGCTTTTGCTGCATCCCATAGGCTTTGGATCGTCGTGTTTTCGTTGTCATTTGTCTCTAGGTATTTTTTGATTTCCTCTTTGATTTCTTCAGTGATCTCTTGGTTATTTAGTAACGTATTGTTTAGCCTCCATGTGTTTGTGGGTTTTTTTTGTTTTTTGTTTTTTTTAAGAAATTCACGTTCTTTTATTTATTTATTTATTTATTTATGACTGTGTTGAGTCTTCGTTTCTGTGCGAGGGCTTCCTCTAGTTGCGGCAAGTGGGGACCACTCTTCATCGCGGTGCGCGGGCCTCTCACCATCGCGGCCTCTCTTGTTGCGGAGCACAGGCTCCAGATGCGCAGGCTCAGTAATTGTGGCTCACGGGCCCAGTTGCTCCGTGGCATGTGGGATCTTCCCAGACCAGGGCTCGAACCCGTGTCCCCTGCATTGGCAGGCAGATTCTCAACCACTGCGCCACCAGGGAAGCCCTGTTTGTGTTTTTTACGTTTTTTTTTCCCTGTAATTGATTTCTAATCTCATAGCATTGTGGTCAGAAAAGATGCTTGCTATGATTTCAATTTTCTTAAATTTACTGAGGATTGATTTGTGACCCAAGATGTGTTCTATCCTGGAGAATGTTCCATGCACACTTGAGAAGAAAGTGTAATCTGCTGTTTTGGATGGAATGTCTTATAAATATCAATTAAATCTATCTGGTCTATTGTGTCATTTAAAGCTTGTGTTTCCTTATTAATTTTCTGTTTGGATGATCTGTCCATTGGTGTAAGTGAGGTGTTAAAGTCCCCCGCTATTATTGTGTTACTGTCGATTTCCTCTTTTAGAGCTGTTAGCCGTTGCCTTATGCATTGAGGTTTTCCTATGTTGGGTGCATATATATTTATAATTGTTATATCTTCTTCTTGGATTGATCCCTTGATCATTACATAGTGTCCTTCCTTATCTCTTGTAACATTATTTTAAAGTCTAGTTTATCTGATATGAGTATTGCTTCACCAGCTTTCTTTTGATTTCCATTTGCTTGGAATATCTTTTTCCATCCCCTCACTTTCAGTCTGAATGTGTCCCTAGGTCTGAAGTGGGTCTCTTGTAGACAGCATATATATGGGTCTTGTTTTTGTATCCATTCAGCAAGCCTGTATCTTTTGGTTGGAGCATTTAATCCATTCACGTTTAAGGTAATTATCGATATCTATGTTCCTATGACCATTTTCTTAATTGTTTTGGGTTTGTTTTTGTAGGTCCTTTTCTTCTCTTGTGTTTCCCACTTAGAGAAGTTCCTTTAGCATTTGTGGTAGACCTGGTTTGGTGGTGCTGAATTCTCTTAGCTTTTGCTTGTCTGTAAAGCTTTTGATTTCTCCATCAAATCTAAATGAGATCCTTGCCGGGTAGAGTAATCTTGGTTGTAGGTTCTTCCCTTTCATCACTTTAAGTATATCATGCCACTCCCTTCTGGCTTGTAGAGTTTCTGCTGAGAAATCAGCTGTTAACCTTATGTGAGTTCCCTTGTATGTAATTTGTCGTTTTTCCCTTGCTGCTTTCACTAACTTTTTCTTTGCCTTTAATTTTTGCCAATTTGATTACTATGTGTCTTGGCATGTTTCTCCTTGGGTTTATTCTGTATGGGACTCTCTGCATTTCCTGGACTTGGGTGGCTATTTCCTTTCCCATGTTAGGGAAGTTTTTGACTATAATCTCTTCAAATATTTTCTTTGGTCCTTTCTCTCTCTCTTTTCCTTCTGGGACCCCTATAATGCAAATGTTGTTGCATTTAATGTTGTCCCAGAGGTCTCTTAGGCTGTCTTCACTTCTTTTCATTCTTTTTTCTTTATTCTGTTCCGTAGCAGTGAATTCCACCATTCTGTCTTCCAGGTCACTTATCCATTCTTCTGCCTCAATTATTCTGCTATTGATTCCTTCTAGTGTATTTTTCATTTCAGTTATTGTATTGTTCATCTCTGTTTGTTTGTTCTTGAATTCTTCTAGATCTTTGTTAAACATTTCTTGCATCGTCTTGATCTTTGCCTCCATTCTTTTTCCGAGGTCCTGGATCATCTTCACTATCATTATTCTGAACTCTTTTTCTGGAAGATCGCCTATCTCCATTTCATTTAGTTGTTTTTCTGGGGTTTTATCTTGTTCCTTC
Source organism: Balaenoptera musculus (assembly GCF_009873245.2). Taxonomy (NCBI): domain Eukaryota; kingdom Metazoa; phylum Chordata; class Mammalia; order Artiodactyla; family Balaenopteridae; genus Balaenoptera; species Balaenoptera musculus. Next base: position 31,103,585 of record NC_045805.1, on the reverse strand, counting down.
ATCTGGTACATAGTCCTCTGCCTTTTTATCTCATCTACCTTTCTGTGAATGTGGTTTTTGTTCCACAGGCTGCAGGATTGTAGTTCTTCTTGCTTCTGCTGTCTGCCCTCTCTAGCCTTATTTTAAAATGGGAACTACAGAAATAAGTCAGAACTTATTCTTTCCACATGCTCTCTTTCATCCTTGCCTCTCTCATAGAAGGTTTTATCCTCTTTCTATGGCAACAGATTTTAAAAATTGCCTAGGTCTCTTGAGTTTTCTGTCTCTGTAGTCCTAGGGGAAAATGCTATCTATATTATTTGTTCTCCTGGTCTAATTGACTATCTACTGCCTCTTGAGTTTGTAGGGGAACCTCTATATTTTTCCATAGTAGAGATAAAAACTTCCTTCTTTTCTTCTTTCACAAAAAGTAAAATCAATTAAAAATCTTTCTTGGAGATATCCTGCTGCTCATAAAATGTAAAACATGGCATATAACCCTCCTCTCCATATGCAGCCAACTCCCATAAACATTAAAGCCACTTAGACACTTGCATTACAGGAAATCCACACCCTATGAATTTAAACTGTGAGGGGAAAAGAAAGAGAAAGAGCTGCCATGGTCTTCACCATGTTTTCTTTTGTGTGCATTTTTTATTTATTCATCTCATTATCCAGGTTTGTAAATATAAAAGCATCGCGTCTTCTATGTGACCTCTTCCCCGTGGTAAATCTAATTAAACTGCCATTAAAGGCTGTTTTTCCTCTATTATGCCAAGGTGACTACAGCAGCTACTAAATGTGAACAGTATCTTTCTTTGCTCATGGCCAGGCATTTGGGGAGGAACCAGCAATAGTGGTCTTTACAGAAATAGATTTTAACAACTATTCTTTTCTTGCTTTTTTTTTTACAATCAGTATCTGTGATTTTGAAAATATTATTGTCAACAATGAATAACCATGAGGGGAAAAATGATATATTTAATGCTTTTCCTTGTACTATATAACAGAGTTTGATGGCCAGTTAAAATCAATATTTGCATATTTCTCTGGCTTTGGATCAAGTGCCTATCCATGTCTGGACATCTACCTTTCCAGTCTATTTGCCTGACTCTAATAGGACTGTTGCTGACTTCTGAATATGGCAAGCAGGTTTCAGCCCTCATGTTTTGCTCATGCTAATTTCCATTTTTAATATTTTGGTTTTTTTATTAAATCTCGACGCCATCCATCTTTAGGATTCAGTTTGAAATGAAGCTTCTCTTGGACCTCAGCAGCCCAAAGTGATTTCCCCTTCATCTTGAATCAGTCGACAGCCCATGTGACCGTTTTCACAGATCATCTTGCATTGGGACTCAGCATCTGTTCATCCAAAGCATCTTCTGGGCCACCCACCTGAGGAAGAAGAGGGTGGTCAGTAATTCTGGGCACATACTCTCTCCAATGGCAAGGGTTCGCTTTCAGCTTCTTGAGTCCTGACATAGGGTGGGGTGGGGCCGAGGTGCTCTTAGCTCACAGAAGGCAAGCCGGGCCCCTTATCTGCTCACTCTCTGTAACTTTTTTGTTTGTTTTTTTACCTTCACTATCGTCTTTTGATTGCTGTCATATTGGAGCATTACCTACACTACACTTGCTGCCTTTTCCTCTCTGTCCCTTGCTCTACCCTAATTCACACACACACACATCACACACACACACACACATACAGCAGTTCCATACCTGCGGGGATGCAGGGCACACCAGGTCCTATGGCTTACGTGGGCCTCTGCTAGGGTCCACCACAACTCCCTCTAAGCATCCCTGCTCCTCCTGGTCCAGCTGTTGGGGCACTGCTGGGGTCCAGGTTCTCTCCTCTCCTTGCCTCCCTGGGTACCTGCTGCTGACCGAGGCATGTGGGTTTCTTCCACCCCCAACTTTGTCCTTCCCTTCTCTTTTGGGGGCAGTTTCTTATCTATCCATCCCCACTCCACAGCTAGATTTCCTTCCACCTGGATTCGTAGACCTACGCATGTGTCTGTGGCCCCAGAGATGGATGTTCACTCTTTAGCAGGAAGGGGTGTGTGGACGAATATCTGTCTCACTAACTAGAGTCCCCACTTCGCTTATGTAACTCCCTGTCCCTGATGGACTCTAAATAAATGTGAGTTGAGGTCAATCATTTGAAAGCTCTCTTTCAGAACCCCTACAGCAATTAGAGTTACTCTTCGTCCAGCTTCTATTAGGCTGCCGGGTTCTTTACTTGAATTATCTCATTAAATCCTTACAGTATTACCATAGGGCAAATATTCTTTTTTTCTATTTTGTATGTGAGGAAACAGAGTCAGAGAAATTCATTAACTTGCCCCAGGTCACTCAGTCCATCAGAGTCAAAGAAGAGATTCAAACTCAAGTCTTCTGACTGTGTAGAATGCATGCCATTTCTCTTCTGACAGGCTTGTTCCCCAGTGAGAAGCAGAATCTCCAGGCGGGTCTAGATTTGTAATTCTCAGTTTACAAGGCCAGTCAGTCATTTAACTCCACGGGATGGAGCCTCAGTGTGGAACAGAGGCTACCCAGTTATCTGTCCACTTTGACCAAAAATATTAAAATGTACAAAAAGAGGTGCTTTATTGTTGATTAGCACATTTAATTATTTGAGAATTACCCATGTAGTTTGGAAAACTTAAGCCATACTGAGGTATTCCCTTCCGTAACTTCCAGAGTTGCGTTTTTATCCTTGGATCTGGCTTTTGACCCAAATGCGTAGATTATGACATCCACTCTAACAGTTTACATTGAAATATATCTCTCCTAAGTAGGTAATTTGTCAGCTGAAAGTTAATGACAGCAATGCTAATGACCAAGTGGCAATTAAGTGTATCGTATTTTTAAACCAAACTCCCTTAAGAAGTATTACTGTATAATTGCGCTCTAGGAAACCTCCACCATCTCCTAAATCAAAGTCAGGGAGATCTTCCTTCTTAGCAACAACGTGTTTGTCTTCTGCCTTCCTCTATTCAATTTCACACGTTTCATAAATCATTTAGCAGCTGCAATTGTTGTCAAAATGTTTTGGTTTCAAATGTAAATATTTATAACTGTATCGTTTTCTTTTCCAAAGCAGAAAGAACTGTGTGGAGAAAAGCAACTAGAACTTCCGGTGCTTAAGCTCGGCCAGGGATGAGCCACCATTGTGGGACCAGGATCCTCTCCGAGGCCCTTTCCCAAATTCTTGCCTGAAAATAAATGGTCCTCACCAGGGGACACATACCAGGTCCAAAGCTGGAGCTGCAAAGTGAGTTTTAGGATTCCCAAACCCAACTGAACTGGATGGGCTCTGTCCAGACCCGGTGCTGCCCTGGGTAAGTGGTCTTCATGCCAGATGAGAGGCACATGTGCATTTTTAAGGCATTTCCAAGAGTTCCAAGGACCTTGGGAATTATCATCATTCCAGTGTTCCTAAGAAAACATGGTTCATGTGGGAAGACAGTTAAACAAACAGGTTCATGCTAGATCCTCCCTTTCATCTTCCTCCCAATCTCTCTCTTCTAGCTGGACACTCTTCCGAGGATGTACCCGTGAGCCGGCAGGCTGTGACAATGCAAAGCAGTCACAGGCTCTCAGGGGCAAGGCACTTGCCATCTTCATGGGAATCAATACACTAAGAAGGATTCATTCATCAGCTTTGTCTGAAAAGTTCGTTTTTTAAAAAGAAATCCAACATGGCTTACAATGAATGTGTAGGAACTGCAATGACCATAAAATAATGGAAACTTAGATGGGGAGGAGCAAAACAGCCATATGTAGGCTAACAGAGTTACCGCCTGAGAGCATTAAATATTCTAAGCTTCCAGAAGGCTCAGAAGGAGAATCAAAATGTTACGCCCAGCATTCATCTCATCACTTTCTAGTAGTAAAACAACATAAAAAGGTTTTCAAATCAGTTTTGAGGATGAGGAAGGCATCATTCTCCAGACTTGTCAAAGCTATTTTTTTTGTTGTTTTTGCATATGCCATTTCAATCTTTATTCTTGTGGAAATTCACATTCCTAGTACTTGTAAACTTTCATATTCTCCTTCTTGTCTCCTCCTCCACACCAACGTAACCATACGTCAGGTGAATTGTGACAGAAACTAGATGACCAACAGTTCACAGCAAAGCCCCTGAGGGCACCTGGGGCCCGTGAGGCAGACGCAGGCTGCTGGCCTTGAAGGGTCACGAGGCCCTTGGACGCCGAGGAAAGCTAGCTAAACCCTCCTTCGAGGGCACGCAACCGCACAATTGTACAGGTTCTTTTCATGCCATTTTAGGAAGCTGTAGAGCCTAGATTGAAGATCTCCAATACACAGTTAACTGCAGCAGGCCCTGCCAATAGGGCAGAGCTCGAAAGTCGTAATAGGCAAGCCCTTGGGAAAACAATAGCCCTTGGGAGAGTAAATAAGAGCAACTGTCTCAGGCCCAAGGCTTTGGGTGCCCAGATGTAACGGAAGAGATAGCCTCCAACTGTGGGTCTTAAATTCTGGTTTTGGGAGCCCGTGACACTCTTTAAAAGTATTAAGACTCCCCGGACTTCCCTGGTGGTGCAGCAGTTAAGAATCCACCTGCCAATGCAGGGGACACAAGTTCGAGCCCTGGTCCGGGAAGATCCCACATGCCGCGGAGCAACTAAGCCCATGCGCCACAACTACTGAGCCTGCGCTCTAGAGCCTGTGAGTCACAACTACTGAGCCCACACGCCACAACGACTGAAGCCCACGCGCCTAGAGCCCGTGAGCCACAACTACTGAAGCCTGTACTCTAGAGCCTGTGAGTCACAACTACTGAGCCCGCACGCCACAACTACTGAAGCCCACGTGCCTAGAGCCCGTGCTCCGCAAGAAGAGAAGCTACCGCAGTGAGAATCCTGTGCACCACAACGAAGGGTAGCCCCCACTCGCTGCAGCTAGAGAAAGCAGCGCACAGCAATGAAGACCCAACACAGCCAAAAATAAATAAATAAACTTATTTAAAAAAAAAAAAAGAATCCCCCAAATGGTTTTTTATATAAGCTGGATCATTATTTACTATATTAGAAATTAAAAATTTTAAATATATTTTACTAGTTCATTGAACTACATGGATTTATTACCTAAACAGCGTTACATGAATAACATATCTTCTACAAAAGTCACTCTATTAAAAAAAATAGTAGAAAATGGCATTGTTTTCCATTTTGCCAGTGTCTTTAATATCTGGGCTAAGACAGCTGGATGCTCCAATCTGCTCTGCATTCAATCTGCTGTGACGTTTTGGTTGAAGAATATGAAGAAAATCCAGCCTCACTCAGACATAGAGCAAGAAAAGGGAGTAGTATATTAGGAATCTCTTCAGATAATTGTGAAGATGCTTCTTTGATCCTACACACAAAACTTTCCACGTGGTAGTTTCTCAAAAGTAAATGGCCCCTGGGTGTGTACACATGAAATAATTACTTGTACTTATTTCCTGCGATGTTACATTACATTCAGGGGTCTGTCTTGCCATTTAAATGTTTGTTTTACCCATGAACCTTTTGGACCTCTCAGAAAACCCTGAAAGACTCCCTGAGTCCCAAGGCCATGTGGAGACAGCCCTGAAGCAGCCCTCTCCTCAGGCCACCCACACTCTGGACCTGCAAGTTCTCCTCTCGGGGTTTCCTTCTACCCATCCAGGCAGCACGTTGTCCTTACCACACACAGCCAGGTAACAGGTAAAGAATAGAGTATGCGGAACGCACGGTGTTGTCATAATGATCATGGAAACTCAGGAACTCCCGTGCGAGGCCAACGCAGAGACCTGTTTGATGTGAAGAAGAGAAAAGGAGAAAAGACCAGAAGGCAAAAAGAGGCAAATCCTAACTCTAATTCTAACCTTACGTGTGTGTGATTGTGTGTGTTTGTCCTGGGGATGGGGGTGCAGATAACTGGGGTATGGAGGTTAGAGGTGAGTTAAAGACGAGCTTTACCTAATACCAATCTTGGTGGGAAATGCTACACATTATATATATGATATATACATCTATGTATATGTCATATATATGTTATATATACGATATATATATCTATGTATATATCATATATATGTGATATATATGATATATATATCTATGTATATGTCATATATATGTGATATATATGATATATATATCTATGTATATGTCATATATATGTGATATATATGATATATATATCTATGTATATATCATATATATGTTATATATAAGTACTATATATATATTTGAACAGTTATAGGCATCACACATATTGTATATGCGATGCCTATAACTGTTCAAATTCCATGTATATATAATTATATATGTATATGTGATGCTTATTAGCTGTTCCAGTTCCCTGTATTTGCAAGGCAGTTGGGATAATTATTAAAACGATAACACTACCTCAATAAAGGTTTAGCAAAACTGTTGAATGGGGAATTCCCTGGTGGTCCAGTGGTTAGGACTCCAATGCTTTCACTGCAGTGGCCCGGGTTCAATCCCTGGTGGGGGAACTAAGATCCCCTGAGTGCGGCCAAACAAACAAAAAAATGTTGAATGAACCACATTTAGAATTTTCCTACCATTAAAATGCCTTAGAGTCTTCTTTTTTTTTTCTTTTTTTAATAGTTGGGTTGATTTTCTTTACCGAAGACAAAGTTAATCCCTAATTAATTAAAACAAGCTAATTCAGTACTAGTATTTTTTCCTTCCTAGATGTTGCTCCAATACTGGCCTTCCAGTTCAGATGTGGCCGTACAGCATCTGGAAGGTTTCCATGCCCCTGCACTTAATAGTCTCTGATAAAATGTTAGGCAGCTGGAGCCCTCCAAGGCTGACCACTCCTGCCGGTGAGCCTGACCTGTCCATCGCAGAAGAACCCATGCTGACTGACCTCACCAGAGACCAGGTCTCAGGTGGATGGAGAACATTGGATTCAAGGTTCCTGCTCCGAATGTGTCCCTTTGCAGCTATGATATTTTATTCCAAGAAATACATATTCTCAATGAGGATCTGGCCCAGCCAGGAAGTCTTGGGATCTTTAGAGCTGAGGTCCCTAGACTTGCAATGCCTTTGTTACTTCTCTAAAAGTAAAGATGCTTGTGTAATCCTTGTGAAAGGCTTCAGAGACAGAGACATTTATGAGCATAAAGGTCTGGCCAATGAAAACAATGTATTCTGAGATTGTAACTATGGCCACATGCAGAGAGCAGAGAGCCTTGCTGTGTGTTACGTAGGTGATGCCATGACTGTGCCCACGACTGGGGCACCCGAGCTGGGGAAGCCGGGGCCCGAGGCTGGGTACCGGCAGCTCAGGTCTGGTTGGTGGCCGAGTGGAGGACCCAGTCTTTGAGATGGAAGCACCCTCTTCGCAGAGCTGATTAGCCCCTGGCTTTTCAAGGAAAGGGATTCCACTTCTGCTGACACTTCCTATCTAATGAACTATTTAAAATTCGTCTCTGGTACCTTCCTTATCCCTGTTATGCAACTAATTTCCCCAAAGGAAGCGTAGTTGGAAGCGTCTGGGGCCTCTGAAGGAGCCAGGCAAAGAGCACATTCTATGTGTAAGCCGAGCTGCCTTCTGTTCTAGCAGCACCCAGGCACAGGGAAAACTTGGGTTTCTTCCAGATGGTTCCAGGCTCTAGGGACACATTTCTGGTCTCTGCTTCTGTCAAGTTCTCCAGTGTATTTTCACTGAAAAACAGCGTATTTTCACTGTTAATGACTCAAAGGGGGGCCAGGGGGTGAGGTGCCGGCAAAAAAAAAAAAAAAAAAACCCCAAAAAACAAAAAAAACCCGTGATGATAAATCCTGCTGATGCCTCTTTTCTGGAGAGAACAGACAACTGTCTTCTGCTTCCTATACCAGGTCTGGCTGGTTCCCTGTGTTTTCCTCCGTTCCCAGTTCCCTGGTGGGTGGCGTTGGCATGTGCACAGTTCCAAAACACCTTAATGAGAAGGATGCTATCGTGGGGCTGTCATTACTGTGAACATCTGTGAACCGTAGAGTTTAATTGAGCTGCAGCTAATGTTTATTGTGTGTGTGGAAAGAGTAGGGGATTAATGGTCGTTTGATTGCCTTTAGATGGTTTCTTACTATCTTTCCCTTCCTCGTGTGATGTTTTGGCAGGAGTTACAAAAAGGAACCGGAGCCCCGAAGATCAGACATCTAAATCATCCAAGAGTCTGGATTTGCAAACAAAGCAGCATTGGGGAAGGGTTTTTCTTACAGCCTTTCTTTGAAATATATAGTATAAAATTTAGGAGCAAGCGGGAAAGCAGTTAATCAGTGAGAAAAGTTAGCTCGCCCATAGCAAAAAAAAAAAAAAAAAAAAAAAAAAATTTCCAGAAAATTCATTGTAATTCCCCAAATGTTATCCACTTTGCACTGTCATTTCCGAATCTACTTATCTTAAAATACTGGAATTGAGCTGAAGAAACTAAAGTTCATGAAGGACAATTTAGATTAAACCACAAGGCTCAGAAACTTTTTTTTTGAGATAAAATGTAAATAATCCTTAATTTTTTTTCCCTTCACAAAGCTGAGTATAAATGAAGTTTCCCTTATCTTGGCTTCCTTACTCTGGCCGTCTTCTCGGGCTGCAGAATGTTGGATGCTATACCCTGTATTCCTCCATCCTTGACAAAGATCTCAAGACTTAAATCACAGAACAGGTTATTTATTTATTTATTTATTTATTTATTTCAGTGCGACTTCAATCTCGAGAACAACTTCCAAGATACTTTTCAGTAAGAATGTTCCCTGTGTCTGGCATTTTAACTTCATTTTCATAATAAATTTGGGTGTATGTAAGTATTCCAACTCTAGATTTCAGGCTCTTCCTCTGTGCTATAAACCTGTGCTCACAGCTGCAGAGAAAGACGTTTCAGCATTTTTAGTAGTTAATCTTCAAAGAGCTATCATTTGAAAAAACCCTGTGGAAAATACACATACAGATGCCTGAATCCAACTTTTTTTTTGCTGAATGACACATACCCTGCAAGGAGTGTGCCAAGGTAAACAGATCTGCCTGGGGCTGAAACTTCTTCCTCTCATTCTGGAGTCATAAGCAGTGACCTCCATACACAGGCTTGGAGCCCTAACCAGACCCCTGCCCCACAAGTTCCTCCGCCAAGTATATCCCACATCATAGGAGGAGAAGTAGCATCTTTCTCCGGGAGGTCAGGTGATGCCTTTCTATGTCACCTCAATCAGAGGACACCGAAACAAAAAGCAAACACAAACAATAAGATAAAAAGAAAAAAGAAAAAGCCCTTTAGAATAAAATTCCTTTGGTCCAAGTACGTACTTTTCCTTTTATTCTAGCTAGCAATCTTCTTACAGAAACCTGAAAGAAAGAGAAGAGAGTGCTGACAAAGATATATGTGATTGAAATTAGCTGTTATCTTCAGGATGCCACTGGATTGCACATGGGATAATGAATTAAATGAAGTAGAAACCATGGCCTGAACTGGAAATGTGCTTTGTGCCTAATGTAATTAATCTGTATTGAAACAGCTAAGCCATTTAATTTGTGTTGCATGAATAATGAAATGAAAGGGGCATGTATAAATGAACTTTTTAACCAGCAGAGAAGATGCAACCTCCAGGCTTAAAAATTGATTGAGAGTTTCCTGACAACTCTTCAGATTTATGTGTATTGGCCACAATCCCTTTATCTCGTTGGCTGGTCACGGATTGGTCTTGCGTTTCAGAAATGTCTGGTTCATCCAGACTTTTTGGGAAATCTACGTCACAGGGACATTTTTGGACAGTGACCCAAAGGGTGCATGCAGAGCACAGATAGCTGCTGGATGCAGAGCCCTTCCGTGCAAAGACTGACCTTTTTTCTTTTAAGATTTCCTTCCTCTGAAGACTTGCAGAGACCGGGTAGGAGAGTTAACCCATGGCTGTTGTCACGTGCATCTGTGCCTCTGAGACCATCACACTCCTTTGAAAACGCTGGTATGTCTACAGTGGTCTCAGAAGAAGGGCAGTGCCAGGAGGGCCTCAATCCCTTCGTTTTTCATCCTAAGCATGGAAATGCACCCCTCCCTTAAACGTTTTTAGCATTTAACACATTTTTCCTAAGACTCAGTAATAGCCGATGGTTATCATTAATAAAAGACAGGCTTCGGGCTAAACGACCCAGAGTCTGGCTGCTGTGCTCCGTCCTCCAGCATCTTTGCTGGTTTTCCTTCTGCTTAGCCTGCCACCATGTCTCCTCCTATCCTGGGTCCAAATTTGGGCACAGGTGGGAGGGTGAGGGGTTGAACAAAATTTCTCAAAAACAATTAAGATTTTGCAGGGCAGTACAGTCTAAATTCAGACTTAGAGATTCAGGAAAAAGTTCCTTAAAAGAGCACTGATTTTTGGTAATGTACGTAACTTATATACACATGTGCCTCCTTAGGTAACCTACATTTCCTTTGGCTTCCACCCTTCATCTTTTTCTCCCATCATCACTGTAACAAACATACTCATTGACTGTTAAGTCTGTAAACAGGGCTCTGACTGACATGGTTTACAAAAAATAGAATCTTAAGGTGAAAAAAACAAAGGGCAGAGGTAAGAAAACTAGGGAAAAGGGAAGACATCCAGTGATGTAAAAGCATAAGAAAAAACTCTATCAATTACAGTTCAGTAGTAAGATACTGCATGGTTTTAACCATATAGAAATGGCCCCAACAGAAGGTGTATCCCGTCACCATTATAATGAGGAATCTGCAATCCAGCCTTGACAATACTTTCAGTTTAATTGATATAAAAAAGAGTAAGATGATCATTCAGCTGACCCTCAGGACCAGAGTGACAGCGTACCTTCAGGAGATAGCCTTCTAGCCTTCTCAGAGCTCCTCTCACTTCCCCCCTCGGGGCTCCTCTCACCTCTTCTTTATCATCAAAGCACCTTCAGAGCCTGGAAATCACTTTAGCACTCTCTGTTCCACCTTCGTTTTTACTACCCTCTTCAGGCACTGGATTTTCATCCTAAGTGGTCAAATTCCCCTAATACCTGTTCTAACCTGCCCCAGAGTCCTTCATTGTCTGCTCTATTGAGTTTTCCTCATCAAGTATGCTTGCTCCATGCCTTTCCTGCCAACTAACTACTGAACAAAACGTACCTAAGTATATGTATCTACACTAAGTTGTTCACTCGTTCTAAAGATAATTTTCCGTAGTCAAAAGAAATGTGTATCCAAGTGCAGCACATCAAGCATTAAGATTTGATGATAAGGGAGAAGTTTTTGAGGAAAGGAGGGGAGAACTTTGTATCCTATCCCTTGCTCAGGCTGGTATTTAGCCAAGTACCCCCAGTCCTGGGAATATCACTGTCGTCAGAAAATGAGCTGTTGAGAGAAGCCTCTGGTCTGTTCAACACACTCAGTTCTTCCTTGCTCACCATCACATGTGTGACTTCTGAGAAGAGGTCATAAAAGACCCTACAGCTCCTGCTGGCTCTCTCTCTCAGATTGCTTGCTGTTCAAAATCCAGCTAATGTTGCGAGGGCACTCGAGCAGTTCCATAGAGATGCTTGATCAAGGAACTGAGGCCCCCTGCCTCCAGCCATGGAGTAAATCATCTTGAAGTCAAGTCACATGACTGTAGTCCCAGCTGACGTCTTGACCACAGGTTCACAAGAGACCCTCACCCAGTTAATCTGCTCCTTCATTTCTGACCCACAAAAACTGTAGGAGTATAAATGTTTGTTTTTGTAAGTTGCTAAGTTTTAGGGCAATTTGTTTCTTAACACTGGCTAACTAATAAAAATTTAAAATATATTTTATATAAAAATATATAAAATTATGTACTATACATAAATACAAATATTCTCCCTTGTTCCAAAAGTATTTGAGATCAACTTGTGATTAGTTTGACTTGCTCAGGGAATGACCAAATATGGTTTGGTCCTTTTAAACAAGATATTTAGATGCCACTTGTATATCACATTGTGCTACAATGAAGTTTGAATTTTCTTGTTTAAAGAATCTACCATATATTTTTACCTTCACATTTTTTGCCTGTTTATTGTAAACTAGAAAAAGCTATCAGTATTATATTAAAACCGAACTTCCTACTAGCATAGAAAATTAGACTGATTATTTGTGTAATTCAAGAAGGTGTATTCTTCTTTACCTTTTTGGTTTCTTTTCTAAAAATGGTATTTCTATAGCTATTCAGAACAATGGAAGGGAGTTATACTGGTTTGACTTCATCTGAACTGTGACGGTTTTCTTAAATTAAAAGAAAAAAAGCAGATTTTTCTACCTTTCAATTATGGTGTGTTTCCTGATTTGGACTGCCTAATCTAATTTTGCCTAATTTTATCTCTCATTTGCAGAAAATGAGTAATCTGCAGCAAAATAAGTCAGTGAAGTTAAGAGCTCATGGTATATAAAGATGTCCTGTGTGTCAACAAGGAGGTAATAGGAGCAAACGAATCCCATTCTCTTCCTGGCTGGTCCAACAGCAGTTATTCTGTGTTATGCAAAATTTGAAAATTCCTTCCTAAACAGCATATTCTAAGTATTTTATTCCTCAAATAACCCAATTAATGTATTCACCCACATTTCTGCTTTTTAATCTTGGAATCAAGGAATTTGCCGCAGCTTGAAAAAACTGATGTATTTGTTAGCTATCTAAAACTTAATGGCTTAAATAACAATAAATGTTTATCTTATACAATTTTTGTAGGTCAAAATATTGGAAGCAGCTCCACTAGGTGGTTTTGGCTCCAGGTCTTTCATGAGATTGCAGCCAAGATGTAGGCTGGGTCTACAATCATCTGATGGCTCGACTGGGGTTGGAGGGTCTGCTTCCAAGATGGCGCACTCACATGGCAGCCAGCAGGAGGCCTCAGTTCCTCGCCACTTGGACCTCTGCATAAGGTGGCTTGTGTGTCTCATGACAAGGCAACTGGCTTTCCACTGAGTGAGTAATCCAAGAAAGAGGAATGCAGAGCAAAAATGTTTCTTATGACCTAGTTTTGGAAGTCACAAACCATCATTTCTGTAATATCTTTATTGTTACAGGTCATCCCTGTCACATGTAGATTTTAGAAGGACACCATGTGTGTCCACACATGCATGTATGGTACAGCTCATAACTGCCAAGGATCTGGGGACACCACTCATCCTCAAGTCCATTAAAATTTTTTTCTGTAAAAGACATGAATATTTTCATTACTTACTTTTTTTTTTAACCTAAGGAATGTACCACAAATTTATTTTTAAAAAGTTAACTTCTCAGAACTCTGGATTTGAGGATTGTGGAGAAGGTATTTAATGTTGGCACAATTCATATTTCTTTTTCTTTTACGTGTATGTAGGTCTACAGCTAAATTATCAAACCAGTTATTTAATCCAGGTCACTTAGAAAAAGAACAGTCTAGTTCCAATGCAGAGTCTGCAATGGATAGTTTTATATAGAATGACTTTACTGCATAGTTATTAAAATAATTTAAAGGTATTACATTGAATTAGTAAATCTTAAACGTTTTATTCAGCATCATAAAAACATTCAAGACACAAAAAGTTCAATTATAAAAAATGTCCTTGAAAATACTAGAACTCTTTGTCTTGAAAATTTCCAGGCTATCACACCTTTAGTTCCAGTCCAAAAACATGCATCACTAGCTATAGCTATTCATAGTGAAAGCAAAGAAAATATACCCTAGACTTGGAAGCAGTGAGAACTACTTCTCTCATTTACAATTAGGAATGATTCAGGGAATGGTGTGGATTTTTTTTTTTAAAGCACCAGCTTTTAGTGGTATGATTAGGTATCTTGGAGTCAATTGGATGCAGATTTGAATCCTCACTTATGTTTGACCTTGGACAAGTGACAAAGTCCTTGAGCTTCAGCTGTACATAAGAGATGGTACCTATCCTGCAGGTTCATTAGAAATATTAGGAAGAATTTTAGTAACACTATTAGCACAGGACCTGCCAGCTTGTAGGGACTCAGAAAGTTAGCTTTTATGGTTATTTAGGTGATAACCATGTCTCTGAAAATTTGGGTATAAAGTTTCTAGATATTAAATCATACTTAAAATACACTTAGGAATTTGCCTCTAATAAAATCCTTTAACTTTCTTTTTATTTTGAAAAGAGAACAATCTTTCTGTAAGGAAACTATGACCTTTAAATGATCAACCGGTTGGTCTAGATATTTAAATTTAAGTTGGCCTTGACTGGGATATAATGCACCTATTCCAGCAACAGGTGCCTGCAGCCCTCATGAAAAAGAAGGAAAGTATTCCTGACCTTTTACTCTATGCCTTTGAATTCAATTACAGGTAGAGGAGAAGCTGGGCCGTTGCCAGAGACAAACATGAATTTCTCCTTAGATACAAGTTCAGTGTTTACAAGGTTAGATGCATAGCACAGGACCTTGACAGTATGTGATACAACTTTTGTGTGTTAATGCACCTCATTCATATGCTGATAAGACTTCTGTTGCTGGTGGCAGAAGGTTGCCTTTAAATTAATACAAAGGGCAGCTGTAAGTTTTAATTTGCTACAACCTGATCAGCCCAATTGGATGTGCTGTTCTCATCATAAATTTAACTACGGTTACATTGCTTGGGCAGATAATTAGAAAGCACACCATTACTCCTACACTGAATACAATATGCATTTTGGTTTTCACCAGAGTTATTTTAACAGTATAAACAGTAAATTAAATTTATAATACAGTTATCGAAGTGCACACAGTGATAGCGACAAAGAACACAGAAGATTACCTGGTTCAATCCCTACATTTTACCAATGAGGAAATAGCTCCAAAGAAGGGAAGGGATTTCCCAGAGGTGACACAGCTGAGAAGCAAAGCTGATGCTGGAACCCAAGTGTCCTGTCTTCCTTTGCTGAGAAGCAAAGCTGATGCTGGAACCCAAGTGTCCTGTCTTCCAGTCTCACTCTTCTGTCCACCAACACAGAGTGAAATACGGTAACATTCTAATGGGGGATTCTGGGTTTCTTTTTCTCACCATTCACACTTTCTTTAAATAAATGAAAACATTCTACCATCTTTTCTATGGCGTATAAATTATCTACTGAGCAACTACAGCATTTGTAGAAGAGCTTTTGGGTAGCAATTTCTTCCTTTCTTTTTATGCTCTCTAGACCGATACCATATCGTTTCATGCAATGCACTCATCTCCCTGCTTCTGCTATATCTCCACTCCATCCCAACCTGAAAAATACTCTCCATAAACTCACTCATTCCATTGCATTCCGCTCCACTGTAAGTATCTAACCTGGAGGAGGCACTGTTCTAAGTGATGGGCCCCCAACAAGGAATAATAAAGAAACCAAGACCTACGTCCTCCTCATAGAATCCTGAGAACTCTTGACATTCGCCTGCACAACACTATTCTGTGACTTCCGTTGCTTCCTTCACGGAGCTCTGTCTGACCACAGTAGGCTCTTTGGCACTGCATCATTGAAGTGTTTCATATAGAAAAAAAAAAAGTCAGTTTCCTGAGCCCCATCTCAAATGACTAAATCAGAATTTCTGGGTTAAAAATTCTCCATTTTTAACCAGCACCCCAGGTGATTCTTACGCACATCTAAGTTTGAAACCCACACTCCTACAAAAATAAATGTCTGCTCAATTCACTGGACACTCACCACACGGCCTCATTTTTCTATTTGTCATCTCATAAGTGAATAAAATATTTTGTCTATTGTACCGCTGACTTCTTAATGACAGTGGCTCTAATTGCACATTTTTCTGTGTACCTCACTGTGCCTGGCACCATTTATTGAATATATTAGCTATTCAATTTACTAAATGACTCCATAATTAAATGTGAAATGACATTACTCATTCTTGAGACACATTTCTCCCCAGGAAAGCAGCACAAGATTTTATTTTTTATTTCTTAAATTGTGTACTTTGCAAAGTTGCCAAGCCTGACCAGAAGCTCTATGGGGACCCTAATGCAACTGTTGTGATTATCACCCCCAGCAGCAAACCTCTTCTCTTCCTTCCCTTCCCAGGTTTATTGGATGTCTCTGGTCCTTGCCCTCAACTCATAGACCCTGACTCCAGAGTAGGACATGTGGCTCCAGCCTCAACTAATCAATGCAATCCCAACTATTGTATATTCAGGGGTGAGTATGACTCCATTAAAGCCAATGAGACACAAGGAGAGATTGGCTGGGAGCTCCCAGAACATGGGGATTTCTTCATACGGAAGAGAAAGCAAGTAACCTTGGTGGCCACCTTACAACCTTGACAGCAACCAGCCTTATCATCTGGCAGATGATGCAGAAGGCAGAGCAGAGATGGTAAGAAACAAGAGTCCCCAGGGACCTCAAGAGTTGATGGATCAAACCATCCCTGAAGCTGGCTGCCTTTGGCTTTGCTGGTTATGCAAGGCAGTAATCCTTTTTATTATTTAAGTTGCTTTGAGCTGGGTGTTCTGTTACATGGGATCAAAAGCATCCTGAGTGACGCAGGTAAGGACCATGTTTATCTTTGTCACAGTACATAATGCAAAGTCGACATGCACAATACAATTTTGAGTGAATAAATGAACTTCAGTTGTGCGCTTTTGTTGTCTTAGTGAACTAAATAATTACAATACATTCAGAAACTACCACGGTTTGTTATAGAATATCATGGTTTGTTATTGGAAACTATCATGTTGTCTAATATACTAAGCTATACATACCTGTACTGTGGACTTATTCCAAGTGCTGTGTTAGTTTCTGGGGATATGGAGATTTTTTTTTTAACAGAGAAGATGAAAGGAATTCATGTTTGCTGACTCCTGAAATAGCCCAGGCACTGTGCTGAGTGCCTTCACATGTAGTTTTTTTCAATGAACCCTCACATAAGCCTTATGAGAGATGTATGATTATTATTATGACTTTAAACAAACAAGATTTATTAGACCAAAGTCACGTAGCTAATCTGTGGGGAAATTGATATTCAAACTCAGGTTCCTGCCCTTTTTTCTTCCACCCCAGTTTGGTGCCTGTGGCCAAGAACCTTACACTTTCCACCCCTCGCTGGAGGCCTGCAGGGGACAGAGACATGTCTGCCAAGTACGAAGCCTCACAGTTTCTGCTCTACAGAGGGAAATGAGTAATCCATTGTTCCAAGGTCACTGAAGGGAAAAATACATGCCTTTGCCTCAGAGAAATAATAATATTTGTTACTCACAGTGCTTTTTGCCTTGTTTTAAAATTTAATTGGAAGCTAGTTTTTAGCTTCTGTGACTGCCAAATGACCAAGAGGTCAGCTGCCCTGCTGTGGGCTTTGCAGCCAATTCATGAGGGTTATTTTACTTGACAAGGGTCCTGTTTTAATGGGAAGGGTTGTCACATCCTATTCACATCCTGGTTTTGATCTCACTGCAACAGATTTGCTTGAACTCTTCGCCTGTCCTCCATACTGTTCTTTCCCAGATTTTTCTTTTAGCAGCCCCACTGTGATATGCAGAGAGAGTGCGTCCTGGTCAAGATGTTTCCTGCCTTGTTGGATTTCCCCCAACACCTGAATGTGGTCTTTCGCTGCTTTGGGATTGCAGGCGATGCGGGTGAAGCCCTGAGCAGCCCTGGCGTCCCAGCCATCCCCATCAAACACCCTCCTCCCTTGTTCAACAAGACGGTTGGTTATGTGCTGGGCTGCTCTACCTAGCAGTAGCTTTCATTTCTTCTCAGCAGTGGAGGCCATTGTTTTGTGGCAGATACGTGTCTTGAAACGAGTCTCCGGGCAACCCTGCCCGTGAGTGAGGGAGCTCATCAGCTCGGTGCTCGTTCTCGCCGGGTGGTACCCAGAGTTTGATGACCTCATTAGCACTAAGAGACCATCGCAGAGCCTGGCACAGCAGAAGTCAGAGGAAGATGGAGGCAAAGGCAGATGAATGGGAGAGGAGGGGCGGAGAAAGGAAGGAGGGAAACAGAGAAAGTAAGAAGGAAAAAAGCGGTGTGGCTTGCAGAGGTGGGAGCATGACCCTTAGAAGTAATATCTCCCAGCCTCCCTCTCAGATGCAATCGTTCAAGCCCCTTTCACCAGGTTTACTGAGTGAACCTGTTTCCTGGTGCAATCCTGGAGCTTAGAGTACAATAGCAATCTCATCCTCATTACGGCTGAAGTGTGGAATTAGTCTCCATCTGGTAGGACCTTGTTCCTGGAGGGATCCCAGGACTCCTTGATCCCTTTTGATCTGCCACTTCCCCCAGACCCTCACCGTTATCGCAGTTAATACCTACAGGTTTCTTCTTCTATCTTCAGCTGCTTAATGAGCCTGGAGTCTTATTTAGATTCCCAGACCAGGGGTGCCCACAGCCCTGCACAATTTTAAATGATGCCCTTCAGGTGAATCAGGCTCCTTGGGTTCATGCATGCACAGACTGTATGACCTTCTGTGACAGTCCTGGTGCCACATCCCAACACCGCAATTGTGAGTGAGGGGTTAAGCCTCTTAATCCCAAATCTTGGCCACGCTCCTCTCTCGACAAGTCGTTATGTCTGCTTCGTCTTAGTCAGAAAAGTGCCAGTTGTGTTGTGCGTATCCAGGGACTTGAGCTGGGCCTGATTCAGGGAAAATCCTCTGATACAGCTGCTCCCCATGCCTCAACCTCCCATCAGGGAATAGCTTTACACTAGAGTGAGTCAGCTGTCCTTCTGGTCCAGTTCCTGAGTCTCTGTTGCCCAAAAGCTGGACCTGGAGGTTGCAGTGGGTCTGAGCTCAGCCTGCGTTCCATGTCCCCACAACTCCTGGCCCGCCCAGCAGGCAGCCGCATCTTTCAAAGCGCAAACCTCCTTAGAGGCTGCTCCCCTGCTTAAAAGTCCTCCATGACTTCGTATTGCCCTCAGAAGGAAAAAGAATAAAAAAGATGAAACCAGGGAAAATTTTAAAATGGATCAACTCTAATGAAAAGTGGATGCTCTACCAAAGAAAAATGACAAATCTCTGGCTAATTTCATTAAGAAAATAAGAAAGAAGATATAAATATATATTTACAGAGATAATATTTTCACATATATAATTATATATAGTTTCATATGTATATAGTCTCAGTACTCTAATTAGAATGCTTAATGAAATCTAACTACATTTAAGGCTCTTTAAATGACTCAAGTAGAGGAACGAAATTGGAATAGACCAAAATTGAGAAAGAAATTTTAGAAGTTTATGAAAGTATAACCTCCAAGAAAGATGCCAGTGGGCTTCACTGGAGAGTTATTTCAAAAGTTCAAGGAACAGATAATCCCTACCATTATGTTACCACCTAATGGTGCCTAAGGATTCAAAAGAGGCTAAAGACTTTTAATTTCACTTTGGTAAGTTAGTATGACTCTGCTATTAAAATCTGATAAAATTGTTTTAAAGGTGAAACATTTAGATCAATGTTACTTATGAATCTAGATGCTGAATTACTAAAAAAAATTATAGCTAATCAAATTCTTCAATATATTAGAGTCTATTAGTATATCAGTATGTCAGCATATTAGAAGAATAATATACTTTGTCAAGTAAGGTTTAATCTAAAAACATATGGTTAATTAAATATTAGAATACCTAGAACATAATTTATAATATTAGGAGAACAAAGGGAAAATATGCATTTGATGGAGTTCAAATTTTATTCCATATTTTATTAGTAAAATAGGAGTAGAGGAACATGTCCCTAATATGATTTTTAAAAAATGCAAAAACAATAGCAAGCGTCTTACCTTATGATAAGAATGTTAATGGTATTGTTCCTAAGTTAGACATAAAACAAACAAAGCTCTGTTTACTACTACTATTGTGGACATTTTCGTCACTGTTCTGAACATTTTACTCTCTATAATAAGATAAAATAAATCTAAATTTTCAAAAAGGAGAGTGATAATATCAATTCTTTTAAAAAGTCTTCTAAACAACGAGAAGTCGAGAACTTTTGTCGTCTGGTAATAAGAATGTTTGTGATAAAACATTTCAGAAGGACAATTTGGTACCCAAATTGTAATGGTTATCAAGAATCTTTCATTCCAGACAAGCAAAAATATATATACATATAATTTTGTCATGTATAGAAATCTCAAATCTCCATGCTGTGCCCCAGGAGCTAACGTAGTGATGTAGGTCAATTGTGCTTCAAACAAACTCTTGGAAAAAAGAGATGATTTGCAGTCACCAGAGGCAGGAGGTTGGGGAGAGGGAGTAGAACTGCGGGAAGGGGGTCAAAAGGCACAAACTCCCAGTTATAAGATAAATAAGTACCAGGGAAGTCATGTACAACACGGTTAATATAATTAACACTGTTATATGTTATATTCGGAACTTGCTAAGAGAGTAAATCCTAAGAGTCCTCATCACAAGGAAAATATATTTTTTTCCATTTTGTATCTATACGCGTTGATGCTCACTAAACTTACTGTGGTCATCATTTCATGGTGTAAAAGTCAGATCATTACGCCATACACCTTAAATGTATACGGCGCTGTATGTCAATTTATATTTCAATAGAACTGAGGAAAAAATAAAAATAAAATAAATATATATATATGAGTTTACTTAATGCAGTGTTTTCAAGGTTTATGTAGATTGAACTGAGATGATGGAGCTCTGCATGTTAAATGCACCTGCATAGTTCTGTAGAGAGAGAATAAAAGACGGCTACATGTTGATAGCTCTGGGTGGTGGAAATGCTAACGTCACATTTTCAACAAGGTAAACTCCATGACTCATGAAAGTATAAAATGAACACATGTCCAACATTTTGTTCAATTGATGAAGTAATGAGGGAAGATATTAAGACTAGTTCAAAGAATATGTAAGAGGCTAGATATTTATAGTCAGTTTAACAACAACAGAATGCTAGGATATGATTGCTGGAGTAGATACAAAACTGGTTAATATTCTACAGCACAAGATGGTGATGATTGATGTTATCTTTCCTACCAGACAGAAATTATTTAGATCTCTACTGGACAAAAATCTATAAGTTAACATGTGGCTTCAGTAAGCCCGGGAATTTTAATTAAGAGTAAACAGTGAGCTGAACGACATATCTTTCCCCAGATCTGTGCTGTCCAAGGTGGTAACCACCAGCCACAAACGGCTTTGGAACTAGTCCAAATCAAGATGTGCTGTGAGTATAAAATACACACCAGATTTCAAAGATGTAGCACAATAAAATCATATGAAATATTTCTTTAATAATTTCTTACATCAATTGCATATTAAATTGAAACTATTTTGATATATTGAGTTAAATAAATTATATTATAAAAATTAATTCTACCTGCTTATGTTTTGTTTTTTTTTAATAAATTTATTTATTTATTTATTTTTGGCTGTGTTTGTTTCTGTGCGAGGGCTTTCTCTAGTTACGGCAAGCGGGGGCCACTCTTCATCGTGGTGCGTGGGCCTCTCACTATCGCGGCCTCTCTCGTTGCGGGGCACAGGCTCCAGACGCGCAGGCTCAGTAGTTGTGGCTCACGGGCCTAGTTGCTCCGCGGCATGTGGGATCCTCCCAGACCAGGGCTCGAACCCGTGTCCCCTGCATTGGCAGGCAGATTCTCAACCACTGCACCACCAGGGAACTCCCCCTGCTTATCTTTTTAACATGGCTATTAGGACACTTGAAATTACGCAGTTTGTTCTTGTGTTTCACATTATATTTTTCTTGGTCGTAGATAATCCTTGGGTGGGTCCTTGCCCTCATGGTGTTGAAAGGACATGCCATGCATATTTCTGTTTCCAAGCGTTGAATAATTTTTATTATCAGAAATATGAGTAATTTCATTTTTTGTCATCTGTAATTTTACAAAATCTCTAAAATAGATAAGCATTAATTTTATAAGCTGAAAAAAGACTATTTTGTACTTGGCTCTAAATATAAGAGTAAAATAGCTAAGTCAGGTTAGGAGAGAAAAAGCACATTGAGGAGGATTTTGAATGGGACTCTAATGGCACGTTCGGCTCTGTTAACTCCAAAGTCCTCCTGTGAGTTATTTTCACTAATGGGTTTAAGCAGCCAAGCATCCCTTAAAGTTTAATTCAGAGAAAATGAGAGCGACCCTAGGCATGAGCTGTGAAAGCCTCATCTGGGTGAGAAGAGCTTCACTGTACGTTTCTCTGAGTTACACACTGTCTCCTAGAGCTCAGGCCAGGCCTCACCACTGGGGGAAATCAGGTAGCCCTGCGAGCTTGAGTTGCAGAATTTTGGTGATGGAAGAGGCGGCGGATCAAGAAGGTACCACACCTGGTCCCTGTAGGGCTGGACCAGATTGGAATGGCCTGAGAGTTAAGAGATGGCCATGACCCAAGAAAGCAAGAGATTCCCAGGCATCCACAGATCCTAGGCTGTTATATCTTTACCTGCTGGATGATCACTGCATTACAGACTTCCAGGTGCTCATCATTTCAATGGGTAACGTTTGGAGGGCAAGCCAGACCGTTTGAGATCTAGCTTTCATTTTGTTGCTATCTCACAGACTACTCTGATCTTTGGCTGAAATTTAGGGACAAAAAAGCCAAGTCACTGGGATTTTTGTTCTAGTCTTCTATTGTGTTCCCCACAGTCAACAATGCAAATCTCTTAATACATGAGGATAATTGTTAAAACATTTAGAAATTAAGGTGACCCGCAATCTCCAACCTAATGCCTTAGGTTTTCCAAGCTGTGAACATTTTCTCTAAAGTATATAAAATAAAAATTAGTAATAGTATCCCCAACTCTTTGGATTTTGAGGGTGGGGAGTGTAATTTATACAGGAAAATAGTATTTATATGAATGATAAAACTGAAGTGGCAGTTTGCTTTAAAATAATAAATCACTCCTCCCTTCTTTTTTAAAAGGAGAGTGACATTTCTTCAGTTAGAATGGCAAAAGAAATTGATCCATGTGTGTCTTCTCTGTGAATTTTGAACTTTAATCAATTGCCCAGATTTTCAAGTTCAGGTAGCAAAATGTAGACCAGTTGAAGTTGAGGCTGATTCAATAAATAAGCTGAAAGGAAAGTGGCTTTCTATATATGCTTCTGTTTTTAGGGCAGAACAAAGCAGGTCGAGCAGCTGTTTCTGAATTGTGTAAGCCCTGCTTCGCGTAGACTGGTGGAAAGAGCTTTGCTTACCCCTTTTCCAGCCCTCCATTGGAATAATTCCCTTTGTCCAATATGGCCTTTCATCCCTCCTAGCCTCTCATCTGACCCTTGTCTTTCAATGTTCTAGTCCAGTGGTTCTCAGAGGATGGTCTGAAGACTCTTAGAGTACCCAAGATCCTCTCAAGGCCATCTGAGAGGTCAAAACTAGTTTTACAATATGACTCAGATCTTACTTGCTTTTTACGCTTTGTTAAAGTTTGCACTGATGGTACAAAAGCACTGTGGTAAAACTGTTAGTGTCTAATGGCAATCAAGGCAGTGGTCCCCAGTGGACAAATACTCACTGTATTCCTCACCATCATGCATTCAGTTTCACTTAACAATGCCCCAGATGAAACAGTAAAAAGCATTAATTTTGACCCTTAAGTATATCTCTTTTTATTATTTTCAATAGGAAGTACACAAAAAAGATCTTCTGCTGCATACGATGGTTATCTCGAGGAAAAACACTGTGCAATGAATTTTTGTACTGGTACCTTGAAATCCATTAGTCTTTATAGACTAAAATCCATTAGTCTATATTCTACTGGTACATTAAAATCCATTAGTCTACTTTATGTGGACTTTTTACCCATGTTCTGATTTTTGCAACAGCATGAAATGGTCATTTGGAAAACATTTGCTCACTGAGTTATCCAAGTCTTCCCAAGGTTGACTCATTAAATTTGATATTCCACACATTTGAGCTGTCCTCTCCCTTCTATTATTATTATTATTATTATTATTACCATTGTTATTATTACTTGTGCATGTGCTATCAACTTGGTGCCAGAGGACACTGCAAGGAACTTTACATGTATTATCTCATCTAACACTCACAATATCCCTTTACATAGACTCCATTATTATATATACCTTGTCTACGGTCGAGGAGACTGAGGATAAGTATTTGCCAAGGGCACAAACAACGAGGAGGAGATAGAATTTGATGCCATGTCCATTCGATTCCATGGCCAGTGGTACTAATTACTGCATTATATGGACTTATTTCAATTATCGTAACATAATTTGCTTTCACTAGTACTTTTCTGTTTAGATTATATGCTCCTTGGGACCAAAATCTCATTTCTCTTGGCCTGGTCCTCTTTCAGAAATCTACAATGGCCCAATAGATACGTTGTGTATTAGTTTGCTGTGGTTTCAGATCCACTTGTCTTCATCCAGGAATGAAGCTGCTTTGTTCTAAGAGTGGATTGTTTACATGGAGGAGGCTGTGTCAGGATGTTGTCATCGACATCTGTAGTGGTCAGTAGCACTCAGTAGCCCAGCTATTAACAAGCACTGCTGGGGGCTTAGCCATAAAAACACATGGAGGAGCGACTATGGCCGGGGGAAGTTTAAGCCTTAAATACCAAGAGGGTTTGACTAGCAACTCGAGAGCGTTCTGTCTGGAGAAACCTACTCCTTGCAGATCTAAATAGCTCTCCGTAGACCTTGGGGCACTAGCTCCTGCCTGGGCAAAGTGACTCTTTGTGGGCAGTGGTGAAAACCGTGCATCTTGCCACCAACACAGTCTTCTTTCCTGGGCAACATTTCCAAGCAACAAGAGACTTTCGCGTTTGCTCTGGCAGCTGGATGCCAGCTCTTGGTTGGCTAAGCAGACTCTCCCGGGGACAAATTCATAGAAAGGTTCATCTCAACTAAATTTGGACTTTATTCTCTTCATCTCCCCCTTGCCTGGAACAATAATATGATTAATCTATTATTGGTTCCGGTGATGCTATTTTTTTTTATTGGCCTATTAACAGACATTATCCTGTATGCTCTTGGCTTATGACATTATTATAATTCCCGCAGTGAGCCTGTGTTAAATAAATGAGTGGCAAAGACAATCTCAGTCTCTGAGCATAAGTTGTTCTCAACCAAAACAAAATATATATTTGCTGAATAAATGTATCAATATAAATGTTTATGTAGTATAATAAAAGTGACCCTGAAAGTCCAAAGTGGTTGCACTTCACATACCTTCAGTAGGACGTAACACTCTGAATTATTTTAATATCCAGTAGTGAGGCTGGATCTGGGCTGATGGATTTCTATCCTTCTGTTCTAGTTCCTTTAGGCCAAAAGGTAGGCCTATGATATCTTGTAAATGTGTTTTCTGTTCCCCAGCGTCGTTGGACCTTTACATTTTTAAAATTAATCAACTGACAATATTTAAAAATCAGGGAATTTCACAAAAAATCCAGATCAATCGCTTGGCTGTAATAGGGCCTCAGTTACGCATTAGACTAGCTGGAGGGAAGTAGCTGCAGATCCCTGTAGCCAGTTTGTATTCTCCTGGTCAACACGGGGCCCAGCATCCCCACCTCTGTCTCGCCCATCAGATTCTCATGTGTTGCCTTCAGTCATTTAAGTGTGTGTGTCTAATTTTAGGACACTACTCTGCTTTTAGAAGTGATATTTTGTTACCATCAAACAAGATGGTATGTCAAAGAAGCACCTATTATATGACAGTCATTTCTACAACCTGATTGACCATAACTTTGTCTTAAATATCAGCTTATATTTTTTCTTGTGGAGAGTTTCATAATTGCCATGTTCTAGGAGGTCTCTGTGAGGATCTCCTAACTAGCCAGTTCCTCTCTCAGAGGTTTTGGATCAAGAGAAAGGTAGAGAAAAGCAAGAAGAAAATTCCTACCAGGAAGAGGTGAGAAGAAATGGCTAACAGTTGAGAAATAGCATGAAACCACAATGAAACATGACAGAAGGAGAACAGAGAGAATATGCCAAAACTGGGTATTTTGAAAGTTATCCATTCTTACTTTCTTTAAGTTCAAATCATAATTTATAGACTATCTTTGAAAGGGCAGTTTTTTGAAAGCCCAGAGTCAACTTTGCCTTTCTCTGAAAAGCTTCATCGGAAGGACCAACCACACTCTGAAGGGAGAAGAAAACAGCAAGGATTAGTATTTGTATTGGCCTCTTAAAGTTTGTAGCGCTCCTTTGCTTACATTTACTCATTTGATCTTCCCTGCAATCTAGTGAGGTAGGTATTATCATCTTTTTATTAGAGATAAGGACACAGATCCTCAAAGCACCGTCCTAGGTGCTCAAGGTCCCTTATCTATTAAGCAGATAGAACAATCCAGCCCCTTGCTACGCTCCTTCCATTCCCTGCATTAGCACTACTAACATCAAACCACTATAAGAGTAGACAGTTAAGTGGCATATTGGACTGGCACACACTGAGAGGAAGAATGGTAACTTCTATCTCTGAGTTTCCATAAAATCAATGTGCAAATATTACATTAATTTATTACATTAATGATTACATTTGATTAATTAATTATTACATTTAACATAATGTTTTTGGTCACCACAATTACTTGTATTAAAGAGGCTGCTTTCAATTCTCTGCGCATCTTTGTGTTGAAGTCTACTTTCTTTCTTTCCATGTTCATTGTTAGAGAAAAATCAAATATTCTGTCTCTTGTTAAAACAGTAAGTCAGATTTTATTCAGGACTATTGTGACAGGTATAGCGACCACAGCAACGGGGTTTTACAGTAAGGGAGAGAGAGATTGGGCTCAACTCTGAATATAATCAAAAAAAAAAGTGGGAATTTAAAGATAAGGAGCAGAATTGGGCAGGGCAGGGGAGTGTGTATGGGAGGAGGGCCGTCTGTAGATGGAAAATTACTAAGAGGGTCCAATAATTCTTTTCTCAATTGACTTAACGGTATTCTTGCTGAAGGCAGGCCAAAGTGATCACACGTCACCTGGGGGATGGTGGAGGATGAGGGGTTTGGTCAGCTATGCGAGAGAGCAGATTGAAGGTGGAGGATTCTGGCTAAACCAACTTGACAGGATTCTTGCTTAAAACAGGGCTCTTCAGGACATGTCTAGTTGAAAAAGAGCTTGGAGGAACCCAACTACAGTTTGGCTAAGGAGAGACTCTTTGTCATCACATTTATTACATGAATAGTACATGAGTGTAGAATCAATCAATGGAAACCCTGTTGCCTTTCTTATTTTTTGTCCTGTTTCTAATGAGTGTGTGTGTGTGTAGTTGTGTATGCATGCATACGTATGGGGGTTGAGGGAGATTGAAGTCCAATGTCAGATTTTGTAGATATTTGTCCCTTGACCCTGATTAACATTTGGCCAATAGCTTTTCTTCTCCATGCTTACTGTTGTCTTTAACCAATGATTAACATTTATCCAATAGCTTTTCTTCTCTATGCTTATTGTTGTCTTTAGCCATAAAGGGAAGGAACTAGCCAAGATTATTTCTAATGTCCCAACTAGCAGGAAACTCTGTCTGTCAAAATTTTGCTTTTATACTTTTTTTGCTACGACAGCGATGGAGGCATCTAGAAATGTGGTGAGGAGGGGGTTTTGTCCATTCCCCACCCCCAACTCTATAAGTCTTCCATCCTTGATATGCACAATTGACATTTTTCCAATCATTTGTAAACTTATGTGCAAACTTAACTCTAGGCAAGTTCCTAGGCCCCATTTCCAACTAAATTGCTCCCCTTAAGACTCTTCTATAGAAATTCTGGAGTTGAGGCTTCCCTGGTGGCGCAGTGGTTAAGAATCCGCCTGCCAATTCAGGGGACACGGGTTTGAGCCCTGGTCCAGGAAGATCCCACATGCCGCGGAGCAACTAAGCCCGTGTGCTGCAACTACTAGCCTGTGCTCTAGAGCCCACAAGCCACAACTACTGAGCCCACAAGCCACAACTACTGAAGCTTGTGCCTAGAGCCCGTGCTCCGCAACAGAAGAAGCCACCACAATGAGAAGCCCACGCACCGCAACGAAGAGTAGCCTCTGCTCACCGCAACTAGAGAAAGCCCGCGCGCAGCAACGAAGACCCAACGCAACCAAAAGTAAATAAATAAAATAAATAAATATATTAAAAAAAAGAAAAGAAAAGAAACTCTGGAGTCACCAAGTTCTGTAGTCCCCAAAGGGAAGCTCAGAGACTTACGATTGTGCATCTTTCTACAGCAGCCGCCATGGGTCCTAAGAATACTGCTCTCCCCATAGGGCTGTGTCAAGGACCTCGCCACAAAATCCATGCAACTCTGGGGGTTTCTCTCAATGTGCCAAATTTGGCAACATTGCAGTGTGTCTGCATTGCTATTTGGGCTAAATTTTTTGCCCTTTTCCTCATATCTTGTTGATAAATTAGACACCAGTTAGCAAATTTGCATATATTATCTCTAATCCTCATAAAATCTATGCAGATATAATTATCCCCAAGTTATTCATGACAGAATTTGGATTCAGAAAAGGATGGGTAGTTAGTACCAGAACTGGATTTGACTCCAGGCCTGCTCAACTCCAAATCATGTGTTTTTCCAAATATATCGTGCTACTGCAGTGTTCTGGCCTTTTTCTGGCTACAATTAACATCTGAGAAACCAAAGCAATTCATCTCCAGTGTAAAACGAGCAATAAGCAAAACCTCTTTCCTAGAATTGGAGCTTATTTCCTCTGCTTACTGACTGTCCAGACTCAGGCCTCCCTCCCCTCTCTGCTTCATATGAAGGAGTTTAACCTCTTCCTGGCCAGGATGCTGAGTCTCCCAGACTCTCCTGCAAGAGCTGGAATCCTGACTTTAACTATCGTTGGCCAATAGCTTTTCTTCTCCATGCTAACTGTTGTCTTTAACCATAAAGGGAAGGAATTAGCTGAGATGGTTTCTAATGTCCCAACTAGCAGGAGACTCTATGTGTTGAAATTTTGCTCTTATACATAGTTTATGACAGTAGTGAAGGGATGAAGAAATGTGGTGAGGAGGGGGCTTTGTTCACCCCCCTCCCCCATTCTGTGAATCTTCCATTCCTTCCATTCCTTAATGTATTTTGCATGACGATCGTTAACCAGCAGTCAAGCAATAATAGGAATTTCTTAGGCGACTTCCCTTCACTTGTGTTTCATTCCAGAGGTCCTCACATGAAAAGATTCCTGTCTGTTTCCATACAATTCCAGATTTCTGAACAGGAGTACACCCTACAGATGATCTCGTCTACTGCTTCACTTTGGGGATGATTGAACCAAGGCTTGGTGAGGTGAAATGTCCTCATTTACAACATGCACCATGTAGATAGCAGAGGAGAACTGGAATGCAGCTCTCCTGACTCACCACTCAGACCTCTCTCCTCCACACCACTCTGAATCCGGAAGATGCCTGTATAACTCATAACCCAGGTGAGTCACGTTTGCCTCTCCCCTAGTCCCAGCTGAACCGACAGCCGACGTGGCAGCGAGGTTTTCCGGGTCTGAGAAGGAAGCTTGACAAATGATGAGCGTTGATCTAGAGCCCATTGTCCTTGATCAAACTAAAAAGTACCCTGCTGTCATACAACCTGGTTAGAAACCCAAACAACACGAGACAGCCAGCCCTGTCAGCTAGAGACAGGCTTCCTGCTGGCAAAGCTAAACGCTTAGAGGCAGTTACATTTTCACTTGCCTGAAAAACAAACTTCCAATGGCCCTGAAGCCAAAAACTTATTCAGCCACAGAGAAAACAGTGCAGGGCTCTTGTTTAGATATTCCCTTCTTTTTCATGGAGAATTTTGAAGTTTTGAAATTGAGGAAGAATGAGTGAGCGACGGTAGCTGGGATCCCAGTGGAAGGGAAGTTGGGTGGGAGAAGCTGCCCCGTGGCAGACTTGCTCTTCAGTGGTCGCTGGGGACTTGGGCTATATTCAAATACTCCTTTTTTTAATCTGGGAGACCTTGGAGGGGTCACTTCGCCACTTTGAGACTTAACCACTTCATTGATAAAATGAGTAACTTAGGTCAAGTCATCACTAAGATATCTCTTTATCCCTTCAAAGTTAGGCCAGAGAAATTTAAGACTTAACCGGTATCTTCCACCTAGATTTCATCTTCACTCCCACCTTGGATGCTCTGTGGTCCCTCATGACCCATCTTTGATACCGTCCCATTATTCAAGGATGGTCTCCCCTCCTAGGTTCTCGACCTTCCTGATGACCAGCCTACACTGCTCATCCGTATTCTCAACTCTCCTCCTTCCTTGTCCTTCTGCCCCGGTAACTTTGTTAACTGCCACTGTTTGACCAGCTTAGTCTCCTTCCATCCCTGAGAAGCTGAGTCTTGATGGGAAAAAAGAGATTTCACTGTACTAATTGGACCCATTCCAAATGTATGATTTCCTTTGCAGGAAGATTCTCAATGCTCTTCAGAAATTCTCTTAATCATTTCTAGTGGTTTCCTCCAACACTCCCTATAATGAGCCCACACATTTATTACTTTTCTCAATATCCTGCTTTCACTCATGCTTATTAATTGGATGACATTTACTCCAAATACATGAGAAATTTTATGGTACAGAGGCAACAACTAGGAATTAAACACTTAGCATTACCAGGCACTGTTCCAGGTAGCAAGACTAAAATAAAATATCTGTGTTCTTAGATTCTAGTAGGGAGCATGGAAACAGACAAACAAATAAAGCTGCAAAGGAGTTTCCTTGACTCTTGGATGAACTCTAAGCTGCTCATGTGTAGGGCAAGACTCCATAATGCTGAGCAGTAAATAACCACTGGGGAGCTGTGAGTCAAGTAAAGGTTCCAGAGCTTGGGCAGGACTGGGAGTTTTGGAGTATGTTAAGTATTACTAACTGCTATGGAGAAAATAAAGCAGAATAAGGGGGATAGAAATTGGTGGGGGGATATATATTATATATAGGGTCATGAGGAAAGGCTATATTTATAGGTGAATTTGGGAAAGACACCTGAAAGAAATGAGGATATAAATCATGTAGATAACAAGGGAAAATAACATTTAATTAGCGCTAAGTATAACTGATATAAGTGACGGTACTTGATGTATTAGAGCCAAGAGCAATGAGGACTCCAGTGTTTTTGCCTAGATTATTGGAAGAATAGACTTGCCATTTACAAAGATGAAGAAGGTTTTAGGGAGGGGCTGGCTAGTTATAGGGTGATGCTGGGAGATATCAAGAATTTGACTTGGAAATGTTAAGTCTGAGATTCCTATCACGTAACCACGTAATGACAATGAGAAGTTAGTTGAATCCACAGTCATTCATTTTACGGTAAGAGTCTGTCTGGAGATATAAATTTTGGAGTCAATGGGTATAGCTGGTATTTAAGGCTATCTATGTCAAATGCTAGCAACTCACTTTCTTCCCACTTAAAATGCAAGCCTAATTTTCACGTATCCTAACTTCTCATTAGTCTCCTAAGTGTTCTTTTTTCTTTCTAGGGCCACGTATTTTTCCATCTCAGGTTTCCTAAGGCAACTCTATAGCCACATTTATCTTACGATGTCTCATTTTCAATATATCTGAACTTCAATTCATCTACCTCACTTATGAATTGTTTCTTCTGATCTGGTTTCTTATCACAAGAATAGACACCACTGTGTATGATTTTCCCAAGCTACAAAGCTTATTCATCATGAATTCCTTCATCTCTCTCACCTGTGTCATTCAACTTGTTGTCAACTTCTAGCAAATAATGTCCTTACAGCGGTTCTCATATCTAACCTTCTGTACTTTCTCACGACCTTCCAAATCCTATCCCAAAGTATGCAGCTAACACTATATGCCATCACTCTCCTCATTTACCCACAATTGCAGCTCTGCCAGCCTGTGGTCCATTCCACATACACATCACGATCTTCAGGGTATTTAAAATTCCCTAGCCACACACATGTTTAAATTCTACTAGTACTTGAACTATCTCTAGTATTCCCATTCTGGATCTTCCTTGACTCCAAGTCAAAATTAATTCCCCCTGATTATCAATTGCATAACACTTTGTTTCTCTCTCTATCCTTGCCCTGGGCATAGTCTGACTTTATATTCTAGTTTTCATACCTGTGAGTTTCCCTGGTTGTTCAGTGTAAGATCTTTAAGGATGTAAGATTCTTAATCATCATTTTGTCTCCAAGAACCAACAATGTGGCTGGTAATTAGACACTCATTAAATGCTAAATAAATTGACATTAAATATGTAATTTAGTTTTCTCTAATAGCTATATCCTAAATAATGTAACATTCTCAATTCCCTATTAATAGTTCTTCCTTATCGTTAGATAAGATTTTATCCATCTGGCTCCTATGGTTGGGAAGAAAATCCAACCTCTTGACAGAAGTCCCTTTAATGTCTAGCATAGCCTGATGGAAATAGCATTCTGCTATCAATGGGGAAAAGAAGGCTTTCTCTTTTACCTTGAAGAAGCTTCTGACCAAAAAACATTTCCAAAGGCGTGTCAATTGGCTGCAGCAGCCTCTTGGTCTTTCCTTCTGTGAATTGATTCCAAATAATCCCGGCACAATTTACTTTTAGATTTCTCACCTAATGGTAACTAGGTGTTCTGCAGGCACCCTCACTATGAGAATAAGCTGCTGGAAGTAAAATAGAAGAGGTGCTTCTCAAAAGTGAGGACTCATTCATTCAATAGGTATTGCTTAAGGGCTTATTGTATATAGAGCACTGTATGCTGTGGGGAATCACTGAAGAAATAAAAGATGAGGGCTTCATTTTTAAAAAATAGTTTCATAGGGGAGACAAAGATAGCAGATGAAAACTAGAGAATGGTGGTATATTAGTGACTTACAAAATATACTTATGATCTGAGTAATACAAAGGATAGTACTTGAAAAATTTATCCCATCTCAACAGCGATATTTTTTTCTTACCTTTTGGTATGCGCTCGTCCATCTGTCTGCCTATCTCAGTCTCTCTCCCAATTCCCCAAATTCAGTTAAATATTAAATTCTTCCAGAAGACTCCTTAGCTATTCCAGGTAACTGATTTCTCCCTTTTTTCAACACTAGCTCATTTATGGTCTGTTAGTCTCAGTTGGCTATAGTTGCATAATGCCTTATATCGTTGGTGATCTTAAAAATAGTAAAAATAGTCACTGTGTTTTGAGCTCTTATATGTAAGCAGTACTATGCCTTAAGAATGGCATGTGGGATTATTTCATGTAATGTCACAAGACCCTAAGAGGTGTATTATTTGTTATTGTTACTGTACAAAAAGAGAAACAAAAACTCATTAACATAAACAGCACTTTAAAAATTTGAATACAGGTCAATCTGACTCTTAAAATCATGCTCTAAATGTGTTTCCCTGTAATAATTGGAAGCCCTTTTCTTTTTTGGTGGGGGGAAGTGGGAGTCATTCATTCTTTTGAAAATCTGATCAATTTGATTGCCATTTCTGCCAACACAGAGATTAGAGGTCCCCAAAATCCCACCCAGTGAAAACCTCCTGAAAATGTTGAATAAACTATTTCAAAAGAAAAATGTTGAGAGAACACAAATCGGGAGCAGAGTGAGTGTCGAAGCTGGCACTGCCTAAGGACCAGATGCTGGTCCCTTATGGCTTAGAGCTTTCATTTTAACGACAGTGAAAGATGACTTGGGACCAGAGACTTTGACATAAATGAGGACTCACAA
Source organism: Balaenoptera musculus (assembly GCF_009873245.2). Classification (NCBI taxonomy): domain Eukaryota; kingdom Metazoa; phylum Chordata; class Mammalia; order Artiodactyla; family Balaenopteridae; genus Balaenoptera; species Balaenoptera musculus. The sequence continues at coordinate 31,070,089 of NC_045805.1, read as the reverse complement.
AAGGCAACACCGGGTGGTGTAAACTAAAAAGAAAACAACATCCCCCCTTACACCAGATAACGATCAAGAAATTTGCCCTCCTCTGGGGCTTCCCTGGTGGCGCAGTGGTTGAGAATCTGCGTGCCAATGCAGGGGACACAGGTTCGAGCCCTGGTCCGGGAAGATCCCACATGCCGTGGGGCAACTAAGCCCATGCGCCACAACTACTGAGACTTTGTGCCACAACTACTGAAGCCTGTGCACCTAGAGCCCGTGCTCCAAAACAAGAGAAGCCACCGCAATGAGAAGCCCGCACACCGCAATGAAGAGTAGTCCCCACTCGCCACAAATAGAGAATGCCCGTGCACAGCAACGAAGACACAACACAGCCAAAAATAAAATAAATACAATAAATAAATTAAAATTTAAAAAAAGAAAAAGAAATTTACCCTTCTCAGCCTTGCCTCCAGATACAGGAAGAACAAGAAAAACAAAAACACCTCCTCACCCAAGATTTCTTAACTACAAGTCAACTTTCAAGTGAAGTTGGGTCTAAAAATTACAATAATGATGTGGTCTGAAAAATATCAAGTATCAAATTAAGTCTGAAGTCTTCCCAGGTAAATAGGGCTCCCAGATGCCCAGCAGAAGCAAACTGAAATTCTCTCTATAATAAGGGCTCTAAGCCCAAGCCTTGACACATTCCATTCCTTAAAGTTCCAGGGAAAATTAGATCACAATAAAAGGAAAAAAAAAAAGATAGAGAAAGAAAAAAAATTTTTAAATGAAGTCACCGCAAAGAAGAGTCTTCAGAAATAAATGAACAACAGAATCCAAGTAAGCGCTGCACGCTTCTGAAATGAGGTTGGCAAGGAGTTTCTGGGGTGGCTGTGTAAATGTCTGTGGAGGTGGCTCCTAAAGAGGTGTCCAAATATCTCTTGACCATTAGCTGCAGTCTCATGTATATTAATAAATATATAGCCTCCCAAGGTGACTGAAAGATAGTATTTATTTAGCTGTTTATTTTCCGGCATCTTCCTTTTACAATTAATTCCACAAAGCTGTTTCCACATGGAGGAAATTCCTCTTGCTTTTTAATGCTCACAGTATTTGGTCTATTCTATCTATGCTTTACTGACAACGCTAATCACTTTTTACCTAGTATTATACATTTTTATCTATTAGTCTTATCTCTCCTATTAAGCAGGAAGTATTCTATCTAACTACCTTTATACATCTCAAATAACCTTACCAAACATAGTCAACATTCAAATAAACATTGAATGAAAATGAATAAAACAGCAGGTAACATATACTGGATACTTAATATGTTCTATGATACCACTTTACCTCTATTATTTAATAGACACACGTAAACAAACCATTTTAGGAGGACACTATCAGCATCCCCAGGACACTGATGAAGAAACAGACAGAGAGGTTAAAAAGACAACAACCTTGTCCAAGGTTACATGACTATAGGGATCAAAGCCAGTATTTCAGCTGGCGCTATCACACAGCCAGGAAGCTTAAGTCCTGTGCTGTTACGCCTCCCTGTAAATGTCCCTGTAAGAGGCAGCATTGTATATGGCAAAGTCCCCAATCTTGCCATCAAGAATGTCAGTGAATAAAAACTGAATCCTTAACCCAGTTCTGCCAACAAAATCACTGAGGCATCCTTGGGAAATCACTTACCTCTCAGCCTTAGTCTTAAATAAGGGATATTACAGGCTGACTTGAAAGTTCCTTTCATCATATGATTCTATGTGCCATCAAACTTGTTTACCCAGATTTCTCTAATACAAACAAACACTGTCTTGCACAGATTCCTCACTAACCTTCATCCATACCCCAGTTAATCTAATCTTTAACCCTTTTCATTCTGTCTCCCCTTTGGAAATAGCTTGTCTCTTTTTTTTTTTTCATACTATTGAAATTTTATTTTTTTAAGAAATAGTATTTTATAATAAATTCTTTTGCTGTGTAATACAGTTTTTACATTGTATGATGTTTTCTTCTTTTTTTTTAAACATCTTTATTGGAGTATAATTGCTTTACAATGGTGTGAGCTTGTCTCTTTCTCTTGGCTGGTCTGGTTCTGCTATCCTTTAAGTCACCACTTCAGTTCTGTATTCTCCATGAAGACCTTGCCAGCCCACACTAATCATCATTTTCCCTAAAGGATGTAGCACTTTCTGTTTAATATTGTTCTCTTCTTGTTTACTGCATGCTGTTTTAGGTTGGCATCCAAAATATAAGCTCCTTAAGTTTAGAAACTATGTATTTTGCTTTTTGTTTTCTTTTGTTAGTGTTTTATGTTCTATAGCATGTACCATGGATACATTATAAGAGCTCATTCACATGTGATTGTTTATTTTTTTAAAATTTAATACTTAATGAGGGGGGAATTCAGTGAGAAAATTCAAAGAGCTTACAGCATAAGTTAGAACCTTTGAAACTACATTCTCCAAGGCCAACGAGTCAGAGTTAGAATGTATTGTATTGAAGTCATAGCCTAGACAGTAGATCTCAGTCAGTGTCTTTCACTGACAAAGCTGGTGATGTAAAACTGAATGAGATCAATCTTATTCAAATCAGCATCCCTGAAAACCGGTTTTTCTTAAAGAAAAAAAAACACACAAACAATAAAAAGCAACCTATAAACAAAGCAACAACACAACAATGACAAAATTTGTCTATGGTAAAAAGGAAATTATAGGAAAACTAAAAAAAATTAAATTATTAAAATTTTAGTAAAGGTGGTGATGAGCACACATTTCCTTTCCAAATATAGTTTCTGTAGAGAAAGAATTGACAGGCTGGGCCATCTAGACAAGCTGGTTCTCAGGTCATTTCCTCTGTCGTCATGTCTGGTTGGAAACTCATCCATAATTCATAGTCATCTCTCAAAGGACGATCATTTCCACCTCTTCTTCTCCTTCACATATTCTGGGTGGATAACCTCACTTTCTGCTTCACCAAGAAAACAGAAGTAAGTCAGAAGGAGAAAAACAAATACTTATATTAATGCATATATGTGGAATCTAGGAAAATGGTACAGATGAACCTGTTTGCAAGGTAGAAATAGAGACGCAGACGTAGAGAACAAACGTACAGACAGCAAAGGGGGAAGGGAGGGGGTGGGATGAATAGGGAGATTGGGATTGACATATATACACTAATATGTATAAAATAGATAACTAACGAGAACTTGCTGTATAGCACAGGGAAGTCTATTCCACTTCACTAAACACAACATCGTAAAAAACTATACCCCAATAAAAATTATTTTAATTTAAAGAAATTTTTAAAAAAAGAAAATGGAAACCACGAAAAGGAACTCTTGAAACTTACATGGCTCCGTCTCCCCCCGCCCCCAGACCCCCCCCCCCCCAGAGACCTCACTCTCTCAGTTAGCCTCGAATTAGCCTCAATTTCTCAGGCATGTTCACCCCTACCACCTGCTCTTCCTCCTAACAGCATTAAAATATTTTCAAAATCTCTCCTACCTTTTTTAAACAATTAATTAATTAATTTTTGGCTGCGTTGGGTCTTCGTTGCTGCATGCGGGCTTTCTCTAGTTGCGGCGAGCGGGGGCTGCTCTTCGTTGTGGTGCGCAGGCTTCTCATTGCGGTGGCTTCTCTTGTTGCGGAGCACGGGCTCTAGGCGCACGGGCTTCAGTAGTTGTGGCACGTGGGCTTAGTTGCTCCACTGCATGTGGGATCTTCCCGGACCAGGACTCGAACCTGTGTCCCCTGTGTTGGCAGGCAGATTCTCAACCACTGTGCCACCAGGGAAGTCCCTCTCTCCTTTCCTAATGAAAAAAAAAAAAAAAATCCCTCCACCCCGCATCCCATGTTCCCCTACTACACCTCTTCATTTAAACATTTAAATATTTAGCTATATTTGTTTCCTCTCTCCTTACCACCCACGATCTGGTTAGCCAGTCGCAATCTGGTTCGCAATCTCCATGCTCCCCTGAAACAGCAAATAGTGCCCAAGGTCATCAAGAACCTCTTTTGCTGTCAAATCCCTTGGATGTGGGAAGTGGCTTTGGGTTCACATACTCTTGGTTGTGAATTCCAGCTCCTCCTAAGCTGTTTGACCTTCTGCAGTTGCCTGATTTTAAGCCTCATTTCTGCCTATGTAAGTGCTTCATCTGAAGACTGTCATGATGATTAAGTGAGGAAATGTATTTAACGAATTTAGCTTAGGTCCTGACTAATATACTGCCGTTTACTGAGGGCTTACTGCCCTTGACCTCCCTGAAACTTTTGATTCTGTGGTACCTGCCTTCTCTTTGACTTTCTGTCTCCCCTTTGCTGCTAATGCTGTTGGCTGTTCCTACAATGTTAATCAGATAATTTTCCAGTGAGTTCTGAAAAGTTGAGAAACGTAATAGGAATCAAATCAGAATCAATGCATTTGCTTTATTGCAGAAAAACTATGGGATGTTTACTTATAGCTAAAATGAGAATTTCACTACTCTCCCCAAAATCTGGACCCACATGAGATCGTAGCTCCCTCCCATCCAGCCAGTGACCCAGTTGACAATTGCACACCTCCCCCCATCACGTCTCCCTCTCATCACAGGCAGCTTGCCCCACGGGGAAGGCAGGATGGAGAGAAGACGACACTGGGCTCGTGGTCCTGGCAACCCTGAAAGGCTGAACCAGGCATGCTTGCCTCTGACAATCTCACCAAACAGCAATGAGTGAGGGTGTAGATGTTCCTGTGTTACGAGATAAGGTAGGAGGCCAGGAGAAAAAGAGCACGGTGTATCCCACCTTATCTGTCTGATTCTACTCCTCCTTGGCTGGCCACCCCTTCACAGCTTCCCTGCCTCTCTTCTCCCTTAAATGTCACTCTTCATTAAGAATTCACTCAATCCCTCTCCTCATCTCTGTGTACACACACTCTTAACATCTAATGTCATACACCCCCAGGGTTTCAACTATCATCAATATGCTGAAGACTCCAAACACTGCCTTCCTATTGCTGTGTAACAAATCACCACAAATGCATTTCTTTATTGAACAACACAGACAAATTATCACACAGTTTCCGTGGGTCAGGAGTCCGGGTGTGGCTTAGCTGGGTCCTCGGCTCAGATTCCCACCAGGCTGAAGTCAAGCTGGTGGCTGGGTCTGTGATCTCATCTGAAGCTCAGGAGGGATTCCAGGCTCACACGTTGTTGGATAAATTCAGGTCCCTGTAGCTGTATGGTTGAGGTGCCTGTTTTCTTGCTAGTGGTCAGCAGGTGACACTCTCACCTCTTGGAGGCCATCCTCAGGTCCTTGCTATGTGTCCTTCTCTGTAGGTCCCCTTACAAAATAGTAGCTCATGTCTTCAAGGCCAGCAGGAGGATCTTTCTGTTCAGCAAGGAGCCAGTCCCTCTTTTAAGGGCTCACCCAGGATAATCTCTCTTTTGATTAACTGGGACTCAACTAATTAGTGATCTAGTCATGGAAGTGAAACATCATTATACGTACAAGTCCCACTCCCACTTGAAGAGGTTGATTATACAGGACGAGTATGAAAATCTGAGAGATGATCTTAGAATTCTTCCCTGCTGTTCAGCCCGTTTCTTTCTTCCCCCTGAGTTCCTTTATACGTACACACACATCTCTGTACAAAATGCCTCTTGAACAGCTCCAGTTAGAGGTCCCACTGGCTTGTCTAAGCAAACATAACGAAACCTGAATTATCTTTTTTCTTCATTCTACTGGGCAGGTTACAGCAGAAGTCCATAATACTTCACGGTATCTGTCAGGTACACTGAGCCCTTCCGAGAAAGGGAGCTTTGAGCGGTTCATTTGATCATGAGTGATGGACATTCATGGCACCTAAAAGGAAGGACACAGCCCTGCTCTTCTAACCAAAGCTGATAGGACCAGGAAGCTGTGCATATCCTGAAGGCAACCAAATCTGGGTTAGATGAATGAAAGCCAGCTACCACTAAGTGGGTAACGATGAAAAGGCATTTCATATGGATGATGGTACGTTGACCTCATCAAAACTACTCTTTGAGTAAGATGATATTTCCTTCCCAACCACGGAAATTATCTTTCTGGAAATTATCATCTTCAGAAAGATCAGTGTTTAAGATTAAGTTACCATAATCAATGCAGAGTAAGAGGGAAAGCAATGGCCTTAAATATTCATATTAAAACCATCATAAATAAACATTTAAAAGACTCCCACCTCCATAAAAAAAAAAGGTAAAAATAAACTTTTTCTCTTGTATCTTTTTTTCTGAATCACCTTGTTGAGTTCTTTAAGAATCACTGCTACATATGCATGACCCCCGAGACAGATTTTTCTCACAAGTTTTATTCTATGCAAAAAAATTCCTCCTTCTAAATCTTTCGAACTAGTCTTTTCTGGTTGAAATGCAATGCATTTTGACCTCTATGCTCCTGTTTTGTTTTTGCGAGTCATGGGAAAAACAACAGTCTGTCCTTTGCAGAGAATATATTGATTGGGGTCTGTTCTTCTTCTTCTGTCCTGGATCTGGTCTCCAGTGGACGGATCATCCAGCAAAGCACAAATGGGACTTGCCTCTCTGCACGTCCCCAAACTTTACTTAGAGACCATGCAATTTCTAAGTTGCTCACCCACTGACACATTTTAGCTAAGACTGTAAGGCTTCTGGGGCTTCCAAATATACAGAATGGTCCTAATGCTGCCTCTAAAAGAATGGAGCAAAGCAGAGGCAGAAGCAAGTAAAAGATGCTGGCAAGTCAGGTGCAGTCAGTGGGTATTTGCTTAAATGCTATTCAGCTCTCTTGTTCTGGTACCGCGTTCAAAACCTTCTCTGGTTTTATTTTGTCTTTTCCACAGGGTCCGAGCAAGATGCCAATTCTGTAGTGAACCAATCCTCAGGTTATATAACAATATATTAGTTTATGGCAGAGGCATGCTTCACTTTGCCTCACAGATTGTGCTTCAAAATAGTTCTGTTTCTATCAGAATTTCCCTAACTGAAATATATTTTCAATGCAGTTAGTGTGGAATACTCTGTAAACAGTTAAGAGTACCTGAGTACTGACAAAATAATTCTGGAACAGGGATTATGAGGGCTGTATTCTATTACCCATTCTGATACCACCTAGCTGTATAATCATAGCTCTGGACAAGTCACAACCAATTAAGATTTTTATCTAATCAAGTGCTAAGTGAGAAATGTCGAAAACTAGACACCATCCCGTTCCAGTAATTCTTTGACAAAGCATTCAGTGTTACCTATTCAGTGAGTCTGAGCTGGGAAATGTTAGTGGCTCCACTATATTTTCTTTGCCATATATTCTGGAATTGGGACCTCGCCTATTTTTTTCCCAGTGTGCAGAAATATTAGCAAAGCTGTATTTCCTAGCGCTGGAGAACTGCTTTATGTAACGCCATCTAGAAAATAATACCTTTCCCCCCACTAAAAAACCTTGACAGAAACAAATCTTCTGGCTGTAAGGAAACCCTTGATCAGTTGGGTCAGATCCCAGAGAGAAGGTCCCCAGTCACAGACAGCTAGACAGAGGCACCTTGACATTTACAGCATTGAGGTCAATATGCAATTACAAAACAAAACAGCAGGATGTGGACAATTTGGCTTAAAAGCGCATCCTTAATCCCACAGCAGATTTCTTGGGAAGGAGCAGAGCCCTCCAACGCAGCATTCTTCTGCTGGGTGAGCTGGGCTGTGCAGCTATCAAGTCCTGCTCAGTGGGAAAGAACAGATCTCATAGGACACGTGATTTCTTAGGACTGCCATTAGCTTAACATTACATTTATGGCAACAAGATTCTTCTTACAGTCAGTTAAAAATCATATGCCATATATAATATTGCAATCCACAGTGACTCGGTCAACAAGTATATATCTGGCAGCTGCTATGTGCCTGACACCTATGGTTAGAGCTGTGGGTGTAGCTATAGCTGCAAAACTGCTGGCCCTGCTCAGGAACAACCTATAATGCGATGTCTAACACCTAATACAACATTGATACAAATGAATATTTAATGACTATCGAAGGAACAGATGAATTAATCTAAATGCGTGTGACCTGGCAAAACTTACTTAAGCTCGCTTTGCTTTCATTACTTCATCTGATAAAATGGAGACGACAAAATACATACATTTAGAATTACAGGGAAGATTAAATGAATGAATACTGGGAAAGTGCTCGATAAACATAAGCCTTTATCATTAGTTGGGGCTTAAGATGTGTACATACATAAAACAAATGAAATTCGATAATGAAATGTAAAATTACCCATTATAGACAAGTAGGAAATAAGGGAAATAGGTGAAAATGGGCTTTCCTGGGGTGAAATAGATAAAGCATAGAGACAGAACTGAGTACGAGATTCATCAGTAGGAGGTGGATCCATACTTGGTTGGGGCCGGGGAGGTAGAACGGGAAGTGGCCCGGCAGATGGAAGGAGTAGCAAAATGGTCAGCAGTGAGTGAAAGTTCGGTGTCAGTTTACCATACGCATGGAATTTAGGCATTCCAAGCAGCTTTAAAGGTGCTGTAGAAATCTACACACAGAACATTCAAGTGAACATAGCCCTGCATAGGTTAAATGATCGGCAAGACTATCTTCATGTTATCCTGGGCACCCACATAAGCGTAAGCACCTCGTCTTTAGAACCCATAGCAGTTCATAGGCCCGAGTCGCATCTTCCCCAGCACCTCAGAATCAAGGAAAAAAAAACCACGATCTCCTAATAATTTTGAAAATTTGCTGTTTAATCACACTAGATTGCATCCTAATATTCGTCCAGACATTCTCAAATATGATCAAGTAGGCTAAAATATAACTAAAGTAAGAATAACTGTAACTGAACAACTGTAGCATGTCATATGTTTTGAGGTCATTGCATTCCCAGAAAGTGGATCAGCTGAAGGTACCAGCGGTGATATAGAAAGTGGGACACAGGAAGTGGAAGAGGGGCTATGGGACTAGAGGATTATAATACTCTAAGGGTCACCGTGAGGAATAAAAGGGGCTGAAGTACTGACACAAAAGAGAGAAGGGCTCTACCGGAGTCCCCAGGTATCATGACAGTGTGTTACCTTTATATTTATTCAGCAGCTATCAGTTGCTTACTACATGATGTGATTAAAATACTGAACAAATTAGCAATAAACATGTGCTCAGCCTAGTTGTCTTTTTCATATTATACGATTAAGTGGATGACATCTTTGTAGAGTATGAAAGGAATGTACAAAGAGTACTTAAGGACTCTGTCTCTACTGGGGGCAGAATGAGCAAAGGTTTTATTAGTGGAACTACAGCATGCAACTAGAAAAACCTCCTGCTGTTTTCTAAGAGGAAGCCAGAAATTCTTGTCATCCTTGGACAAAATCAGGGGACCAGTCTGCTAAGTCCTGGGCTACGGCTGTGATGAGCTTCCCTGCATCATTCACACATCACTCCTTCTCTCACAGCCAGAGGGATGTGCTGGGACCATTTGACCAAGCTCCACTCCCTAATCCCTCCTGCTCACGGCCATATGTGTGCCCAACTAGACACAGACCCAGACATACACACATCCACTTGCACATTCACACGCACACCTCCCCTGCCAAAGCCATTCCTTTATCTGGTACAAGTGTTGTTCCACCTCCTCCTTCATAACCCAAGCAAGAGAGAGAAGAGCTACAAGTTCATTATCAAAGGACGGAGCTGTGCAGGAAGCCCTGGAAGTATAAGTTCGTGTCTCTCCAACACGGTCAAGGGCAGAGACCTTGGATCTGCTCTTTTGGTCTCACAGAGCTATTCTCAGCATTAGAGCAGGGTCAGTCCTCCAGGCTGAAATGAAATATTGCACAGGACAACCAACTGTTGGTGTTATATACCCCAGGCTCCCCAAGCTGTGGCCAGTTTAGCAATTTCGATTTCAAAGAATAAATTGAAATACATACTTACTGAATATCTAAATATCTCAGTGCTATATTTGCACTGGGCCATAAGGAATAAACAAAGGTACATGCAACCTGGTGAGGACAATGTCCGTTAAGCAGGTAGTGTGTGCCTCAGATGAGGAGTTCCTGACGCCTCGAGAAAGTACAGCAGCGGGGCTGGTCCAGTCTAGGGGCCAAGAGGGGCCTCCCTGTGGAAGTGATTCTCAAGATGAAGGTTGAGGAGCTTACTGAGAGAGAGAGGCAGTGGGCAGGAATAATAGTGTTGCAAGCAGAGGGAACAGAGAGCAAGGGTAGGGGTGGGGGAAGATGCCCTATTCTGAAATTCCAGTCCTAGAAGGATTTGGTCTGTTCGATTATAAACCCACTTCCCGTGGGTCTGGTAATCATGTGCAGGTCCTCCAGCTCAATCATCCCTGAGCCTCTGGCCACCAAGACTCAAGAGGGGGTCCTGGTGGATTGCTGGAGTGACCCTGTGAATGTCTGCTCAAGCAGCCAGGCCATCGGCTGGCATTCCTAGCTTCCCTCATATCTTACAATGGGAGAGGTGCTGGTTCGTTAACTACACATAAATTCAATCCTAGTGTGAGGATTGTAGCAGGGATCTTGCAATCAGTCCTTTTTTATTGTGAAGAATTAAGAAAGAGTCGGATGAAGATTTTTATACTAAAAGGTGCAGCCAGTGCAGGGCAATGCCTTTCTTGTTTTTAGCAAAGCCTCTTTCCCATCCTGCCCTGTCATCCATTCTGTTCTCCTCAGCAGACCTGCTTGTTCTCAGTCACACCTGATGGGCAAACCTCCCCCAAAGGCAGAAACATCGACACTTCGGCTGATTAAAAAATAGGACTAGTGAAATCGTTTCACCCTATGAAAATGGACCCCCTCAAAAAAGAAAACCCAAAAAAAGAAATGGAGGAAATCCCCAGTGTTCAATAGGAAAGGAAGAAGAGGGAGCCCTAAAACGTGAGGGTGAAAATCCTGGGATGGTTTCTTATCTGTGTTAGAACACAGAAGCTCTCTGTTCCTTCCCAAGCACTCCTACTCATCTGGCTTCTCTTTGGTCTGGACAATAGGGAGCTTTGGCAGCTATCAGAGGGAGGGTAGAAAGTGAGTTCAGGCTCTTAGTCCCTTTTCTCTCTCTCTGGGCTGGTCTTGAGTTGATTATGTCCTTTGACCAACTCTCTGCTCCTTTCAAAATGGCGTTCTCTACCTGCTTCAGCCCTTCCTGGTTCTTGCACACTCTCTCCTCATCCCTCGAGGCCTCAGGATGGTCTGTTACTAGTCCCCGGTTACTGTATTGATCCTCAAAGATGCCCTACACTAGCCACAACATTGTGTGCAATCTGTTTATTGTCTTAATGTTTTCATTTGAATGTGTCATCTGTTTCCTGATACAGCTACAGATCCAAATTTTGTTTGGGAGAGCGATGTGATGATCTCAAGCCCAAACCAAACACTTAGCTTACCCTGTTCCCTTGTAGCCAGGAGTGGTCATGTGACATAACTGAGGCCAATGGAGGGAAACCAAAAATTGTGGAGGGGTGGGCGCCTTCTGGAAATATTCTTTAAAAGGGGAAGGGCTCAGCTGGTTTGCCTCTCTGTTTCTTTAGCCCTTGACCTTCTTCCTTCACGGACAGTGGATGCCATGCCCACGTCTTGAGCGTGAATATGAAAGCCATGTGCTAGGAAGAGAAGGGCAGAAAGCTAAGGTGTCTAGGAGCCTGAAGGCACTGAAGTGGTCACGGTACCAGCCACGGACTTCCAATCTCCAGATTACTTGCTACATAAGAAAAACAGATCCATATTTGGATGAGTCGCGTGGTTGGGTTTCTGTCACATGCAGCCAATGCAACGCTAACAGATGTAATACATACAGATATAATGCAATAGTTAGCACTTTTCTCCAATTCTGCTTGCTTTATGCTGACTTCACATAACCTTCCTGACTTTCTCCTGTCCCAAGGTCTCACAACTCAAACTCTTTAATGGCTTCTCTAGCCTTTGACCTCACTTCCTTCCCACTTCCTCTTTCCAGGTACCCTGATCCTGTACTTTTTCCAACAACCCACCTAGAGACCAGACCCATTTTCTTGACCCCAGAATGCTTTCTGATAAATCTCCTTTGTTCTCGGCCTTCTGAAACAGCTGCAGAAGTCCAGACTCTAAGAAGGAAATGGTACATGGCCAGTTAATGTAATGAAATACTTATTGGGGTTGGAATCAGACAATGTGGGGTTATTTCTCCATTATCTTGTGCTTGGACCAGGGACAAGTTAGTAATCTCTCTTCAGGTCAGGTTTTACCATTAGAAAATATCGGATAAGTTGGTTTTACCTAAGCAATAGAGTTGTTATAAGATTCAAAATCAAATAAAAGTGCTTTCCAGTTTTGAAGAAACAATTCCATAGTCAGCATACCATTTAAGGGTTATTATTATTGGAACCATGGGGAGACGGTGCCAGAGCACTGGGTAGTAGCCAACTGTGGGCCTAGAGGAGTTGGTTAAACTTCTGATACTTCAAGGCTTCCAGGAGCTACATGGTGATATTATTAATATCATCAGCCTCACAGGATTGTAGGATATTCACTACCCTAAATAAGGCTGTCTCATGGGCACTTGATATTTTTTTTCCTCACTGTTGAGCTCTTAGCCAGTGGCATAATTGGACATGAAGGGCCCATAAATAAATTAGTTCAGAAACTACCTCATTATTGCAGGATAAAAGAATCTGGATATTTGTTGCAATGCAGTTTATTTTCTCCTACAGAGCTGGAAGAAGGAGGCATCTGGCAGATATTTCCTTTTGTCTGAATCTGGCCTTCTCTCCATGTCATTTGTCACTCTCTCTACCTGACCGAAGTCATGGGTAATTAGTCTACAGCCATAAGTCACTGAAGTCCTCTGCAGTATTTTCTCAGGAATCAATTTAAAAAATGAATTTCCGTCTAGATTTTCCTGCGAGTCGCCGACCAATAGGACATAGCAGAAGTGAGTGTTGCACACACACCCTGTGTTTATAGCACCAACAATGGTCCGGTTAACATAAGAGGTGGAGTGGGAGGGCAGTGGTAGAGTATAGCCCTGCAGCTGGACAGCCTGGGTTCAAATCGCATCTCTGCCACTTCTCATTGCCATGACCTTGGACATGTCAATTCATTTCTCATGCCTCAGTGTTCTCTTCTTAAAAATGGAATAATAGGAGAACCTCTCTCACAAGTGTATTTTAAGAATTAGATTACTTTATAAGCAAAATGCTTAGACCAGTACCTGACACATGGGAAGATTACATGGCATTTTCTATCTTTGTCATCCCATTGTAAGCGAGGTGGAAATGCAGCCCCAATGCTCCAGATGATTCAATTCCTTAAGAAAAGCTAGAAATTGGATTTTTATTGTGATGTTTAAATATTGGCACTTCATTTAATAGCCTTCAACACTGTACACAGCAAACAAAATATGGCAGAGGGTAGAATTCAGCCTGGAGGCCTCTAGTTTTATAGTCCCTGAATTGGAGAAATCTACAGTAGATGCATAATGACATGTAATCATTCCCAAGTTCTGAGTCTTGGAAAAGTTGGTTTGAAGCAGGGCTGCACCTAGATCTTGAATGGACGGAACTGGTGTAAAGAAGAGAAAAACAAGCACCTGCTGTGTGCCAACCTTGTGCCAACACTTGACAAACATGATTTTATTACTTTCTCACTAAAATGTGAAAGGTAAGCATTGTCATCTTCTTCTCACAGATGAGAGGACTGAGACTCAGGGAAATTAAGCAATTTGTCCAAGTTTACGTGGCCATGATGGCAGAGCGGAGATTCAAACTCAGATCTCACCCCAAAGCCTATGTTCTTGACCACCTTTTAAAACTACTTGTTGGACTTCCCTGGTGGCACAGTGGTTAAGAATCTGCCTGCCAATGTAGGGGACACGGGTTCTATCCTTTGTCCAGAAAGATCCCACATGCCTCGGAGCAACAAAGCCCCTGCACCACAACTAGTGAGCCTGCGCTCTAGAGCCCGCGAGCCACAACTACTGAACCCACGAGCCACAACTACTGAAGCCTGCGCGCCTAGAGCCCGTGCTCCGAAACAACAGAAGCCACTGCAATGAGAAGCCTGCTCACTACAACAAAGAGTAGCCCCCGCTCACTGCAACTAGAGAAAGCCCACGTGCAGCAGCAAAGACCCAACGCAGCCAAAAATTAATTAATTAATTAATGAAAAATTTAAAACAATAAAACTACTTGTCAATTAAGCCAAAGAAATGATGGTAATGTTTACCACTGATACAATAAATTCCAAAATCTCAATGGCATATTCCAACAGGAAGTGATTTCTCACTCATGTAAAACCCAGACGTGTATATCTAATCAGTGACATCTTCTGTGCAATCATTCGGAGACCTGGTTCCTTCCATCTCCTGGCTCAGCCATGTTTCTGTGGGATGGCCAAGGAGGGGAGTGTGTGGAAGGAGCATGGAGCACATTGAATCAGAGTCACTTCCAATCACACGCCATGTCCCCGCATCCTGCCACATGGGGCAAGAAAGGAGTCTAGCTATGGTCCAGAAGGTAGAGGAAACTGCCACTGGCTGTCAATATCCCATCTGAGATGTAATAATAATTTTACCCACCTAGATCCAGTGCCCTCTTCCTGAGCGGTGGTGGTGGTGTTGGTGATCTTTGAAATGAGATGATGATCTTGTCCATGAGATGATGATAGAGTCTCATGAATAACTATTTTCTTGAGAACATATTTGTCTGCTCCTGCATTAGCATATTACAAAGGCCATTTCATTCTGATGGTTTATAACTTTAAAAAAGTTATGATGTGGACATTCCTTTAAATCCCATAATCCATCATCAACAATAGTATTATGTAGTAACTCCCACTTTTAAATTGAATTTTCATGCTCTCCATTAAAAGTTCACTAGGGAGAAATGACAAATCATTTCATGGCTCAAGAGCAGCAGACAGACGCCTTCAGCAAAAAAAAGAGGTTTTGTATCAGCGGGGGTTTGACAAAACTTGTAGCTTTCAAATCAAGACTATTTGCTTTCATGTTTGTAATTTTATCATTTAGCATCACTAAGGGTTATTAGCCCATTCTTTTTAGATGAGCAGCAAGGCGTGTCTTCTTGTCATTGTTTCTGTTTGCTCCATGTTTGTTTTACAGCAGTGGGTACAGGAACCTTGGAAATTTCAATATTTTGTTTCAAGATAGGAGCCAATTTCTTCCTCTCATTAAAATGGAAGACGTTCCAGGATACCTAAATTTTCCCTCCCTTGAGATTTTTCTTTCTTTTTAAACTCCTCAAGGAAGAATAGCACTTGAGCCTCAGTTTGTTGGAGAGATTTGTAAATGCATCTGGGGTTTGGCTTCCTTACACAATGCCTTTTCTTAATGCAAGGAACATCCCCCTAGGACATTGTCTGCGCTCAGCACAGCTGCCTTTGCTTTTGCCACAGTAGGAAGGGAGGGACGGGATGGCTGTCTTCTGTAACCTCCACCCTGGGGCATCTGTAGAAAGAAGAAAGTGGTAACATTATGGCGATTTTTAAAAATTTAATTTAATTTCTCTATTGAAGTAGAGTTGATTTACAATGTTGTGTTAGCTTCAGGTGTACAGCAAAGTGATTCAGTTATACATATATAGAATCTTTTTCAGATTCATTTCCCTTATAGGTTATTAAAAAACACTGAGTACAGTTCCCTATGCTATACAGTAGGTCCTTGTTGGTTATCTATTTTATATATAATAAAAAATCTGTTAATCCCAAGCTCCTAATTTATCCCTCCCCCCCATTCTCCTTTGGTAACCATAAGTTTGTCTCTAGGAGCAAGCCCCTACCCAATATAGAGGGACATCCACGCCATAGTTTGCTTTCCCTTGACCTCCAAATCCTCTGGCCACGATGTAGGAAAAGAAAATTTAATTGAGTCAGGAAAAGCAAATGGCATAAATTGTTTAGCAATAGGAAGTAAAGAAACGGCAAGTCCTGCCGTCCACACGAATCACATAAGCTGTTCTCAGCACCACTTTCAGTCCCTGGAGAGAGGGTTTAATCCCACCTGAGTCCACAGAGGTCCGTGGCATCACCATTTTTCTTGACCAGAAAATCAACTTACCCACCTGTTCTACCCCAGATATTAACCCTCTTTCTCTGCTGCTACACTTACCCTGAGAAGGTCCAGCACTCTGACTCCTGGCAATGTGGTAACACAAGGAAAAGTCTTTATGTCCCGTTTCAGAGCAGGTATGCATACTTTAAAATCATCTGCTCCTCACTCACTCCTAAGAACTATTAGGCTGGGAAGTCTGAGATCAGGGTGCCACCTGAGTTCCAGTGAGGGCTCTTTCCTGACTTGCAGACAGCTGCCTTCTTGCTGTGTCTGCTCCTGGCAGAAAGGTTCCATCTTCATGATCTAATCACCTCCCAAAGATTCCCTTCTTCAAATATCATCATGTGGGAGATTAGGGTTTCAACATATGAAGTTTGGGGGAACACAAACATGCAATCCATAACAAGTTAAAACCACAGTGAGATACCACTTCACACCCAATAGGATGACTATAATAAAAAAATTAAAAATAAAAACAAAAATGATAAGTTTTGGCAAGGATGTGGAGAAATGGGAACCCTCATGCATAGCTGGTAGGTCTGTAAAACGGTGCAGCTCTTGTGGAAAATAATATGAATTTCCTCAAAATATTAAATGTCGAATTACCATTTGACCCAGCAATTCCACTCCTATGTATATACCCAAAAGGATTGAAAACGGGTGCTCAGGCAAATATTCATAAACCAATATTCATAACAGCATAATTCACAACAGCTAAAAGGTGGAAACAACTCAAACGTCCATGAATGGACGAATGGGTGAGCAAAATGTGATCTATACACAAAATGGAATATTATTCAGCCATAAAAGGGAATGAAGTTCTGATCCATGTTACAATGTGGATGAACTTTGAAAACTTTATGCTAAGTGAAAGATATCAAGCACAGAAGGCTACATATTCCATGATTCCATTTACAAGAAATATACAGAATAGGTAAATCCGGAGAAACAGAATGCAGAGTGCTGTTGCTGGGTGCTGTGGGTAGGGAGGAATGGGAACCCACTGCTTAATGGGCATGGGATTTTCTTTTGGGATGATGAAAATATTTTGCAATTAGATAGAGATGGTCCTTTGCAGAACTTTATGAATGCACTAAATGTTACTGAAGTGTACATTTTAAAGTGGTTAATTTTATGTTATGCAAATTTTACTTCAATTTAAAAATATAAGCTCTGTGCATATTTCCAAACCCATGTGAATTTCTATTCTGATGACATATGACCAGAGGTCCCAACGCTTAAACTTTCTATTTCCTCCTTCTGTCCTGTGTTCTAGGCTGAATGTTCGTGTCCCCTCAAAATTCACATGTTGAAATCCTAACCTCCAAAATGATGGTATTACGAGGTGGGGCCTTTGGAAGAGAATTAGGCCATGAAGGTGGAGCTCTTATGAATGGGATTAGTGCTCTTATGTAAAAAACACCACTGATTAAAAAATGAGCAGAGGATCTGAACAGACATTTTTCCAAAGAAGACATACAGATGGCCAACAGGCACATGAAAAGATACTCCACATCACTAAGCATCAGGGAAATACAAAATCAAAACCACAGTGAGATATCACCACACACCTGTCCGAATGGCTGTCATCAAAAAAGGCAAAAATAACTAGTGCTGGCAAGAACGTGGAGAAAAGGGAACGCTTGTGTACTGTTGGTGGGAATGTAAATTGGTGCAGCCACTATGGAAACAGTATGGAGGAAAACAGTATGGAAGTTCCTCAAAAAATTAAAAATATAAGTAACATATGATCTAGCAATTCCACTCCTGGGTAGTATTTATCCAAAGACAATGAAAATACTAACTCGAAAAGATATCTGCACCCCCATGTTCATTTCAGTGTTACTTAGAATAGCCAAGATATGGAAACAACCTAAGTGTCCAAAGATAGATGAATGGAGAAAGATGTGAGTATCTCACAATGGAATACTACGCAGCCATAAAAAAGAATGAAATTTTGCCATTTGTGACAATATGTATAGAACTTGAGGGCATTATGCTAAGTGAAATAAGTCAGACAGAGAAGACAAATACTGTATGATCTCACTTATATGTGTAATCTGCAAAACAAAACAAACCAACAAACCAACAAGCGAAAACCAAGCTCATAGTTACAGAGAACAGATTGCTGGTTGCCAGGGTGGAAGGGGAGTGGAGGAGGGCAAAATGGGTGAAGGGAATCAAAAGGTACAAAATTTCAGTTATAAAATAAATAGGTCAAGGGAATATAATGTACAGCACGGTGACTATATTTAATAATACTGTACTACATATATGTAAATTGTTAAGGGAGTACATCTTAAAAGTCTTCATCACACAAAAAAAGAAAAAAATGTAACTATGTATGGTGACAGACAGTAACTAGACTTAGAGTGATCACAATGTATGCAAATATCAAACCATTATGTTATACACCTGAAACTAATACAACACTATATATCAATTATACCTCAATTTAAAAAAAAATTTAAGAAGACCCCAGAAAGCTCCCTCATCCTCTCTGGTCCCCTCTGGCATGTGAGGATAGAAGGAGAAACAGCACCCCAGAAGAAAGCTCTCACCAGTACCCAACCGTGCTGACACCCTAATCTCAGATTTCCAGCCTCTAGAACTGTGAGAAATACATTTTTGTTGTTAATAAGCCTCCCAGTGGATGGTGCTCTGTTAGAGCAGCCAGAACAGACCAAGACACCCTGCACCTCACCACCATCCAACCAGCTCCACTCCCCATGTATCAAGTGCCAGAGACTTCACTTACCCTCTCATTTTGACATCTTTTACCCACTGCTGGCCCAGCCCACAGATGCTGGGTATACTTGGGGCACAACAGTTCAGCAGTTTCACTGCCTGCCAAAGAGATGCGCACTGATTGATAAGTAGCCAAAAATAACCAGGGTAGGCAGAATGTTTCTAAATAGAAATGTGGTACACTTGCAAGTGGGCATGAAGCAGGATATGGCAGAGCCCCAGAAAGACAACAGATGGGTGATTTAGACGCAGCTGCTGTCACTGGGGGCGGGGGTGGTGGGGAGAGAGACTTGCTGATTACCATAGAGACAGGGGGCAATGAGAATTTATTTGCGGAGAACGTTTCAAGGGCATAAAGAATGTAAGTCATCATTTCCCACCTGAAACTCAATAAAGGGATTATAACATCCGGTTTGGGGTGATGGGTCGGGGATTAAGCGCAGATAAAGCACTTAGCCTTTAGGTGAGGGTTTACTGGAGTGCAGACTGCAGAGAATCCCACAGTGCTGAGTACACCCCTCAGGTAATGACTGACACCACTGAAGCATCTGAAAGGACTTAAGAAAGAAGTTTACGTGCTAGAGTAATTATTGCATTTTTCCAAACCTGTGGAGCAAAGAACTGAATTTAGTCACTTTCAGGAAATCGTCATTTTGTCAGGTTCATCCTTCTCTCCAGACTTTCAGGGGGACTTCTGTGGCATCACGAGGAGAAGGGGCCAGGTCGGCACCTGTACTCTCTCCTCCACTAGCATCTACTGAGATGCAACTCATCACATTTGATCTTTGCTTACCTGCAAATTTTGTTTAGGCTTGTTAGCACGTACTTGGAATCTGTAATTTACTTAAAATTGCATCAGCCTAAACAGCGTGATATTATTTGTGTGTTAGTGAAAACTATATTTTAGTGCAGTCAGATGCTTTATTCTGGAACTCACACTCTTAGCATTGTAGGCTGGCACACTCCAGGGGTAGCTGCTATTTTTTTTCTTTTTTGTAAACGGAACAAGTACATAGTGTTTACTTTAGGCCAGGCTCTGGGCTAAATGCTTTGAAAATACTAAGTCATATTCACCCATGAATGATACCACAATACTTCAGTTATCTTTATTTGCCAACAACATCAAAGGCTTTAGGAACTAGCATGATGGGTCCTTATAGATGAGATTCAAAGTGTGTGACATGGCTAGAATACTGTAGAGACACCCCTCACTTTTGCTTGTGCATCTAACCACATTGGCAACCTTTTCTCTAAGGGAAAGCATTGGAAGCTGGATCTTTACACGGTCCTGTGACCAGCTTTAGGATCAGAAGCTTTTGGTTGTGTATTTCCTACTCTACTGATAACAGAATCCTGTCTTTAGACTATTGTTCTATCTGCCCTAGATGAGCTTTCTATACAGAATTGGTTTGATGAGCATTAAGGTTAGAAACCTGGAGTTTATCACATTGTTTTTTGCTTACTTGTTAATAAAAAAAATTTTTAAGTAAATGTCCTAATATGGGGAAGAGTTTGGTCTAAGACTTGCTTTCATTATAGATCTCGTAGCAAGACTGTGAAGCTATAGCTAATCCTCTGCCACCTCATACTTTTTGGCGGCTAACATTATACACCAGGAAGTACCCAGACTGACTTAAGGAGTGTCATAGCACCAGGTCGGTGTCTGGCCTCCAGCAGCAGTGGTCCTCACACCATCTGGAGCTACATTCTCTCACCACCACTGTGAGATGGCCTGAGGCCCTCTGCCTCTTGAGATCATAACGTGGCGTGTCTCAGACAATGGGAAATGCTTCCACTGTTCCTCATGGGCATGTGGGACCTTCTGTGTACAAATTTTCTCTTTTTCTTCCTTGTTATAGTGCCAGGAGAAGTGCTCCAGAGGTGGCTGCTTTCCTGGGTTCCAGAGAGAACATTTCTCCTCTAACAGCATTTACCCTGTGATGGCCCGAGTACCATCTGTGAAGTTACTCATACCCCACACCCACCCTAAGATTGGTAGCCGTAATCTCTGTCTCTGGGTCGTCACATCCTGTAGTCCCCTCCCATACTGGCCCAAGATTGGTCTGTGGAACCAAGAGAACACAACAAAAACAATGGTATGTCCCTTCCAATTGCAGGTCAGAAAAGATACAGTGGTTCCATTTTGGCTGCTGTCTCTCTCACGTCCATGGCTGAGTCATACAACCACTAAGAGGAAGATAAATTGCCTCTAAGTCAAGCACAGTCTTGATCCCAGGGAGAGAGTTGTAGAGTCACATCAAAAAGTGCCCTCTTGGGCTTCCCTGGTGGCGCAGTGGTTGAGAGTCCGCCTGCCAATGCAGGGGACACGGGTTCGAGCCCTGGCCTGGGAAGATCCCACATGCCGTGGAGCAACTCGGCCCGTGAGCCACAACTACTGAGCCTGCGCGTCTGGAGCCTGTGCTCTGCAACAGGAGAGGCCGCGATAGTGAGAGGCCCGCGCACCGCGATGAAGAGTGGCCCCCGCTTGCCACAACTAGAGAAAGCCCTAGCACAGAAACGAAGACCCAACACAGCCAAAAATAAATAAATAAATAAAATAATTTTTTAAAAAAGTGCCCTCTTGTCCCAGGGAGGCTGCTAGTACGGGACCGCCTTGGGGGTCAAACATTTACCCAATTGTAACAAGAAATCCAGGAACCTGATTGCCATTCTCACATTTTTTTCTCCTTCACCAAGAAGAGAAATGGATGTTATCATTATCTGAGTGGCAGTGATTCAGCAAATCCACAGCTTTACAAATCCATCAACTTCAGTGCTGACCAGAGTAACCTAAAACTTTCAAGTGTGTGGCAAGGTCAGGTAGTGGTATTGGGGTCTTGGGACCAAGGACAAGTACGGTTCTATAATGGGGAGTGTTCTTGCCCTTGTGGGTTCCAGACCCGGATCTGGTCTCTTACTGGGAGACTTTGGAAAAAATCATAATCTCTTTAAGTCTTAGTGTATCATCTGTAAAAAAGAAATAAATATAATAATCCATGCTCTACGTAACACAGAGTTTTTAAGAGAATAAAACAAAGTAAAATTACGTGGAAGTGTTTGGTAAACTCTGAAATGCTATGTAACTATAAAGGATTATTATTATTCACCCAGATCAATTCAAAAAACCCACATGTAAATTTACAAGTTAGAAAGTCATTATGTACTAAAAATGTTGTTCCAAATCTAATTAAATTAGAACCGTGGTTCATTTGTCAATTTGTATGTTAAGTATCCAAATAACAATGTTATGGGATGAACTAATGAACAGGAATAGAACAAAATAATAGGTTTGTTATACAGCTAAAGCAACCACCTATATGTTCGCCAAGACTTAATAACTATCTTATTCAGAATTCATTTTTCGAAAGGCAGGAAATCAGTGCCTGATTAACACCTGGCTTGCTTAGGCCCCTTATACATCTATTTGCATTGCACTTTAGTTTTCACAATGTTTTTAGTACATTTTCTCCTTCGATTATCATAAAATACTTTGATGCTAACTGAACACTTACTGTCCCAATGTGTTTACAAGTGAAGAAATTGAGCTTCAGAAAGTATGAATGTCATTCCAAGGTTATACAACTATTATGCACCAGTGGTGCAGCTAGAACTTGCTTGCAGGTTTTCTCACTTCAAGTCCCCTATGCTTTCCATTACAGCACAGATATAGTGAATGCTATGGATGGGCGATCTTGATTATTCAGCCTCTCTTCCCACCCCTGGCCTCTCAAGCAAACACACAATCATCCCTTCTCTCAGCAGATCAGCTTAAACCACCATTTCATTTTGGCCCCAGGGGAAAGATCCACTAAGTTCTCCTGCCCAGTTCTTTGCAAATCACACTAGTTTTTCTTTCTTTTTTTTTTTTAATATTTATTATTTTTTTTATTTTCTTTATTTTTTTGGTTGTGTCGGGTCTTAGTTGCTGGGTCTTGCATTGCGGTGCGGGCTCTTCATTCCGGCATGCAGGCTTCTCTCTAGTTGTGGAGTGCATGCTTTCTCTCTCTAGTTGTGGCGCCCAGGCTCCAGGGCGCATGGGCTCTGTAGTTTGCGGCATGCGGGCTCTCTTGCTGAGGCGTGTGCAAGCTCAGTAGTTGTGGCGCTAGGGCTTAGTTTCCCCGTGGCATGTGGGATCTTAGTACCACCACCAAGGATCGAACCCTCATCCCTTGCCTTGGAAGGCAGATTCTTAACCAGTGGACCACCAGGGAAGTCCTTTTTATAAATAAAGTTTTATTGAAACACAACCATGTCCATTATTTTATGTATTGTCTATGGCTCTTTTTTTTCTTCTTTTTTTAATAGAGGTATAGTTAGTTAACAATGTTGTGTAAATATATGTATATATGTATATATTTATGTACATATGTACATAAATTCTTTCCCACTGGACCACCAGGGAAGTTCCTTTTTTTTCAATATAAGAAGTGAAACATTCTAGTGCCTTCAATCCTTGTATATTCTAGTATTCTATGAGACCTTCTGTGGACATGAATTTATCCCCAGGAACTCTGAGGAGCAGAGACCCTGATTTGTCCTGGAAATACAGTTGCAGACGGCAAAAGTGATTCTGCACACCCAGGTTAAGACCAAAGAGGGTAGCAGAGAAGACTAATTCTTGGCATCTATCTCCCTGAGGGACTCCTAAGTAGAAGAGAGAAGCTGAATATTCTTTTTCTTCCTTTCTTTTTTCTTTCCTTTTTTATTCTTACTTTTAATCAGATCAGAAAATTGAAAGAAAAAGAGTCAGGAAACATGAAATATGTCCATGGAAGATGAGAATAACATTTTGTCAGACATTAAAATTATGTAGTCTTAATGATGTAAGCATTGTTCAATGGTTTTCAAAGTTTAGAGTTAACCTAGAAACAGATCATAGGTCATGAAGTAAAATTTTCAGCTACAAAGAGGAAAAGAAAGATTATATTAATAATTTGATATATTTTTAATGCATTTTTTCTAATGGCCTTCTCTTCTTCCCCTTACCTCCCAGAAGAAGAAATTCACAGTTTTGAGAAGGGGTTGGGGGTAAAACCTGCTCCTCGGACCTTTTCTTCTACTGGGGTGTCCTCTGCCCTGAATTGATCCATTGTTGCCTGAACTGACCTGAGTTGCATTGAAGGCTTTCACTCACTTCACTGAGGGGGAGCGTCTTTCATCCCCCCATTGTGAGCATAATCAGGAAATAACCGCATGGCTCTTCTTCTCCCCCGTTTCTTTTTTGCTGCTGTTTAAAATAGAAAAGAAATATAGCTTCAGTGATTCTATTTAGTCCACACAATAGAGACGAAGCCCATGGGCGGCACTGCAGCTTCCTTCAGGGACATAATGGGCTGAGAGAACAAGGTGCTGCTGGAAGCATTGATTTCCGACAGACAATTTTTCATTTGATGGGGGATGGGGAGCAATGGAAATAAGTGAATATATATATGTATATATATATTCATATGAGGCCTTTAAAAAAACAAAACAATGATTTGAGGATCAGGCTTCTGGGTATTCATTCTGTGGGACAGCAATGGGACTGGGGAGGTGTTGAATAAACACACCCACCCACACACACACACACACACCCCCCTGTATGCACAGACCTGCAGTCCTAAACTTAAAACTGACCCTCAGAGACAGCAGCCATTTATAAATCAGTTGTCTGGAACAACTTTTCAGAGAAACAATACTCCACAGTAGAGTTAGACGGCTTGCACAGTCATAAAGGCCCACGTGCTCTTGAACACCAATGTTTCTTGAAGAATTTAATATACTGCAATGCGTCTAAGGGAAAATGCCTTTCAGCTTTCTAAATCAGGAAATCCTTGCTTTTTTGCCTTAGGAAAGCAAGGATTAACTACATGTAAACCAGAGGGTTTAAGTGAAGCAGTAAATATTGACAGAATTAAAATCATGAGAAATTTAAGTAACAAGGAGTGCTTGACAATTGTGTATTTACATTCAATTTATGGCAATAAATGCTCATGACCACACGTGATTATAAATTGGGCTTAGCCCCATCCTCCTTTCTCCATGATTCCCAGCTAGGATTTCACAAAGGCTGGTTTCAGGTGGATGCAGGCAAAGGTATAAGATGACAGCTTAGTATATGTGTGGGTATTAGGTTAATAGTTCAGATGGGCTTTTTAGCTCTTTTTCAGAACCTTTCCAATCTTTACTTATGTGTGATCCCAAGGTGGTCCCCCAACATCAGGTGCCCTTGGATAAGAAAGACACTTTTATATGTGTCCTATGCCTCTTCCCTGGGGTCAAAACTACCCTGCACGCGTGTTACAGGCAATTTATTTTCCTCTGCGTGGGTTGTGTGGCCAAGCCATTGAAGAACTCTCTCCACGTTGGTATCTTCTTTAGTTTTCTGAAGCGTATTCATCAGCTACCTGATTTAGTTGTTCTGATCCCACTGTGAAGCATCTTCACTCTTCTTTCAAGATGAAGTCAGTGTCTGGGCTCCTTTCCCTACGCTTCTTCTGAGGCCAGCTGCTGGTGTCTGCCTCTCCTGTTCCAAGGCTGGGGACCTCTACCATAGATTCAGTGGAAATCGTCTAACTTCAGGTTTTAGCCTGGGGAGCATTTCTGATTCCAGCTTACCCACAGATGACTAATCCACCCATGGTCCGAGAAATAATCAATCCAGCCTCACCCAATCCCCAGTTCTTTGTGAGGATTGATTTATGTGTTCCCCCATCTATCCCAGAGCATTTAAAATCCTCTTCATTTTGACTTAATCGATCAAGGGGACTCAATCAGGGGAGAAGAAGATCATGTCCTCAAGGAAGATTGTGTCCACCACTCTCCGGCAGGGCATTGGGAAGAAGCACGACCATGGCTGAAGAGCGTTCTGTGGCCAACCCAGGTCTCATTCTGAGGGGAAGGGCTTGGCTGGGTCCACAAGACAGTCTCTGAGCTTCTCGCACCCCAAGATCTACAAGCCAGTCAGACTGTGACTTTAGCTAAGAATCTTTCTCTCAAATCTGTCAAAACTCCCTCCTAATCTTATCATGATAACTGAAAATAAATGTGAATGTGCTTTAAAAAGTTAGAGCTGGGCTATGAATATCCAGAGTTGTTGTTTATGCTTATATCTCGTCCTATGTTACAGCGTCAATGAAATCCACTGACGTGTCTTTCCATCCACGACTCCGTTTCCTTCTCTGCATCACTTTATGTGTGTGGCTGGGAGTTGAAATGCAGACATAAACATATTCATAAAGGAGGCTGGCTGTGACTGTGGCTATAAATGGTTATAAATGCGCTTTTAGCTTTTCCTTCCTCTGGTGCAGATGACTATGTGTCTTAAAACCCCTCTAGTGAGCTATGTTTTGCCTTAAAAAGCTGGCGCTCCAAAAATAAGGCTGGGGCTGAGTCATCAAGCCCTGGGACAGGGAAGGGATGTGGTGGAGGAGAAGCAAGGAGGCATTTTCAGCGAAGATGCACTGAACAGAGTGGGAGGGCTTTCTCTCAGGGATCGGCAACCTATAACCCACAGGCTAAATTTGACCCTCTGTCTGTTTTGTAAATAAAGTTTTATTGGAACCCAGAACATTCATTCATTTAGGTATTGTCCATTGCTGTTTTTGTGCTATGATAGCAGAGTTGAGTAGTTGCAATAGAGAATGTATTTGGCCTAAAAACCTAAAATATTTACTATCTGGCCCTTCAGATAAAGTTTGCTCACCCTTGCTTCTTTTCTAATATCTGTAAACATGCCATATTTCCACATTTTTCTATACTTCGATTCATTTTGTAGCGTACTCCCTATGAAGTACTTATGGCTTGTGCCGTATGCCCAATTTGCTGATGAGAAAAAGAGCAGCAGGGTCATAGAGAACTAGCCCCAATTCCTTCATCTACAAGTGACCAGGAGGGGCTGGCACGAGATTTCCCAAGGGGTCTGACCTCTGTGTACTCCTACTCCGCATGCAGCTTCGGAGGGGGAACCTGCCTATTATGTATGTGTGGGAAGGAATAATCAGCTATATCTAGCGAGCGAGCGAGCTAGCGAGCGGGGCGACCGGTCGAGCGAGCTAGGGCAGCATAGCGAATAGATCGAGCGAGCGATCAGCAAGCGAGGGAGCGATCTATCCAGAGCCAGCGAGCTTTAGCCATCCATCTAATATCTATCATCTTCTATCATCCATCCATCTATCTATTTACCTATCTATCTACCCACCCACCCACCTATCTATCCATCTAACTATCTACCTAGCCATCCATCTATCTATCATCTATCTATCCATCCATCCCAGCTTTATTGAGATAAGTGGGATGAAGAATTGAAATTCAAGTTATTACACATGTGCTTTCTTTAGACTTGCACCTAAAAATTGGCACTCACCATCTGCCTCTACAAGGATGAAGTCAGTAGCCACTTCAGTCCCTGACCTTCAACACACCCTCAAAGGAGTTCAGGGTGGAGATCAGGAATGAGACCCTCTGTGCTCTGGGAAAAACTGGAAGAACAGGCCTCAGGTAGTTAGAGATTTTCAGAAGATTTTATGAGCCCAAATCCTTGCATCTTCTCGTATATAGAAAAGCACTAAAATCATGAATGGAGACATCTGCTCCTCATGACTACCAGCCACCTTCTGCCAAAATGTGTACTTGATTGCATGTGCCCCCTTCACTAAAATCATATCTAATACTGACCCCCCTGTCCCCACCTTTGGAGCAGTTCCTCAGAGCTATCTGAGACGCTGTCTCCCGGGCTATAGTCCTCATTTTGCCTCAAATAAAACTTAACTCACAACTCTCACATTATACATTTTTTTTTTTTTTTTTGGTAAACAGACTCAACACTGCACCAAGTTAGAGGGTAAAGAACATCGGTTTGGGACTCCAAGTTCTGACTGTGCCCCTAAGTAGCTGAGGCACCTTGGCCAAGTCCAGTCCATTGGTTCTTTTGGGTCTAAGTTCTCCATTTGTAATATAAGTAGGGAAGTATGACAAACAAACAAACAAACAACGATAAAACCTCTCTAAATTGCTGGCACCTTGAATTTTTACAAAGTCCCTCCCTTCTTCTCCCCCTCCAATACCAGGTACGGCAGCCCTTCTCCAGACAGGCCCCTCTCCACCGGCCATCACAGGTACTCTCACTAAGGCAGGGAAGTTCTGTGGGGACTGCGGAGACAGCAGGCAGAGGAGGGGCGGTGGTCTCACACTCTTTTGTCCACAACTCTGTCTCTTCCCCTTTCCCTGGATCCACTTGGTATCACCACTGCCTGTCCCTTACATTTCCTGGAAAACCACAGTTCTGCAAAGAGTCTGGTGAGGGGGCTGGTGTCTGTATAAAAAAGGGACAAAACAGAACAGTCACTTATTTTGTTACCAAAGAGTCTTTTTTTCCTTTTAATGGAATGTGCTATTTTTAAGTCCCATCCGCCTGCTGCAAGTGCCTGTGTGGCAATTGCCCTGAACACATTTGAATAATGTCTATGCATCCTTCTGTGATGTGGTGCAGAACAGTAACTTTGTACTTTGTGGTTTTATTGTGATGAAGATATTTTATGACAGTATTTGAATCTCAAGGACAAAAAAATTCCTGAAAACAAGGCATTTCGAGACCACTTATGCAGAAGGAAGGGGCCCAGACCAATCTCCTCCTGGGAAATTTGGCCTGGGGCAGGTATGATCCCCAGGGCAGCAAGGAACTTGGGTAATCTGTAGAAGCAAGTGGCCACCACATTTGGAACCATGAATTAGGCCCATTCGGCCTCCTGCCCACCCAGCAACATCAGGGTCAAACCCAGGGAAAATTCGGCAATTCCAAAGTCTGCGTTAGTGCCCTGCAATCTCCTTTTCTCTACACTTTTCCTTTTCCTACACCAGTTGATTGGCCTTTCAGTGTGTATCAGGCAGGTTCCTGCCAACAGAAGTATTTCAGCATGGGGAAATAGTTGGAAGATATGGGAGGACCTGAAATTTCAAAGAGGGCCCTGGGAGGCAACCCAGAGATTTAGCAATTTGAGGAAACCACCACCAGTCACCCCTAGATCTGGAGAAACACAAGGAGCTTAGGAGGTAGAGTTATGCAGTGGAAGCTGGACCCATGCCGGGGGCCACCTGTAGGAGCTGGGCCCAAAGAGAGGTGTAGTTTGACGGGAGCTGGTACCATGGGGGAGACACAGTCCCTTCCAGAGATGCAGCCCAAAGCAGAAGGGGTGAGGGAGAGAAATTCCCTGGTCTCTCCCTTCCTTCTACCCTCCGGGCTCCTGCCAATGTTTCCCATTAGCTGGACCCAAAAACTTAGCAGGAGAGCTTTAGAGAAATGTAGTTTTCATGGGTCAACTTCTTGTAATGTAAGCCAGAGTAGAAAAGATGTGGGGGAATTAATAATTAATTTGAGAGAAACAAGGAAAAAAAAAAAAACCCAAAACAAAGAACAACAAAACAGGTACCTTGGACAGCAGTTCATTCTGTCAACCTCTGTTACCCTTAAAGAAGTCTCCATTGTCCCGGGAAGATTTCCTTCTGCATCCAGGACATGCCACACAGAGGTGACAGAAATGGAACCAGGGGAAACTGATGTGACTGCAGACCTGGACCTGGGCAATGGGTGGGAAGAAGGAGAAGTCGGGGTCACGTGGACTTGTGTTGATGTCTGGGAGTAACAACTGATGGCATTGGTGGAAAAGGAGGCTGCAGCAGAAATACAAATTATAGAAGATCCTTATGATCAGACATTATGATTGCATTGTAGTTCCTGATGGCCAGCTCATTTGGGGGCTTGATTCCAGCTAGCAGCTAGTGATTTAAGGAACAGGTTTCCTGGGGGAGCAATTGGCAAGCTGTGAACCCAGGGTTTAAGCCTCCGTCACACAGAGCGGGACTTAAGCTTTGGCCCCAGTCACAGCAGTGCCAACCTCAGCCTGGTCCTTCCTGCAGAATGAATACATTCACGCATCACGCCCTCCAGGCTTGCAGAAGCCCATTTCAAACACCAAGCTGCATTCAAGATAATCGCCCTGGTTGCAAACCCACTTTGCCCCTAACCTATTTTTCTTGGTTTTGATTTTCTGATTCCAAAGATTTGACTTTGATATCCACCTCTGACTCTTCCAAGACTCTGTTTTTTTGTTTCTGATTTTGGCTTAGTCTGCTCTTGCTTCCCTGGTACTTTTCACTCTCTTGGAGAGAACTTCCTGCTCTGGCTCCTGGGCTTACAGAACGCTTCCCCTGCCCCTGTTCTAATGCCGGTCCTCTTCCTGCCTTGGTCAGCCCTCACCTGGCACGAGGGTGCATTCTGAGGGGCAAAGGGGCAAGCAGCTAGAGGATAGAGTTTATATTGGATAGGCTAGATCAACACGGTAGAAGCCATGGAGGACTGAGGTCCCTTATGTACTCACCCTGGGACGGCCAGGGAGATGGGGTTGTCAAGAGCTTAATAGGTTACCCTTTTTCACATATATCACAGGTTTCCTCATCAGCCAGCAACATGTGTGCCCTTTCATCTATTACAGAAATTCCAAGGGAGTCTGTCACCTCTGCTTTTTTTTTTTCCAAAATGGAAACCACTTCCTCTGTTTTTATAAGTTTTTCTGTTTGTTAAGAGGCACTAAGTCAAACTTTCTGTATTTGAATACTAGTCCCATCGTTGACACCCTGTGACTTGAGAATCATGTAACCTCTATAAGTCTCAAGCCCTGCATCTGTCAAAGAGATATTAGTATCTTCCTTCCAGGGTTGCTTTGAAAAATTAAATCAAGTAATCCATAAAGAACTCAATACAATAAATGCTGATGGACGTCATCATTACTATTATCATTCTCATCATCCAAGACTGAACAGTAGAAATAGTCTTCCTGGCTCTCTGCTACCTTGATAATTCCCACAATAACATTATCAGCTTGTTTTTAATGTTTTTTTAACTACCAATCACTGCCAGACAAAAGATTCAAATGAACTTATTTACAAAACAGAAACAGACTCACAGACCTAGAGAAAGAACTAATGGTTATGGGGGGGGGTATGGAGGGATATATTGGGAGTTGGGGATTGACACGTACACACTGCTATATTTAAAATAGATGACCAACAAGGACCTACTGTACAGCTGCAGGGAACTCTGCTCAGAATTCTGTAATAACCTAAATGGGAAAAGAATTTGAAAAAGAATAGTTATATGTATATGTATAACTGAATCACTTTGCTATACACCTGATACTAACACAACACTGTTAATCAACTATACTCCAACATAAAATTAAAAAAATAAATTTTTGAAAAGATAGCAGATACCATATATGTGACACACACACAATTTTTTTTTTTAATTCTTGCAAAGTTATCTTTCTCATTGTCCCCGGTCAGTAATTCCTAAATCTTTTATTTCTTTTGAGTCTCAGTAGACTTGTGGGCCTCCTGTGTTTATCTAGAAACATCTGAACCTCCTCGGGTCTCTTTCCAGCTTTTGTCAACTATTTGCCTCAAGGAAACCCCACTTTGCAGTGTCTGCGTTCAGATTCATGTTTTGGGTTCCTTAAGTCTCACCTGTAAATGACCACTGACCTCTTAGGCTTCTATCATCCTCCTGTGAACGCAGCTTCCAAATGTTTCCAGAAAGAATAAAACTCTCCTTTTCAGGAGTTTGAGGCCAAGAAAGAAAGTATTATTTATAAAAAGCTCAAACACAGCCAGTTCTCTGGAACTGGGTATCTCCTGGCTATCCACTGAGCCACCCACGGTTGATTTCCGGGCACATGTCCTTGTTTTTCCAGTGTATTGTTCACTGGATCAGACCTTGAAAATGTGGGTCATGAATTGGCAAATAAGATATCTTTTTTCTTCTAGATTGTTCCTATTTGGGCAATCTTGCATTCCTTATTGGTAGTGGGATCAGAACTCAGGACCCCAGACTCAGCCCAGTGGATTTCTCATCTGATATGCTCACAGAAAGATTTAAAACCCCAATAGTTTAAAACAGATTGAAAATGGACCAGAAAGAGTAGAAGAGAGAAAGGAAGGAAACTTCTGCTGACCAGAATATAATCCTGTAGTTAATTTTAAGAACTCAATACTACCTAAATTCAAATTGTAGCTCCAACACCTATTAGTTGCATGACCTCGAGCAAGTTTCTTAATGGCCCGAAGTCTCAGTTTCCTCCTCTGCAAAATAGAGAGAATAATATCTACTCTGTAAGACTGAGAGGAGGTTGAGATGAATTAATACATGTAAAACATTTAGAATGATTCCTGACTGGCTCAGGAAATAAGCAACCTGACATAAACAATCACAAAAATTTCGATGGCATGAAACGATCAGCATTGATCCCTCATATGTCTGTGAATCCAGGGGGAGCAACTCCAAGTGCACGTTGCACTGGGCTACTCCACGTTTTTCTTATCCTCCTTGGGCCAGGCAGGAATAGTCTCCTATTCCTATGGCAGAAGCACAAGAGGGCAAACCCAAACAAGCAAGTTCACTAAGCCCCCGATTCCCTCTCATCTGGTGACATCTTGTTGGCCAAACAAGTCATATGGATGAGCCCAAAATCAAGGACCAGGGAAATATAGTCTGTCTCTGGTGGAGGAATTTAAAAGTTCTATGGCCAAGGACATGGATTTGAATGGGAAGCAGTATAAAGAATTAGGACCAATAATTTAGTCTACTACATGGATGTGTAATCAAAACTCTGTTAATGTTAGCTATCTGCAGTGATGCTGTTCCTAGACATTCTTCAGAGAAGGAGCCTCTGCTTTCCTACTGCTTCTGCCATCATACCCTCTTTCTCTTCCTGAGCACTGCCTTTCTACACTCCCACTCTTCACTGTTAGGGTGTGACTCCCTGACCACCAGTGGTTCCACCTCGCTTAAGGTCCCTACAGCAAAGCCCCATGCAGGCTCACACTGGCAATCTAACTTCTCATGTCATCTTCTCTCCTAATAAAATTGAATTGGTCTAAAGATGATTTCTCCTTATCTCCAAGATAGGTGCAGGTCGACAAGGAATGAAAAGAAAAGCTGACAGCTTTAAACATTAACACTGCAAGTTTATCTTAATAGAGGTCTCTTGGTAAAAGTTTTAATTGCAGAAAAATTAATGGCAAAAAAGACGATACGGTAGGCTTGCAGAGGAAGAGATTTTGGGATCTGGGAAACACAGGCCACTAAGTACACGCAAGAGGATATCAAACTGACCTTAGTGTTTGTCGGCTGAATGATCCTCCCAGAGATGCCCATGTCCTAACCTTTGAAACCTGTGAATATATCACCTGGCATGGCAAAAGGGACTTTGCAATTGTGACTGAGTTAAGGATCTTGAGATGGGGGGTTAGATTTTCTGGATGGGTCCAATGTAATCATAAGGGTCTTTATAAGAGTGAGGCTGGAAAGTTAGAGTCTGCTAGAAGCAATGTGAGGATGGAAGCAGAGGGACGGAGAGACAGATTGGAAGATCCCGAGTTACTGGCTTTGAAAATGGAGGAGGGGGTCACAGTCCAAACATGCAGAAAGCCTCTAAAAGCTGGCAGAGGCAAAGGAATAGATCATTCCCTAGAGTCAGAAGGAACACCTCCCTGATGACCCATTTTAGGACGTCTGCTCTTCAGAGCCATAAGGGAATAAATTCTGTTTATAACCCTGTTTATGGCAATTTGTTACAGCAGCAATAGAACCCTAGCACCCTGGGAAAAAAGAAATCAGGCAACAGGCTCTACTTCTTATTTTCACACAGTCATAACTAAAATGGAAAAGCCCAGGAATTTTCTCTCTGCTGGGCCATGGGACTTATAACTCTTAGTCAGTGAAACCGATAGCATGCTTTTGATAAGACAGGGGACCAAGCATCTAGACTCCGTAGACTTGTAGCAAGCTAGCTGAAACGCAAACTGTCCTCATGTCTGTTTGTCTTGTGTGTACTTGGACTTGACCTATCAAGGGTTCCATTGTCCAGCAGTCCTAGAGAGCCCAGACACAGCCTGCTTTGCTTCAGAGATCATGCCCCATGGGGTTCGTTTCTTGCTTTATTCTAACCATAGGCTTTTAGAATCTCCACTCTCAGAGCATAAAGACTGGCCAAGGCTGAGGACATAAGTTAGGATTGGGGTCTTTTTTGTAATTGTAGTGGGAAACCATTGAATGATTTTTTTAGAAAATTATTTTCCATTACGGTTTATTATAAGATATTGAATATAGTTCCCTGTGCTATACATAGGTCCTTGTTGGTTATCTATTTTATGTACAGTAGTGTGTATCTGTTAATCCCAAACTCCTAATTTACCCCTCCCCTCATCTTCTTTTCTTTAAAGTTGACCAAGTATTCAGACTTCTTGCTTCTATTCAGTCATATACAAAGTGATTGCAGGCTAAAAGGAGCTTTTTAGCAGGAAGGGTCTCATTTTTTATTTACTGGCCTCTGTGCTCTGCTATGTCTTGCTTTCTCAACCACTCAAATTAATGGTCACTTCCTGGACTAATCTGATACACTGAACTTGGATGGGAATGTAATACCTTTAATCTTATATTTGTCAGCAAGTTCTTTACTTCCTGTGAAGGGTTATCAATCTTACCTCTCAGCAATCTTACAGTCACTACTCATAACTGCTTCTGTTTGGGGGTACAAATGCATTTGGCTTTTTCAACCCTGAGAGACTTAAATTATGAGACTCCTATTCTACCTAGATTGCAGACTGCAGGCAGGAATGTCTCTCTTAGTAAATTGGTATTTCTTTCCATCAGTGCCTACAGTATGGCTAGCTCTCAGACGAGCTTCCTACTCTCCGGTAGGACTCCGCTGAGAGCGGCAGGAGGAGGCTAGCACATATAAAAATTTGTAATTTTCCTACCACTTTTCCCAACATTTCGACGGTGGTCAGCATGAGGTCTGATTTTCAAGGTACAGTAGGCAACAGATTGACAACATGTTTCACCACCGCAGTAACAAGGACAGGAGGAATTGCAGACTACAATACCTGAATCTTATATTGACATTAAAGCCTCTCCACCTCCTCCATCCAGCCAGGTTGATATTTTGGGTTCTGTTTTCTCTAGCGCCCTACTTCTAGGAACCAAATTCTATATCGATTACGGTTGGTTTCAGCTGCATATAACAGAAAGCCCAAATATGTGATCTAAACAAGGTAGAGGTTCATTTCTTTCTCACGTGAAAGAAGCAGGTGGTCCAGGATGGCTATATTAGCACTAGGGTGTTCAAGGGACTGGTTTGCTTCTACTTTTCTGCTCCATCATCCTCAAGGTCACCTCATTTTTCGAAATGGCTGCTGACTCTCCAGCCATCACGTTCGTGTTCCAAACAAGAGGAAGAAGAAGGGCAGGGGGTGCTGAATGAAAACTAAAGCCTAGCAATGCAGTCAGCTTGATTTGAAATTTTTCTTCTGTGTGTCTCCCAGTGACTGTCACTTACATCAATTTGGCTACATCCAACTGCGTGGGAGCCTGGGAAAGGTAGTCTTTTAGCTTAGCACATGGCCACGCAAAATAAAATTGGGTTTCTGTCAGCAAAACAGAAGAGAGGAAAGAAGACTGGGTGGGCTACTACCAGTCTCTTTCACGTTCTCCAGAAGTCTGTCTTCTCTGCCTTTTGCTGCCAGGACTGTGGCCAATGCCTCATCTGCATTAGAGCTGACTGCCAAAGGTCAAAGCTAATATTTCATGGGGTGGGGGGAGAGGAAAGGGAACAATGATTATGAGTCATCTACATCCAATGCCAGTAAATTTCATGTCATTTCCCAACAGTGGTTTGATGTAAGAGAGAGAAGGAGGTGAAGGAGAGCATACAGTCAGGGCACCAGGCACCAGAGCAGAGAAGGGAGTCGGACACCAGAGAAATTCCATTTGTTTTTCTGAGATCTTCACCCAGGGTCCAATGACCAGCTTCCCTTCCACATAGTCCCACCAATATCAGGGGCACAGTTGGAAAGCATGTTTTCTGCCCAGACTGTCACCCCCTGAGCAGTCCTCCACATCACCCGTGCTGTACCATCTTGATTCTGTGAATATGACGGGGTGGGGGGCAAGAGGCCGTGCTAGGTGGTGCCACGTGTTGGCTCCTCTTTGGGATGTTGAGTGGAGGTGGCATGGAAGACGTATCACCTTTATGGTGAAATGGTCACTCTGCCTCTAGAAGGATGTCTTTCCCCCAGTGCTTCCCTATCTTAGCAGACAATACACCAGACCAGGGATATCAGTTCTAACAATGGGTTGTCCCCAGCTTGCATAACCAGATACTGTCATCTGCTCAGTGTCTATGAGCCCCCCTTTGCTGGATGTGCCCGTGCCCTGTCCAGGGTGGGACACTCATGTCCCCAGCTGCTGGGAGCATCAGTGGCCAAAGGGTCTCCCCTGAGGACTCCTCTAGGATTTGCTCTCAGTCAAAGAAGCCACTTCATACAAGGTCACACACCCTCCCCAGGGGTGGGAGGGTTGATGGAGGCCTGACTCCCTCTCCTCAAAGCAAGACCATCCCAGCCCTGGAGGCTCCCACAGGACTCAGACGTCTCTGTCACAATTGTATCACAGCCCAGAATCTCCCTCTGCTTCGTCCTGCTTCCCTCATTTCTTTTAGATATGGTTTTTGAAAGTGCATCCCCAGTAAAAAGTCTGCACACATATCTAAGTCTCAGTCTGTTTTTTCAGGAGACCTGACCTACACTTGCCAGGGGGTGGGGCGGTGAGGAGGCAAATCAGAAATTGCCTCTGTGGGTCATGATCTACCTGGTCCAGTGTCATCTCTTTAATGGCAGGGCCCGGGGTTTATGCTGCAGGGGTACCTGGTACCCTTCTCTGGTAACAGCTTCAGAGGCTCTGGCTGACCTCCAAACTCCATCTTTCCTTGAATAATCTATAAAAGGTCTGTCAAGAATTTAATGAGACCTTCAGGTACTTATTATGTTTTTAACCTGTATCACCTATTTGGGAAATTGATTTCATAATTTTACATTATTAGATAGTTTATTAAAGAATTATCCTTAAGGACAGTATGGAGGTTCCTCAAAACACTAAAAATAGAGTTGCCATATATCCCACTCCTGAGCATATATACAGAGAAAACTCTAATTTGAAAAGATACCTGTGCCCCAATGTACAAAGCAGCACTATTTACAATAGCCAAGACATGGAAGCAACCTAAGTGTCCATTGACAGAGGAATGGATAAAGAAGATGTGGTACATGTATACAATGGAATATTACTCAGCCATAAAAAAGAATGAAATAATGCCATTTGCAGCAATATGGATGGACCTAGAGATTGTCAAACTAAGTGAAGTAAGTCAGAAAGAGAAAGACAAATACCATATGATATCACTTATATATGGAATCTAAAATACAACACAAATGAACTTATCTACGAAACAGAAACAGACTCGCAGACAGAGAACAGAGTTGTGGTTGCCGGGGGGGTGAGGGGTCGAGGGGTTGGGGGAGGGATGGAGTGGGAGTTCGGGATTAGCAGATGCAGACTTTTATATACAGAATGGATAAACAACAAGGTCCTACTGTATGGCACAGGGAACTATATTCAATATCCTGTGATGAACCAGAATGGAAAAGAATATATATATAAACTGAATCACTTTGCTGTACACCAGAAACTAACACAACATTATAACTCAACTCTACCTCAACTTAAAAAAAAGAATTGTCCTTAAATGAAACCTCTTTTAAACTTTAAGGGGTACCCTTTGTTTAGAGTGGATTACAAATGAGGCCCTGTACCCTACCCATATTGTAGGTAACACATAGATATTCTCTGTCACCCTTCTACCAGAACATTATGTTGTGGATGTGAGTCTGGGGTGGGGAGGAGGTCTGAGTTGTCCCCTAAGAGCTTGGAGATAAGAGAAATAAGATTTGCTTCTGAGGGTTCAACTAATAAAATCCACATGCAATGTTTAGAAATCTGGATACGTAGATAAGAGACTGTCTGTAAATATGTGACCAAAGGATTTGCATTGTCCCTCAGTTCCACAGAAGGTGACCTGGGTCTCAGAGAGGCAGGACAAGAATGTTGTTAATATTTAGGAAGCAACAGCCTAATCAATTGCATTTTAATGTGTGAACATAAAGGGACAGTCTGGATCACAAAAGTATAGCTCAACAGGACAAAATTTGGCAGTGTTTTTCCAGCATTGGCCAAGCTAAGAAGACACTGCATCTGCAAGGCAACCTTAATTTAATTACTAGAGAGGAGTTCTGTAGCAAAGGGTAGGGATGATTCATCATACCACACCATCGCCTGGACAAAAATCTCCCAGACTCTCCACCCCCCCCCCCCCCCCTTTGCTCTGATTCTGTGCTTACTACACAACTTTAGAATTGTCCCCCAGCAGTAAAAATGAGAACTCTTTTCACTGGATCAAAATTAACTTCCATTGTATCCAAAGAAGCTTTCAGTCTCCTAATGCACTTCACTTTGATTTTAATTTGATTAGTGAGAGTCTGTGTCCCAGCTTCCATCTGACTCCAGGACAATGACACAGTTTGGACTTCAAGGGCATGGTGAATTCTCCAAGGTAATACCTCCCTGTTAGATGACTTGGGAAAGAGCCATCTGGCCTTCACCTCAAGACCCCTCCTCTCTCAAAGTGGGCAGACATCTTTTGGAAAGCTTATCTGTGTCTGTCTGCTGAATATTTTACATTCAGGAAATGCTGAAAGGCTGAATGGCATTGGCAACTTTGGGGATATCTCTGTAAACTTGCCCTTCCAGATCGCTCATAAAAATCAAAGATAGAATGTCTCCCAGACCCAAAAAAACCTGTTATACATACATCCTCATAAGAGCAAGGCCTGTTCACGTCCACGCTTGATATCATAAATATACCAAAAATATTACTCTGCCTTTGACAAAATATTTTCTTCCATCCACCGATGCTTGGCTGGAACAGGCAGCGTTTGTCAAGAGCTTTAGGAAAGTTTGCATTAATCAGTCACAGTGCTGGAACTTTCTCCACTCTGGATTCCTAAGCTGGTTCTTTAGACAGCTACTATCCAGCAGACCCCAAAAGCAGGCTGCTTATAGCACAGCCCTCCACTCAGCTCACCTTCCTCTGGATGTGAAGTTTCTTCTGGGTCCCTGGCCTTGAATTCTTGGCTTCTTGTCCCAATTCTGTGCGCCATATCTGGCCTGTCGAGATTCAGTGCACACTGCACCCTCCCTCCAGGGCTTTAACCTCAGTTTCCCAGATGCTGGCAGGACTACCCTGTCTTCCAGCTCTGAAGGATTAGGGTGTCTCTGGCTAGGTATCCAGGACCCGGCCTTCACTCCCTTCATCCAGGAAGACTGCGGAATAGATGCAAACATCTTCCTGAAACCCACCTTCCCTGGAATTCGGTCTCCCCCCTGGGAAAAATGAATGAATCCCTCTTGCGCTGTACACGTATTGCCTGCAGCAGGCAAGGATGAGCTGGCGGATGGAGGGCCGAGCCAGCAGCACAGGTAACGGAGCTGGGGGTGCCTGGAAGCAGCCACTGTGGCCCTGCTCTGTGTCCCGGCAACGCGTGAGCATCAGTGACTCCTGAGACCCCCAGGCTTTCCCCCGAAATTACAATCCTCATGAACCTCATCTGTATGGGAGGAGGGTACTTTGAAATAGGCAATGCTTCCTTTTTCTGCCACCCAAATTTCCTATCTGTTTTGTCTCCCCTTTCATTATTCCAGGGGAAGGAAGA
Source organism: Balaenoptera musculus (assembly GCF_009873245.2). Taxonomy (NCBI): domain Eukaryota; kingdom Metazoa; phylum Chordata; class Mammalia; order Artiodactyla; family Balaenopteridae; genus Balaenoptera; species Balaenoptera musculus. The sequence goes on along the minus strand of NC_045805.1, from coordinate 31,030,677 downwards.
CATAGCAAAACAACGAGAGGAAGCTAATTCTTGACTTCGGAAGACTATATGAAAAAGAGTACATTGTCTCTATTCCCAAGAATATAAATGATTCTCTTGCGTGTGGGAGGGGAAGGAATCAGGAGGGAGACCAAGATAATTTCACGATGGAGATGTCTAAGCCCTGGGGAGGGGGTGACTGAGATACTGGAAGAGTGTGAAGACTCTGAGATCAGAGGGGATCAGTGACAAACCTCGTCAGCCTCCATCCTTCCTGAGGAGAGGTCAGAGATGGGAAGATGAGGAGGACCAAATGGCTGTGGGGTGCACCTGGGAAGGTGGGCCCGAGACAGCCTGGCAGCGTTTCTCACATAGAGAAAGAATGGGAACAGAGGAATGCCCCAAGCAATGGAGCAAACAGGGCACGTGGAGCCGTGGCCCACAGGAGGCCTTGGGGCTGGGCTGAGGGGCTGCAGGAGGGGCCTGCATGGATACAGGATGACATCAAAGACCAAATGCCCACCCCCAAATCTGGCATTATAGAGGCCACTGTGTAAAAAGGCCCTTGAACTTAATGGAAATAGGTTTTCGAGACTTGCAAAGTTGAGACTCAAAGTAGGAATTAATATCAGTTATAGAAAATAAAGAAATTTAGATGTTTTAGCCATCTGTGAATTTGTGGATTTAATCTCATAATCAATACAATGGAAATCTGGATTTCCCAGGAAGCCAAGTAGAGCAGTTTTTGCCAAGTCATACTTACTGGTGTAGGTGGAACAATGGGTGGTCCTTCTGCTGTAATTTGGCCTCCTCTTCTGAGGGTCCTGCACTAGTCTGCTCTGGATGCCATAGCAGGATACCGTGGGTTAGGTGGCTTCAACAATGGACATTTACTTTCTCAAGGTTCTAGAGGCTGCTATATCAAGGTTCCAACGTGGTCAGTTTCTGGTAAAGCCTCTCTCACTGGCTTGTAGACAGCCAAGCTGCTTCTGTGTGCATTTGTGTGTGTGTGTGTGTATGTGTTGTGTGTGTACCTGTGTACCTATACACAGGAAAAGAGGGAGAGAGAGAGAGAGAAAGAGAGAGAGAGAGTATTCTCATGTCTCCTCTCAAAAGGACACAAATCCCATTAGTTTAGGGCCCCATCCTTTGACCTCATTTAATCCTAATTTCTTCCACAAATCCCCATCTCCAGATATTAACACATTGGGAATTAGGGCTTCACATATGAATTGGCGGGGGGGGGATACAATTTAGTCTATAAGAGTCCCTCGAGATTCCAGGCCACCTTGCAGAGCACAGTGGACAATTCAGAACATTCCAGCATGACCACTGGCTTTTCTGTATTTGTCCCTCTGAATCTGTGCTCCAGCCTTCTCTCCAAGTCTGGGCCCATGAAGCTGATGCCCACATGCTGACCATGCAGGGATCCATTGCTTTTTGGATTACAATTGGGTTCATCCACTAGGAGGCACTGGCAGAATTGGAAAGCAAGAAAAGAGAAAGTCTGGGGTATTTCTTCCTCCTGCTCCTTCCCCACTGATAGCCACACTCTCTGTGGGGCAGATTCCCACTTCCAAGGCTGCATTTCTTGCTGGGTCTGGTAACTGCATCCTCCTCTTGCCCCTTCAGCCTAGCTGTGGTACTGCGTGTGCTATTGCTGGTCCCTGGGTGCTTCGTGGTCCCTTGTTAGTCCAGTAACCCTGGCTACACCTCTGCAAATTCCCTTCATTAAGCCCTCTTCAATGAGACCCTTTGAGTGAACCCTTAGTAACAATGCAAAGTCCCAAGTGAGTTCCACCTTAGCAGCTGAGTGGAGCTATCTGATGCTTCTGACTGAGCTTCTTATAAAGAACAAACCCTCAAAAGAGCACATGATCGACCACTCCAGCCTCTCTGAGAGGCTAGAGTGGCTTGCCAACATAACAAAGCTCCCTTCTCCCGGGACGGGATGGAGCAAAGTGCCTGGTCACTCCCCGATATGTCTGTGTCTCTCCCAGGCCACGGAGCAGAAGTAGCAGACCTACTTGATAAATGACCACAGCTTGGCAGCCTTCCTGTGGACGTTTTACTCTAGGGAGGTGATGTGATCCAGAGTTGGAACCCCGGAAGACCAAATGGCAGGTGACAGGGAAGGGCAAAGGGCACAGGGGGACAGAGTCAGATCCACCTTTGCTCTCAAGGGGTTCACAGTCCAGCAACCAAATACCACACAATATGAGTCCTGAAATAGACGTATCTACTAAGGGCTTCCAGGGATGGAAGCATGGAGTGCCTGCCTGCTTTATGCTAAGTCTTGGAGAATGTGTAGGTTTTACCTGTAAGAAAAGGGTGGGCAGGATACTCTGGGCAGAGGTGCTGCATGGACACAGCATTTGGTGTGAAGGACTGTGGGGCAAGTAACAGTGTGCCTTTAAAGGAAGATTGCAACAGTCAAGATACTTTTGGAAACTCATTAGGAAAACTGATACATTCGTTTCTTACTTAAATCCAACAGAGATTGTTTCCCAATATTGAAACAAGATTGTGTTTCTCCGTTTAAGCAGCAGATGGAGTTGGCTTGAGTTTTCTTCTTTTTTTTACATCTTTATTGGAGTATAATTGCTTTTACAGTGGTGTGTTAGTTTCTGCTGTATAACAAAGTGAATCAGCTATACACATACATATATCCCCATATCCCCTCCCCTCTTTGCATCTCCCTCCCTCCCACCCCTCTAGGTGGTCACAAAAGTACTGAGCTGATCTCCCTGTGCTATGCGGGCTGCTCCCACTAGCTATCGGTTTTACATTGGTAGTGTATATATGTCCATGCCACTCTCTCACTTCGTTCCAGCTTCCCCTTCCCCCTCCCCCTGTCCCAAGTCTGTTTCTCTACGTCTGCGTATTTTTGAAGTCATGTTCAACAAAACATGTTTCTCCTCAAACCCCAGGCTGAGTGGCGGAGCTCATGCTAGGAGGGCAAGGGAGTAGAGCAGGAGGGGGCTAAGCACGTTTAGAGCTGCTGTCTCTGCACATCTTGGAACAAATGCTCTGGCACAACAGGAGCTACAAACACCATCCATTCAAAGCATCGCTTCCTCTCCATCCTTGTTTCTCTCAGACCAAGATGGCACCACCGAATCTGCCTGTGATGGTCACATGTGGCTGGACTGCAGAGTTCATACGTGGCCTGAGTGGCCACATCTGGGAGCAGGGGAGGAGGCGTTGGAGAAGAAGCAGGGAAGTAAGTCAGCTTCACGCTGTGATGTGTTTTGTGTGCCGTGCCGAGTTCTTTGGACACTGTCTTTTAAGGACTGGGGACCCGGAAAACAATCTGCAAACCATCCTGTTGGGAACAGAAAGGATGGATCAAAGAGGGGTACAAGTGGAGTCAAGGAAATCATTTAGTTGGCAGCTGGGAAACCCAAACACGCAATACTCAAGATCTCAGCTGATGAGACCATCACTGGGGAGAGAAAGGAAATGACCACGTCCAGAAGTATTTGGGTGGTACGTGTGACAGGGCTGGATGGCTGGTGGGAATCAGGGGTACAGGAGAGGGTGGATTAAAATGATTTCTAGATTCTTGATTTGAGCATCAGGAGAGATACAGCCCCTGAATCACTTAGAATTCATACAGGACACAGATGACCTATCAAATTAGGATAATTTGAGTAGGCTTTGTTTTGTTTTGTTTTACGAAGGGTCTAATTACAAAGGTGTCGGGGACCACGAGGGACTGTATAGGAACCTGGGGCTAGATTCTAAGGGAGAGGGAAGGAATCTGTTATCAGAATCAAGAGGGCAAGTTCTGTAGAGCAGACCCCTTGAGAGGAGCATTGATCTTCTGAGAAGGGATCCTGCCAGCCCAGGTAGCCCCCTAGGGAAGGAACCAGGGAATAAACACCCTGACCTCACCCTGCCACCCTGTTCTGGTCTCCTGCTCAGGCCCCCTATCGACACTCCCAGCTAGAGACAAAGTACCTGCGAGAGCCTGTTGTCATCCTTACAGGCAAGTGGGTCTCCAGGGACAGAGAACAGAGTGCCAAAGGGTGGGGAGAGGACCTCATGCCAGGGAAAGGGGGAACTTAAGATCTCCAGCCTTCAGATGGATAAGGAGTTGGGAGGAAGGGCAGGCTTAGGGGGAGAAAATGACACATTTAGTTCATACATGATGAGGATTTGGAGATTTGGGTCCTAGTTCTAAGAGGATCCAGGAATGCCAGAGAGTCACCATTGAATGAGTATATGCCAGACCCAGTTCTATATGCTTTACGTAACTTACCTCATTTAAGTCTTCCTGCAGCACTCAAAGAAAATGTATTATGTCCATTTCACAGATATGGAAACTGCAACTTGATGAAAATGTGACCACTCTCCAATCAGACTAGTAAGTATGAAAAGGCAGGATTTGAATCCAGCCCTGCCTGGCTCTGAAGAGTATGCTATTTCCTGTCTGAAAGTTAATTAAAGTTGTGCAAAAATCAGAGAGGATGGAAGCCCTCCTGCCCCACTCCAGTGCCTACAATTATCCAGACAATTTATAAACAATTTCACACCCTTCACCTCCAAGTTTGGATCAACGTCTATTTTCTATGGCTTTTCTTGCAGTGGTTCATTTACCCATCAGTTCTCTGCAGACTTGGGAGGCCTGTTTGATTATGATATTTGGGGTTTTCTACAGCCCGAGGCTCCAATTAGAACAGAGGAAGGACAACAATGGAGATGGAGTGAGAGTGAAAGAAACAGGGCTTGCGAGGAGCTCCCTGCAGGGAGAATGGAGCACAGCCTCCTGATGGGTTGGTTAGAGCCCCTGCAGCTGGTGCTGTATCCCCGGCATCTGTGCGGGGGTCCCGCCTGGATGCCAGAGGCCATGGCCAATGGCAAGGTGACCTGTGAGTTTCTTAGAGCTGATCATTCATAAGGCAGAAGCCCAGTCTTGTTGTAAATAGACTCCTGGCATAGCTTTGCTTGCTCTTAATCAGCCTGTGGAAGGACTGAAGGACTAGTTCCCGCTGGATTCAGTTGCTGGTTATGATCTTTCTTATATTAATTTTTGGTCGCATTGGGTCTTCCTTGCTGCGCGCAGGCTTTCTCTAGTTGCCGCGAGCGGGGGGCTTCTCTTTGTTGTGGTGCACGGGCTTCTCATCGCGGTGGCTTCTCTTGTTGCAGAGCACGGGCTCTGGGTGTGCGGGCTTCAGCAGTAGTTGTGGCGTGCAGGCTCAGTAGTTGAGGCTCGCGGGCTCTAGAGCACAGACTCCGTAGTTGTGGCACACGGGCTTAGTTGCTCCGCGGCATGTGGGATCTCTCCGGACCAGGTCTCAAACCTGTGTCCCCTGCATTGGCAGGCGGATTCTTAACCACCACGCCACCAGGGAAGTCCAACAAGTAGTTTTAAAAGGTGGTCAAGAACATAGGCTTTGGGGCGAGATCTGAGTTTGAATCTCTGCTCTGCCATTATGGCCACGTAAACTTGGACAAATTGCTTAATTTCCCTGAGTCTCAGTCCTCTCATCTGTGAGAAGAAGATGACAATGCTCACCTTTCACTTTATAGTGAGAAAGTAATAAAATCATATTTGTCAAGTGTTGGCACGAGGTTGGCACACAGCAGGTGCTTGTTTTTCTCTTTTTCACACCAGTTCCGTCCATTCAAGATCTAGGTGCAGCCCTGCTTCAAACCAACTTTTCCAAGACCCAGAACTTGGGAATGATTACATGCAATTATGCATCTACTATAGATTTCTCCAATTCAGAGACTATAAAACTGGAAGCCTCCAGGCTGAATTCCACCCTCTGCCATATTTTGTTTGCTGTGTACAGTGTTGAAGGCTATTAAATGAGATGCCAATATTTAAACATCACAATAAAAATCCAATTTCTAGCTTTTCTTAAGGAATTGAATCATCTGGAGCATTGGGGCTGCATTTCCACCTCGCTTACAATGGGATGACAAAGATAGAAAATGCCATGTAATCTTCCCATGTGCCAGGTACTGGTCTAAGCATTTTGCTTATAAAGTAATCTAATTCTTATAATACACTTGTGAGAGAGGTTCTCCTATTATTCCCATTTTTTAGGAGAGAACACTGAGGCATGAGAAATGAATTGACATGTCCAAGGTCATGGCAATGAGAAGTGGCAGAGATGCGATTTGAACCCAGGCTGTCCAGCTGCAGGGCTAAACTCTACCACTGCCCTCCCACTCCACCTCTTGTGTTAACCGGACCATTGTTGGTGCTATAAACACAGGGTATGTGTGCAACACTCACGTCTGCTAAGTTCTCTTGGTCAGCAACCTGCAGGAAAATCTAGATGGAAATTCATTTTTTAAATTAATTCCTGAGAAAATACTGCAGAGGACTTCCTCTGCACCTCTTCCTCCTTCTTTCTTCTTCTTCTTCTTCCTTTTCCTGCTCCCCTTTTCTCATCCCACTATATTCTACTAACTGGGTCAGCGTGAAAAATTCTGAACCTGTATAAGTCAAGGCACTTTGCCAAAACCTACTGAATTTCTCAAAGCTGGGGGTACACGAGAAAGGAGACTCAGATACTGTCACCACGCCATCCCAGGCTGCAGAGACTGACAATGAGAGCAGTGGAACTAAATTATATGTAAACCAAAAGTACAGAGGCGAGGTGAGAGCCCGGGAAAGTGTGACAGGGAGGCTTTCAGAGATTAAGAGCCTCTCTCTGGTAAGCATAGGGCAAAAGGCAGGGATACAGCAAAATCAGAGAAAGACAATAAGGTGGTGGAGTAGTAGGAAATGAGCTTTCTCATCTCCTGGGGGTAGGAAAAGGATTTAGTGTCATGGGAAAGTGTCAGCTAAATATTGGGAGATCACTTTGTGCTCCATAGATTCTTGAGGGTGGCAGCCGTGGGACATCCCCACAGCCTGCCTGAGAGGGTTTCCTGCCCAGCAATAATGCTTAGGGCACACTGGGTGCCCAGCAAGCCTGGGGGACGGAGGCTGTTATCCCAGTGGCAGGGTGGAGGTGGGAGGGCACAAGGTCTGTGGGGATCCTGAGAGTTGGGGAGCTAAAAACTGAAGCAAGTGCATCTCTGGGCTTCAAATGCCCATCTAAAAACAACCACCTAATCCATGGAGAGGGGGTGAGGTAAATGGGTTTCATGGCCAAATCTAACTAGGAATTGTCAGTTGCTATTTGCCGTCTCTACTCCTGGCATTTTCTGAAGTATTTTCTGCTCGTTGCACTTCTTAACATTACGTTGTGATAAGAGTGATTGTCCATAGTTGAGATAGTCTCAGGAGTGCAGAGATTGGAGTGAGGGATGGTCCCTGGCAAAAGCCCATGAAACCAAACACCTGGAGAAATTCATGTCACAGTCACTGATTCAGATGTTATATACTTGTGGCATATTTTAGGAGGAAGAGAAGAGAAAGAGCCTCTGCTAAACTGTAAGCCTGTTGTCACTGTATAAAATGCACCAGGCACCCTCTTTTCATAGAATTTTCACACCCGTTCAGTGGGTTTGGGTATATGGGGAGAGAATTTTTAGAAAGATCAACATTGCTAACTTGGTTCATCATTATGTACCACTTCACATCAAGGGTTCATTCTGCAGACGGTACTTGAGATCCAGGAACAGACAGATGGCAATTTCTCCCTGAAAGCTACGAGTTGTGAGTCCTTTGTCACTGGAAATTATACGCCTGCACCCTCTGGCTTCAGCAACCCAAAAACCATGCCATATGTTACTGAAACTTAATTTTTTTTCTGAACCAGCCAGGTTGTGAAATCCAGGTTGCTTCCAGAAAACAGTTATCTACCCTGCTACCCTCTTTTCATCTCAATTTTCATCCGTGAAGCTATATTTGACAAACCTGCATCACGTGTCACAGAATCTCATCACCCCGAATGGCTGAGTCAGGACTGAGACAAAGCCCTTTGCAGCCTACATCTGACAGCCCTCATCAGATGCTGGGTCCATTGGAACAGGAAGAGGAAGATGATGATCTGGAAGAGGAGCCAGGGCAGCCGGGGCACAGCCAGCCGCGGGCTCCCTCCCGGTGCTGCAGGGGGCGGGGGGGGGGGGGGTGGACATGTCTTAGTCACGTGTTTCTCATCCCGCCTCCTCCAGCCCTTCCGGAGCCCCGCCTCCCTCCTCCCGCAAGAAGGGCACCCGAGGCCTCACGCTACAACTGCCCTTGCCCTGGCTCATATTTTCCGGGTCTCTTAGTCCAGCCCCACCTCCTGTCTTCCCAGCCCTCAATTCATCCACCTGGCCCGCCCTCCGGGGTTCTTTCCCATGCTCCAGATGTCTGGACTCTTTCTTCTCTTTCAAAACTTTCCTTTTGTATTAATTTCCATTGCTAGTGTAACAAGTCATCACAAACTTAGTCCCTTAAAATAACACAAAGCTGTTATCTTATGATTCTGTAGATTAGAAGTCCTGTACGAAAATCTCATTAGGCTAAAATCAGGATGTCAGCAGGGCTGAGTGCCTTTCTGGAGGCTCCCGCGTGGACGGGGGGATGGGGGGGAGGGAAGCTGTTTCCGGCCTTTTCCAGCCTCTGGAGACCGTTCCCGCCCCCCTCCTCCAGTGCTGCGGCTCTGCCTTCCTCCCTGCGTCCAACAGCCCGCAATGGCCAGTTGAGTCCTTCTCTGGTCCCAGCATTCTTACCTTTCCGCCGTCATCACCTCTCCTTCTCTGCCTCCCCCTCTGCTTTTAAGACTCGTGTGATTTCACTGGGCCCACCTGAAAAATCCAGGATAACTGTCCCATCTCCAGGTGCTTAAGTAATGGCATCTGCAAAGTGCCAGGTAAGGTAACTTACGCACAGGTGCCAGGGACTAAGATGTCACCATTTTTGCGATGCCATTATTTTGCATCCCACATGCTTCTCGGCCCCATTCCCTCAGAATTTTCTAGGTTCCTAACACTAATTTGATCCACTAATTCACGATCAGGAGTGAGTGGGTTTATATGCCCCCTATAAACACACACACACACACACACACACACACACACTGTGTTTTCCTTTCAGCCACTACTTTCAATACCCAGCCCAACGTAGTCTGTCACACAGGAGCTGGAGCTATTGTGATGAGACCAGGGAGGTGTCATTTCCATTTTGGGTAATCAGAACATTCTAGCCCTTCAAACCACAACATATTGATATTTGCTTGTGCTGTGTAAGGTCAGAGACACGTCCCACAAGCCCTTCATCAGAGCATGAAGCTTTGGGATCCAGAGTTCGCATCATGAACTGGGGTTGAGCAGCATTCCTGGAAACCAGGTCGTATTATTTGCTGGTTGCTGCGACTCATTAGCGTAAAGGAGTTTTTCCATATGACATTAATTTATAGGGACGAATAAATCCTTCTGCACTTTGTTCCTCCTCTGGTAGGTTCCATTCCCCGAGGGTGCCGAAAAGTAGTTGTTACTGATCTTCTTACATTTAAGAAATAGATGCTCGTGGTGCACGTGCGCACACGCTCATTCGCACACACCTGTGAACACGCGTGCCACGGGGGCGACACAGCAGCGAGCACGAGCCACTCGACCTTGGCGAGTTTAGGACCAGCTCCTCCCTTTCTGTCCCGAGCATCTTGGAGGGAGCAGACCCAGCCCAGGAAACAATAAGGAGAAACGAAAAGTGTGGAACCTCTGAGAAAGGTTTACAGTCAGGCAAGACTATGGATCGCCACATGATGAGAAAATGAAGAAGGATGGGGCGCCTTTCGAGATACTGATGCGACCTATTAGCAACAGTGGCAGGTCACTCCATCCTCCCCAAACCTTCTCCAAGTTCCAAGCGAGAGCAGGGTGTGCGTGTGTGTCTGTGTGTGTAACAAAGAGAGCAAAAGAAATGGAGAACAGGAGAGAATAAAGGGCAAGAGAGAGGAGTATTTAGAATGGGGTGGACAATAGCATTGGTCAGCTTTAACCAGGGAAAACAGCTCGTGTGGACCCAGCAGATGTTGAGGTCATAAAGTTTTCAGGACTTGAAGAGTAAGTAGTAGTCCAAACGAACAGCATGGAGGGACAGAGAAGTCTTCCAGGGGCATAGAGACTGGCCTTCACAGCTAGATTTCAAGAGTTTTTATTTCTATTTTATTTAATTTTTTAAGTTTTAATTAAAATTCTTTTATTGAAGTAGAGCTGATTTACAGTGTTTCAGTAGTACAGCAAAATGATTCAGTTATATATATAGGTATGTATATGTGTATATGTACATATGTATTTTTCCAGATTCTTTTCATTATAGATTATCCCAAGATATTGAATATAGTTCCCTGTGCTTTACAGTAGGACCTTGTTATTTATCTATTTTATGTATAGTAGTGTGCCTCTGTTAATCCCAACTCCTAATTTACCCATTAACCTCTTCTTTCCCCTTTGGTAACCATGTTTGTCTTCTATGTCTGTGAGTCTATTTCTCTTTTGCAAATAAGTTCATTTGTATCTTTTTTTTAGATTCCACATATAAATAATAACATATGGCATTTGTCTTTCTCTGACTTGGTTCACTTAGTATGATAAGCTCTAGGTCCATCCATGTTGCTGCAAATGGCATTATTTTATTCTATGGCTGAGTAATATTCCATTGTATATATGTACCACATCTTCTTTATCCATTCATCTGTTAATGGACATTGAGGTAGCTCCATGTCTTGGCTATTGTGAATAGTGCTGCTTCAGGAGCTTTTTACAAGTCTCTCTTCTGTCCTCCAACAATTGCCATATGTGAAAGTCTACCATTAGAGACTCACTGTGGGAAGGGAAGGGAGGTCTGTCTTGGGAGGGGGTTCCTTTTAGAAGAGAAATAATACTTCTTGGGGGGCAACTTATGGTTTTAATTGCCATAAGGTGTTAATGTTATCAGAGCTGATTTTGAATGAGGGGAAAGTGGCTGGGAGTGAGGAGATAGTCTGGACAACAAGGCATAGAGAGTGAAGAGCCCAGAGGGAATGAGAGGAGAGAAAAGTGATGCAGGGAAAGAAAACTAGAAGAGAAGGCTGACCAGCAAGAGAGACTAGACTTCTGATTTTGTAATAAAGACAAGGATTTTCATTTTAGCTCTGTGTCCTGTGAGCTACGGCCGATGATAAATTTCTAACCTCCCTGAGGCACTGCCATGCAACTTCTCCATTCTGCAAATGAGAGATAAAGCTCTGGGTTGTTGTGAAGTGTAAAGTTAATGTTTACGAAGTACGGTGCCCGGTGCCTGGCAGGTGCCAAGAAACTGGTTCTTCCTGCCCTGGAGGGAGTCCTGGATGCTCTGAAGCTGGGGTGGGGGGGGGAGGGGAGGTGTATCTCATTCACTCTCTAAACAGCCCCTCAAATATGACAGGAAGATTCTGAGCCCATTTCCACAGAAGACACAAGAGCTAAGACACAGCTGTAGGAATTCTCCCCTGTTTCTCCAGAATCATTCATTTCTTCTCCACTGGAACATTTCCATCATCACTGGAAACATGCTGTTGTGTATCCACCCCAGATATTTTCTCTCGACCCTCTTTTCTTCCCTACTTTCTGACCCATTGTTATGCTCCCCTTTGCAGTAAAACTCCTAGAAAGAATTGTTTACCTTGCTGTCAGATATCCCTCTCTTCCCGTTCTCCCTGAAGGCCATTCCCCTTGGGTGTTTATCTCCAGCACACCCCAGAAATGGCTCTTCTCAAGGGCACCAAGAACTTCCAAGGAATACTACTCAGCCATAAAAAAGAATGAAATTTTGCCATTTGCAGCAACATGGATGGACTTGGAGGGCATTATACTAAGGGAAGTAAGTCAGACAGAGAAAGACAAATACTATATGATATCACTTCTACATGGAATCTAAAAAAATAAAACAAACTAGTGAATATAACAAAAAAGAAGCAGATTCACAGATATAGAGAACAAACTAGTGGTTATCAGTGGGGAGGGGGAAAAAGGGAGGGACAATATAGGGGTAGGGGATTAAGAGGTACAAACTATTAGGTATAAAAGAAGCTATAAAGGATATATCATACAAAATGGAGAATATAGCCAATATTTTATAATAACTATAAAAGGAGTATAACCTTTAAAAATCATGAATCACTCTACTGTACACCTGTAACTTATGTAATATTGTACAATAACTATACTTCAATTTTAAAAAGTATTTTTAAAAAAGTGAGTTCAGGAGTTCCCTGGTGGCCTAGTGTTTAGGATTCCGGGCTTTCACTGCCATGGGCCAGGCTCAATCCCTGTTAGGGAAACTGCGATCCCACAAGTCAAGAGGCATGGCCCAAAAAAAAAAAGTGAGTTCAGGTTCAGTGAGTTCAGGTTCAGGTTCAGTGAGTTCAAGAGCCTGCAATGGTTACCCATTTCCCACCAAGTAAGAGCCAAATCCCTTACAATGGTCTAGGAGGCCCTTCATGGCTCGCATGACCCTTAGTCTCTGTCATCACTCCACACCAGCCACTCTGGCCGCCTGCCATTCTTCCAATATTCCAAATAACCTCTAGTTTTAAGGCTTTCACACTGTTCAGGTCCTCTGCCTGGAATTTTCTCCTCTCATATGTGCCTAACCCCTTCACTTCCTTAAAGTTTGTTTTTTAATCATATGTCACCATCCCAGTGAACTTGAGGTTATCCTGATCACCATATTTAAAATTGCCATGTAGCCACCTCCTACATTCCCAAAGTCCCTTCACTGCAATTTTTTGTTCCTTATAGGACTTGTCACTTGATAACAAACAATATAATATTTGTTTTTATTAGGTTTACTCTTGTATTTATTTTGTAATTTGTAATAATAGTGTAAGCAGATAGGGTAGGGGGTCCCTGGAGAAAGAGGGCCAGGCATGGCTTTCTTGACAGAAGAGAAGCCATTTTTGGCCTAAGCCATTTTGTCATCTAAGCCTGGCAACGGTGCTTGTCCTTGAACAGGTCTCAGTAACTAATGACCTTAAGGGGACCAAAGAATGCAGAGACAAATGACGATTATCAGGCAAGAGAAGTAACAATAGCAAAGATAATACATCAGTTGTAAAGACTCCCAGTTCTGTTTCAATGGTAAGGATTGGCCTGAAGTACTCAACTACCAGACCAACTGAAACCTAAGAGGTGACGATGTTGACCTTTTCTGACCCTCCTGACCTCAGTCAACTAAAGCTTGGACTCTTGATGACTGACAGCCCAAAGCCCTTCATGAATATGCAGGTACCTTTAGCTTGGAACTTCCCCAATTTTGCAGTTTGGGGAGACACTGGTTTCGGAAAGATCTCCAGTGTTCTCCTCACTTGCTGCAAGTAAGAAATCCCTCCGTCTCCCGATCTTTGCCTTGGTTGTGTCTTTTGGCTCAACACGTACCAAGAGGCGAACCCAGTTTTGGGGTGACAATAGTTTGCATTATATTTTGATCAGTTATTATATATATATATATATATATATTTATTTATTTATTTATTTATTTTTGGCTGCGTTGGGTCTTTGTTGCTGCATGCAGGCTTTCTCTAGTTGCAGTGAGCTGGGGCTACACTTCATTGCAGTGCACGGGCTTCTCTTGTTGTGGAGCACGGGCTCTAGGTGCGTGGACTTCAGTAGTTGTGGCACATGGGCTCAGTAGTTGTGGCTTGCAGGCTCTAGAGTGCAGGCTCAGTAATTGTGGCGTACGGGCTTAATTGCTCCGCGGCATACGAGATCTTCCCGGACCAGGGCTCGAACCCGTGTCCCCTGCATTGGCAGGCAGTTTCTTAACCACTGCGCCACCAGGGAAGTCCAGTTTGCATTATATCTTGTAATGTGTTTATTAGGTTTATGTTTTTATCGTCTCTGGCCTCTGCCACTATTTGAAGCTTTATGAGGACAGGAATTGCCTATTTTATTCGCTAAAGCAGGGCTTGGAGCATAGAAGCCACTTTAAATGTATACATATATACTTTTTAATGAATGGAAGATAAGTAAATTAAGTTTACTAAGGACAGATCTGCCACTTGGAACCCTATCTTCTCTTCCCACCCCTGTGTTCCTTTAGCTGCACTATATACTCTACACAAGATATAGCCTTCCTTGTACACACTACACATGATGTAACCTTCATTGTGTATTCTATGCAGGGTATAGCCTGCATACCATCCACGTGTGAGCCCCTGCGGTCACTGCAGGACAGAGCTCTGCCTTGAATTCAGACCAAGTGATGGAACCCTGACACCTGCGCAACGCTTGCAAGTATCTCTCCTGAGAATCCTGCCCTCTTCGAGTACTAACTGCTGGCTACTTTTCCAAAGAGTAGTCCACACTGAACCACTACCGCCATCTTTTCCTGAGAGCCCTGTGGAGTGTCCTGACATCCACGCCTTGGACAGCCTGGATAGCAGTACCATTCTGGGTCATTGGCCATGACTTCTGACACTGACCAATATCTAGTGCCTGGTCCAAGCCCCAGACTTTCCTCTTTTGCACTGTTTCCTACTTATATCCAATAGTCCCACCCAGATTGGATTAAGGGAAGAAGAGCTGGGCAACCACTCATCATACCGATCTGAAAAGGACATTAAAATATCACTGCAATAACTAGGAATTATAATGCCAATTAATTCAGGTTTCCATGGGGACTAATTAGATAACTGGTGAAATGTTAATTGGCCCAGCCTTCCACCGCATCCTCGAAGGTAAATTAAAATTAAAAATTATAAATTAAATACTTACACGTTGCAAGTACAAATCTAAGATAAATCAGATGCTAGTCCTCTGAAACTGGCATTCAAAATCTAAATTCCGAATCAGAAGAATGCATGTTATAATCTTGTTTGCTGAGCTTTCTTCACAGCCCGAAGTTAGCTTCAGATGGTAGAAGTGTATTATTAGGTAAATTTTTTGGAATATTTATTAATAGAAATATTAATTAAATAAGTTTCCAAATAAATTTATCACCAAATAAATGTCATAGAACAAATGTTGAGATGTTAAAAAAAAACAAGTTGGAAAAATATGAAATTTTCTTCTACCTACACTGCCTGTAAGTCTGTCCAGTGTTGGTTTCACCATGCCTCATAGTTAAGAAGTGTTTTCCAAGTTGAAGCCCAGATCTTCTGCTGTTCTGTCTAAAAATGCAGATTGCTGGCCTCAGTGTAGCTCTACTAAATCAGAAGGAAAAGACTAGGAATCTATATTTTAACAAGTAACCACAAGTAATTCTTACGCATACTCTTAATCTCAAGGGTTATTAAATGAATAACTGAAAGATTATTAAATGAGGGGGAAGAGGGATGAATGAATGAATGAATGATAGAACCTAAAATGCCACTTTTCTTTCTAGTGGAAAGATTTAAGTAACATCCTTTCCCTCCGCCCTCCCATCCCCCTGCACTCAGAGTGGACCACACTTTGAGGAGCCAAGGTTACTGAGCCGGGAGGAGCGACAGCTCTCATCAAGTCGCCAGTGGACTCTCATCCATCTTTTCAGGTAATTAATTCTATTTACAGCTCCATTTAATACAGAAGACAGAAACCCTTGAGGGCATGGTTTTATAAGACATTGCAAAGCCTAACTGCAATTTTTTTACATTATTTTGCAAACAACTTTCCCTAAAAGGGTTTAGAAGTATTTAAAAGTAATAAAAAGGCAACTTAGCAACACTAACTTCTGGCTATGGAATTTTGCGAAGACACATCCAAGACTATGGAAACATGTTTAATTCCTAGGGATCTTGATATGGGGTAAAAGAGGCATGGTAAGTGCTGGGCCTAGAATTACAGATTTACATAAAATGAGAGCTAGACTAAAAGTAGCCAATATGTACACGATACTCAGTGTGGACCAGGCAATATTCTGGGCACCGGGGAGGCCTTGGATCCTTTCTCCAGGTGTGGAATCTAAAGTGCGGGGAGGTTAACCTAACTCGCCCCATAGTCCCAGGGATGGTTAAGCCAGGCTGTAAATGGGGGTAATCTGCCCTTGACCACTGCACTGACTGTCCCTCAGAGACTCACATCTTTTCCAAATAGAGAAAGTGAATCCAAGAAATGCAGTGGAGTCCAGGGTCACATAGCCAGGGAGCAGCTGATCTCACTTGACCTTGGGCATCCCGGTCAATTTCTCTGGCTCTACAGCTCAGTGCCAGTCAACCATAGAAAGAGAATTCCAGAGCCAGAAGGAAAAGCCTGGAGCTCACCTCTACCCCAAGGAGGTAGACAGCCCTCACCCTTAAACTTGTCCTGAATTTCCCAAGGCATCTGTCAAAACTGACCCTTTGGTTGCTTCTATCTAGCATTGGATCGACTTTTTCTCTTTGGCTTAGAAAAACTGTCCATTAGGTCCTTTTCATGTATATGGGAAACGTCCTCTAAATAAGAGACTAGAAAGCTCTGAAGTTGGGACTGTCTGCTGAGCTTTCTTGCCCTCTTCTCAGGCTACTCAGCTCCTGCAGGGGGGAAGGGCTTTGCTTCCTGTCTGCTCCTGCACACTTGGGAGGGAGGTTCTCTCCATGCCAGCACCATGGGCCAAGCCTGCCAGGTGGGGGACTGCCAGCCAGCAGGGCCAGGCTTGCAAGTCCCCATAGCTCCCAGAAGTCTAGCAAACTCAGATGCTTTCTCCCCCTGCATGTTTGTTCTTTCACTTTCCATTTGGTAGAATGAGATCCCCATACTTTCAGTTAGATTTGACCTTAATATTCTTTGAGCTTTTGCTAAGGTCCTCCTATCAGATTGTCAAGCTTAATTTATTACAGCTAATAGGGAAGTCACCAACGACAGTCTCACCAAACATTTCTTTCTTTCCTTCTCTTTCTTTCTTTTCCTCTCTTTCTTTCTTCTTTCTTTCTTTGTTTCTTTGTTTCTTTCCTTTCTTTCTTTCTTCCTTTCTTCCTTCCTTCTTTTCTTTCTTTCTCTCTCTCTCTTTCTTTCTTTCTTCCTTCCTTTCTTTCTTTCTTTTTCTTTCTTTCTTTTTCTTCCTTCCTTCCTTTCTTTCTTTCTTTCTTTCTTTCTTTCTTTCTTTCTTTCTTTCTTTCTTTCTTTCTTTCTTTCTCTTTCTTTCTCCTTCTCTCTCTTTGTTTCTTTCTTTTCCACACTGCATGGCATGCAGGAATCTTAATTCCTCGATCATGGATCAACCCGTGCCCCTGCAATGGAAGTGCAGAGTCCTAATCACTGGACTGTCAGGGAAGTCCATCATCAAACATTTCTTCATTCCAAGAGAAACCATGTAGCCTATTAACCATAGCTGATTATTTGTGTCATAAAAGGATTCCAAACACTTTGACAATCTATGAAGTATGTATTACTTTAGGTCCAATCCCATTGCTAAGAACGCCAAAGCCCTTTTCATACTCTTTAGTGAATTTTGTTGAGCGGAGGATGTTGCTTTAAAAATAAGGAGCTGTCCAACGGAGCTTAGAAATCGTTTGGTTATGTAGAAATTTTCATGGCCACAGCTATCCAAATTCAAGAACACCTCTTTGATATGCAAATGTATTTAGTTCATTCCAGCCTATACTTTGGCCTTTCCAGGGAGAAATTCTTCTCTTTGTCTCTCCTCACTCACTTCCTTGGGTCATCTTGTCCAACAATGACCTCACTGTACACTTGTGTGACATGTAACTTCCACGTGCCAATAACTTCCAAATATATATCTTTACTCCAAACCCTTTCCTTAGCTTCAAACTGTCTATTTGACATCTTTACATAGATATGCCTCATGCCCTTCAACACTGATCTTCTGCCCAAACCCATTTATCCTGCTTCATTTCTGATCCTGGTGAATCTACCTTATCACCCAGTTCAGTAAACCTGAGAATCGTAATGATCACCCCCTCCACTTCCCCACACCCAAACAATTCCTACCTGTATTGAGTAATGTTGACTGCTTACTACACACCCACTTTTGCCTCCCCCATTCCTAGAAAACTCTGATTTTGTTCAGCTTTCTCCCCTCTTCTCCCCTCAACACAGTCCACTTGCTTCTTCGGAAGTGAATCCCACCATCAACTTCAGGGAAATCCTAATTGGTTTGACAGTAATCCTATCCCCCTTGTCAGTGGTTGATTTAGGGATGGGCACGTGACCCAATCATGTGAGAATCAAGGAGATGTTTATTAGGAGCTTTCAGGAAAGTCTGTTCCTGTTTGCTGGGCAAGCTTCTGGAAATGATCCTCTCTCTGGATGATTTCATACATGGATAGATAATAGGTCTAGAATTGCTGTAACCATATTGCTCTCATCTTGAGAATAAAATCAACACAAAGAAGTGAGCATACAGGGAGTGGGAAGGGTAAGCTGGAACCAAGTGAGAGAGTGGTATGGACATATATACACTACCAAATGTAAAATAGATAGCTAGTGGGAAGCAGCTGCATAGCACAGGGAGATCAGCTCGGTGCTTTGTGACCACCTAGAGGGGTGGGATAGGGAGGTTGGGAGGGAGACACAACAGGGAGGAGATATGGGGATGTGTGTATGTGTATAGCTGATTCACTTTGCTCTAAAGCAGAAACTGACACACCATTGTAAAGCAATTGTATTCCAATAAAGATGTTAAAAAAAATAAAAAAAGAAGTGAGCATAGAAAATAAAGTGGACACACAGAGTAGGAATCACTGTAAGCAACTCCTGAAGTCTACCTTCTTTCTGGATTTAATATCTCATTAGCATACAACTGTTGAGGCTAGTTTGTGCTGTTTATTTTCCTATTATTTGCTGCGAAAAAGCTTCTTAAATGATCCATCAAGTCTCACCAATATCTAATATCTATCCCCCCATCACTGTCTCCACGGCCACTGTCTTAGTTCCAGCTTTCATCATTTCTCACTTGGATTAATAGAACATCTTCCCAACTGGTGTTTCTGCCTCAATCTATAGCAATCCATCCTCTGCAGCTGCCAGAGTGATCATTCTAACAAAAAAAACCCAAAAAACAAAAAACAATCTGCTTATCTCAGACTCCAGCTAAAAGAAAATCTCTTCAGATTTATCCTTTTTCAACCACCACTTAATGCAAAATGACCTTATGGTTTACACTAATTTGGAAAGCACTAAAAAAGGGTGGGATTAGAGAAAGAAAGAACCAGCATTCTTCAAGGTCAAGACAGAGGCTTAGAAAGAAACCCCAGAGACCAGAAGGTAAAGTAGCCTCTTGGAATGAGTCTGGTCCAGCTTGAGTAAGTCTCTCAACTGACTGTGTGGGCAGACGCTAAGGCATGTGGACCCAACAGGTCTTTTTTAAGGTCAAGGTCAAGGTCAAGGCATGTTCCAATTACAATGTGATGGTTTATCAACATCCTGGAAGAGCTAGGAGCTGCTCTGCCAATGCTAAAGACATAGGAAGTATTTAGCTCCCTCTTTCTTCCCCACCAGCTTGCCAGAAGTGGACGACACAAACCCAATCATCCAGGAGGCTAGAGAAATACCAGCGTAGAAGTTATACAAGTTATACAAATGATTGAAGTCAATCATTTCATCAAATGAATGCTCTATAGCAACCTGAGTGCCTTTTACAGCCTAACAAATTAGCAAAACTTTTAAAAATAAATAAGTAAATAGTGCTGCAATGAACATTGTAATACATACCTCTTTTTGAATTATGGTTTTCTCAGGATATATGCTCAGTAGTGGGATTGCTGGGTCATATGGTAGTTCTATTTTTAGTTTTGCACAGGGAGATCAGCTCAGTGCTTTGTGACCACCTAGAGGAGTGGGATAGGGAGGGTGGGAGGGCGACACAAGAGGGAGGGGATATGGGAATATATGTATACGTATGACTGATTCGCTTTGTTATACAGCAGAAATTAACACAACATTGTAAAGCAATTATACTCCAATAACGATGCTAAAAAAATAAAAATAAATAAAAATTCAAAATAAATAAATAAGTAAAAGACAAGATGGTGAGACTTCTGGAAAACTGGCAAATGCATATACTGTAGGTGGCATTGCAAATTAGTATGTCCCTTTTGGAAATCAATATAATAAGGTACAACATGCACCATAAATGTGTTCACACCTTATGTCCAAACATGACATTTTTTCCTAAGGAAACAATTCCATAAAAGCAAAAATAATTAAGAAAGCATAAATATATTCATGGCAGCAATGTATAATAGCAACACAATTAAGAGAGAGAAATTGTTACATTAAATTATAGCTCATCAAGGTGATAAAACATTACATTTTATTTAAAATAAGAAGTTAAAACTAGAAATAAGGGGAAATTATTATATATTAAATTTTTAAAAAGCAAAATAGTGAAAGGGCAAGTTCAGGATGGTTTTTAAATTTTCAAGACTAAATATCAAGCCTGGAAAGTAATTAGGCAAAAATGCAATAGTTGTGTTGAGCAATGGGATTAGCAGTATTGTATTCTCTTTACAAAAGTTTTATTTTAGTTGAAAAAATGTTATTGTGACAATATTTATTAAGCAGGGGAACGATTGTCCTCCAAGTTGTGAATTCTTCCTAGTAATTCCTGCAAAACCTTCTTCTGGATAAGGTATGGATACACCTGCCTAGAGAATTCTTGACCCATGAAATTCAGTACATTCAATTGTGAATCATTCTATCTACATTGTCACAGTCGGCAAATTTGCATAATGATTTATGGACATGTGCCCTAACAATTGTGTAGGGATATGAAGCAGCTGTTCACTAGCTCGGCTTTGGCTTTGCTAGCAAGAGTTGGACAGCTGTGGTTAATGAAAAACAATTGCTTATAGATAATCCCAATTTTGCCTTGAAGTGCATTTTGGAGTGGCCAGTACACAGAGGGACTTAAATACAGATCTAAAGCCTCATACCTGCTTCATCCCCTTCCTCTCCTCGGACTCCACCCTCCTGGGCTGGATGTTGTGGAGAGAGCATTCCAGAAGGTGATCTGGGAGCATGTTGCATGGGAGGAGCTGGATCCAGTTAGGGCTCATGGTGATAAAATATAAATCCAATACTTTACACAGTCTGTAAGGAGAAAACCAGGAAAGCTCCATTCCTGATTGTCCCTTCTTCACTGCTTCATCAACCTAAAACACGAGGACCCTCCTTACAGGGCCACTAGAAAGTAAATGTCACCCAAGGACACAAGTAGAAGCCAACCAACCTGGGACAGTACTGAGACAGGCAATGGGCAGGACCCTTGTTTAGCCTTAGTTCTGCTACCTTTGTTGAAGGGGTTGCTCTCTTTGGACCTCAGTTGACTCACTTAGAAGAGGAAGAATTTGAAATATCTCTGAGGTCCTTTGCCTTGATTCTCTAGGTACCAGATAGGATGGGTATCCTTTTAGCCAGGTTGTCTTGAAATAAGCCCAAATGCATTTGGGACTTATTTGTGATTGCTGAAGTCCCTCATCATTTCTTTGGAGTTCAAGTGCAGATTTGGAATGACAATGGCACTCACAGTAGAAATTGGTTAATTGGTGAACTGGGCGGTGGAATTATTTGAATATATTGTAAGTTTCAGTTCATATGCCACAAGTTAATTGAATTTGCCCTAAAGCCCTTCAATTAAAAATAGTGCAGAAACTAGCATTTTCAAGATAAATGGGGGGGGCTTGATCAAACTCCAGGAAAACAAAATGGTAAGTTTTTGAAAGGTTAATAACATCTTTCTAATCAAAGCCACACTGGAGATGGACAGGCTATTTTCCTTTTTTGGTGTATCAGAGAGTTTGATAGTTTCATCCCAGGAACAACCTGGTACTCTCAGGAATTCAGCTGAGAAATGAACAGCCTTTGAAACCGCTGGTAGCTCAGGACCAACTTTGGCAAAATGTGTGGTTCAGTCTCTACCTCTGTGAGGTGTGTTAACACAGCCTTGAGGCTCTGGACAGCCTGGTCCCCCTTCCTTACCAGCCTCCTCTCTTGCTTCTCTGGGTTTTTTGTCCTTTTCCATCACGACGTTCCCAAATTCCCTGCCTTTTCATATGCTGTTCCTTTGGCCCAAATTACTCTCCCTCCTTCCCTCCCTTCCTGCTTGACAAACTCCTTCCTCCTAATCCTTTGAGAGTCAGCTCACCTGACTTTGGAGTCAGTTAAATCCAGGTAAACCTCCTGAGTCTCCTGATTATAATTTGTGGAGCTTGGACCCAGTCTCTTCTGCAAAGGACTCACATTCTAGCAAGAAAATGGGTCAGCTCTGAGTTGGTTCTTCAGAGGGGCATGGGAGCTCGCCCCTTGCACGACGGGGTAGCTGGCGGCTACGGAAGGGCAGCAGCACGTACAAGGCATAGATGTGGGAAGAATGGGAAACTTGACTTAACCCACTGATCAGAACACAGCATCTGGGAGGAAGGAGGAATCTGGAGATGAGACAAGAAAGCAGGCAGGAACCCAGATAATGAGGGACCTTTTATGATATACTAACAAGTTTGAAATAGGACCTTTAAAGAAATGGAAAGACTTTGAAGGATTCCGTTCTAAGGAGCTCTTGGTTCCCTCTACTAGCTCCGTGATATTCTCGCTGAGGTTTTCTGTTTAAACACCCTGGCTCCAACCTGGTATGGTGTAAATGAAAAGCTCAGTTCTCACCTCCTGTGTTGGGAGAAACCCAGTTCATCCTTGCTGTCTTTCTTCCACCTGAGAGTCTTACAGGAGCGCTCCTGGCACTTCCGGTCACCCAAAATATGAGTTTTTCCCCCCTCAACAATGAGCAACTCTCAGACGGGACGCCAGCTGGGTGTCCTACGATTTAACTCCACTTGACACTTGATGGTGTCCGATCCCACGGGTGAAGGGCTCAGTCCCACAAGACTCCCCACCATGTCCCCTTCAGATGCCAGTCACAAGTCCAGGTTGTCACCTGCACTTCTGACCTATAGATTGAAGGTTCTCACAGCCTCATCCTGGGATTCAGTTAATTTGCTAGAGCAGCTCACAGAATTCCAACACTTGCCCCTCTCTGGAGAATGGGAGGGAGGGTAGCACTGAACATTCCAGGCTTCTGATCATGACTGCTTCTTTCTGGTGACCAGCCGCCACCTAGGAGCCCACCCAGGGTCATCTCGTTAGAGCAAAAGATGCTCCTAATATTGGTATCACTCAGGGACTTATGAGGGGTTTAGGTGTCCTGTGTCAGGGACGGGCTCAAAGACAAATATTAGGACAAGAGGTGCTCTTAGTATTCTTATCACTTAGGAAATTACAAGGGTTTTAGGAGCTCTGTGCCAGGAACTGGCGGCAGAGACCAATATATAAATATCCTACTGCCTTGCACTCGTATTCTGCTGTTTCTCTTTGGGAATAAACGATGTGGTTCAGGTAACTGTTCACCCTGGTTTACCTGGAATAGTCCTGGTTTTACCAGTTGTCCTGGTTTAATTATTAACAGTGCTCACCTTTCATTCTCAAACGTGTCCCAGATTGGCGCTATACGTATATTATCTTCTTCACCTCGAGAGGTCATATATGGAGAAACACTGAATTATTTCTAAAAGATTAATGGCATAATTTTGAAGAGAAAGCCAGACATCATAAGAGAGGCTAGAAGATATTCATCCACCAGAGGTCATGCCCTGTGGGATGTTCAGATCTCAGAGAGGGAGGAAGGTAGTGTGGGTGCCGAGGGTGACTCTGAAGACAAGCTCACATTGCTCAGAGGCTGGCCACAGTCTGCTTCCTGTGTGTCCTTAGGCTAAGTACTTAACCTCTCTGTGCTCCAGTTTCTCACCGTAAAATGAGGAAGCCATTAACAGCGCCTACCTCATACTTCACTTGGAAAACACGAAGATGTTGAAATGGATAAAATGCTTTGAAAAGCCTGACATGGAACAAGAATTTGATAGATGCCAGCATTTGTTTTCGGACCGGTAGTTGGATGTGACTTTATCTGTGGGTGAGATCCAGTATACTGTGGTTTTGCTGATCGTCCTTGAGTATCCCACGCTTTTCCTGCCCTACACAGATCTGGGAAGCCACTCCTTAAAAAAAAATATGTTAGAACTCTTATGTGCCTAAAGTTCTTCAATTAATCAAATAAAAACAAAGATCTCTTTAAAAATAAGATGTGAGTGTAGCACTTGACTACTCTGCTAAACTTGTTTCTTGGCATACCTGTCTTGCCCCTTAGAAGGAGGTCTCTATGAGTACAAGGACAGCGTTTGACCCCCCTTTATATCTTTGTATCTGCCTTTGTACCTCATTCATAAAAAGAACACAGTAAGTATTTTTGGAGAGAAGCTGGGATTTTTTTGCCAACCTAAACAAAGCTGTACTCTGAAACACAGCTGTGTGGCCATAATTTAATGGCGTTTACGTTCCACATTTCAAGTTCTCCCATTGCAATCAAGTAGACCTTGCCCGCTGAGAGCCGACATCCTTTCCTTGGGGGATATGGAATAAACAAAGTCAGCGGTTTGTATAGCAAACTTCCAGCACCCAGCCTGGAGCAAAGTGAAGGTTAGATCTAAGCCTGGAGAAAGAAACGAAACAGCAGCCAGATAGGGAGAGGTCATTTTTAAAGGTGATGTTAACTTAATAACCCTGGGTTTCAGGTTTTCCTTTAGGGATAGTCTATTGAGTGGTTAAAAATCACTAACTCTGGGAACAGGTTCCTGGGCTCTAACCCTGGCGGTGGCACTTTCTTGCTTTAAAGCCATGGGTGAGTTACAAGTGTTACCTGGGTTCCCTAGAAACCCAAGGACAAGGCACAGGATGACATGCTCAGATTTTTGGGGGGAGTGTAAGCCTACTGAATACACGAGTGAAAGGAAAGGGAAGAGGGACAGGGAAAGAAGGAGACCACATACAAGGCTGTGTGGAACTGGGTTGATCGCAGCTTCGGGACAAGCTGATTCTTCAGTCTTGTCAATACCTTTTAAGAAACAGTATGAAACTACCTCCCAAGGGTTAGAAAAAAAGAATTTATCTGCAGAGCCTGAAATTCCATTGATCAAAGCTCACCGCTGCTGGGAGTTAATTGCCCTGACCTTCTGGTTTGCCCATGTCTGGGTGACTAGTAGGTCTCACCCTGTAGAGGCCATGGTGAACCCCAGGTAGGAGCTGAGGGACAGTTGGCCCGGTGTGAGTCTAAGGCTGTGGGTTGTGCTCAGAAGCAGCAGGAAAGGCTGAAGGAGCTAAGGCAGGTGGCCCCTCGGCCTGCAGGTGCAGACACAGCAGCATTAGGGACCAGGTTCCTCGATGCTGAGGGCAATATTGACCATCACTAGATCATCTCTGGCTAGACAGTTCCTGGACCTGCAGTGAGGTGTAGACTGGATCCAGTACATTGCTTGACCTCGACTGAACAAGTTAATGTAGGTAAGGTGCTTCGGACATTGCCTGGCACACAGAGAACAGCATCAAACGTTAGGTCCTGTGTGTACACGATTCTACCTTTCCCTGGCAGCCTATCCTCATATTTTTATGTTTCTCTGAGGGATATATTTGAAGCTGGAGCTATCAGGCCTGAGTTTGGTACTGAAGGGTGTCTCAGAGCATCAACGTCCCTCATACCCTGTGCCTGGTCCCCTGCCACACCAGTTGATATGATGCTCAAGGAAGAGGCAGAGACAAGACAAATCCCAGCAATAGCCACCAAACTCATCACCACCGTAGCCCCAAGGGGTTCTCTGGGAAAAGTTACCAAGTTCTTATCATGCTAGCTATACCCATTGGCTTGACTGGGTTTCCTCCAATGGAGTTGTTCAGAAAAGTACGAGAAGTTCAGAGACAGAAGTGCAGGTGCAGCGATGCAAACTATTATATAGAGAATGGATAAACAAGGTCCTACTGTAGAGCACAGGGGACTATATTCAATATCCTGTAGTAAACCATAATGGAAAAGAGTATGAAAAAGAATATACATATGTATATATATCGGAATCACTTTGCTGTAGAGCAGAAATTAACACAACATTGTAAATCAACTATACTTCAATTAAATAAATTTAAAAAAAAAGAAGTGCAAGTGCAGCAAGGGCTTAAAGCAGAGCTTCTGTACCTGGGAACTCTCTGGGTAAATCTAATTTGCCAGGGTGTCCTGTCTGGACTTCATGGTGTTCGTAAAAATATTTCAGTTTGAGCCTCCTGTAATGACTTCCCAGACAACAGGCTATCAGGAGCTGCTATCTCTGTTGCAGTCAGTAGAAGCCAGGATGTAAATGTGTTGAAACCAACATTTAAATTTATAATATCGTCTATAAAAGTCCTTATTCATAACTTCCCTTTAAAAAGTAACCAGTCCATCAACAGACGAATGGATAAAGAAGATGAGGCACATATATACAATGGAATATTACTCAGCAATAAAAAGAAATGAAATTGAGTTATTCGTAGTGAGGTGGATGGACCTAGAGTCTGTCATACAGAGTGAAGTAAGTCAAAAAGAAAAAAACAAATACCGTATGTTAACACATATATATGGAATCTAAAAAAAAAAAGAAAGAAAGGTTCTTAAGATCCTAAGGGCAAGACAGGAATAAAGACGCAGACGTAGAGAATGGACTTTAGGCCATGCTAACACATATATATGGAATCTAAAAAAAAAAAATGGTTCTGATGAATCTAGGGGCAGGACAGGAATAAAGACGCAGACGTAGAGAATGGACTTGAGGACATGGGGAGGGGGAAGGGTAAGCTGGGGCGAAGTGAGAGAGTGGCATGGACATATATACACTACCAAATGTAAAATAGATAGCTAGTGGGGAGCAGCCTCATAGCACAGGGAGATCAGCTCGGTGCTTTGTGTCCATGTAGTGGGGTGGGATAGGGAGGGAGGGAGGGAGATGCAAGAGGGAAGAGATATGGGGATATATGTATACGTATAGCTGATTCACTTTGTTATACAGCAGAAACTAACACAACACTGTAAAGCAATTATACTCCAATAAAGATGTTAAAAAAAAAAAAAAAAAGTAACCAGAAGTTCGCATAACCTGAGCCTGAATTTTCACCCAGCAATTATTAGCTGGAGCAGAATAGTGACTCTCTACGTCAGATAGGAAATACTTGCCCTAGTCCTCTCCTCTCCATATTCTCTCACCTGGCCCGTCTCACTCATTTATATTACGCTCTGTTGCAGACATTTCAGTTTTCAGCTCTGGACCTGAAGCTCTTTGGGCTGAGATGGCCATTTATTGTAGACAAACAGGCCTTAAGACTCTAAAGTTACTTTAAAGATGATCTGGTCCAATCCCTGTAGCCCCACCTCCACCCGCCAAACTTGCTCATTGGATACTTGTTTAGTTTGGCTTTTTCAAAAATGGAATAGCTTTTTGGTTTCATTAATAATGTCATACATTTTCTTTGTTTAAAATTAAAAACAGACATGGAGAATGGAATAGAAATAAAAAGAAAGGCTTATCATCACATGATACAGAGATGCACTAGAAATTTCGGGATAGACCCGTGGCAGGTACTGCAGAAAAGCTCTCTAAGCTCCATTCAAATTCCCATAGCAAGTCTTACTTCACCTTGGAAGCTGGAAATGTAAACTGCATATTCTCAGACTCCCTTAGAGCTCAGGTTTGCCATGTGATCCACCTGTCCCCAAGCCAAAGCACCGTGGGAGGTTTGGAAATGAGATAGAGCTGGTGCTTCTGCTGAGTTTGCAGTTTCTCCTGACAGCAGCATAGTTGTTAAAGCAGTGAAGGCAGTAGCACAGCGCCCACGCTGTGTTTGGCCCATGTCTGGCACAGAACACCGAGTTGCTGGTGTGACGGCAGCTGAAGGAGTGGGTCTTGAGCCAGCAGGGGCTACGGTAGCTTCTTGATGTGGCTGCTGGTTGCTGTGGAGACAGCAGCTTTCTCGGTGGCCTGTTCATCAGTATTGTTTGGGGACTCATGGCTGGAAGCTCAGGCTAGAGCCTGTTCCTCATACCTTTCCAGTGACTTTGTAAGCGCTTGATTCCCTTCTGTTGAACTCCTTAGTACCTAAACCAGCTAGAGTGGATTCTGCTACGTGCAGCTGAGCTCTGACTAACAGTGTATCCTTCCAGCTCTCAGCATGCACCACCTTCAGTGGGAACAAATAGCAGGGAGAGATTTCATGTACCTTTAACATCTTGGAAAACTATAGTACAATGTCACAACCAGGATACTGACATTGTTACAATCTACTGATTTTATGCAGACGTTCCCTGTTGTGCTTGCAATTTTATGCATAGGTGTGTAGGTGTGTAGGTTTGTGCACCCATTACTACAGTCAGGGTAAAGAACAGTTGCAGCACCACAAAGATCCTCATGTTGCTTTTTCATCTCCCTCCCAATCCCTTCCCTAATCTCTGACCCCTTCAGTCTCTAATCTGTTCTCCAGTTCTGCAACATTGTCATTTCAAGAATGCTTAATATAAATAGAATCACAGTATATGAGCTTTTGAGATTGGCATTTGGAGGTTGGGGTTTGCTCAACGTAATACCCCACTGATTCATCCAAGTGGTTGCCATGTATCAACAGTTCATGCCTTTTTATTGCTGAGTTGTAACTCAAGGTCTAGGTGTCCAGTTTCACCTTCCACCCATTGAAGACCTGTGGATTGTTTCCAGCGTTTGGCTATTATGAATAAAGCTGCTGGGAACATTCATGTGCAGATTTCTGTGTAAGTGTAAGTCTTAATTTCTCTGGGATAAATGCCTCAGGGTGTAATTACTGGTTCACATGGTAATCACGTAGTTAGCTTTACAATAAACGGCCAAACTGTTTTCCAGAGTGGCTGTACCATTTTACTTTCCTGCCAGCAATGTATGAGTGATCCAGTTTCTCTGCACGTTTGCCAGCATTTGGTACTATCACTTAAAAAAAATGTAGCCCTTCTGATGAGTGTCTAGTGGTAGTTTATTGTGGAATAGGCTTCATTTTATGCCAATTTGTGTAGCACTGCTTTATAATTTCAATGGTAGTTTAAAACTGTTTATATCATTATATTCAGAATTGATACCCCACAGCATTGCCTTTCACTTCCATAGCGTTTTCACATATTTTAATCACATTTAACTTTTACTACCTTATGGCTTGTTATTATCATCATACCCGCTTCTTTGGTGAAGAAATGGAGACAGCAAAAATAAAGAATTATGCAATGTCTCTCAGGGGAAAAAAAATGTTTCTTGAGCAACTACTATATGCTAAGCCCGTCGTATCATATTTAATGACACAGCTATTTCTGCAAGTATATGCTGTCATTCCTCATTGAAAGAGGATTTGAAAGTGCTTATAGCCACTAATACGTGACTGAGCTAAAATTGTCATGCATTTTCTTTGTCAAAAAAAAAAATACAGACATAGGGACATATAGAGAGAAAAAAAGAAAAAACTCTACATATTATCTATAAACTATAAATACAGTTAATATGTTGATTATATATTTATATGTACATAATATATTATATGTATATACATATCACATATATATTATAGAGAGAGAGATAATATAATAAATATATGTGTGAATATATGTACAAATATACATATATATCATGTCTATAATGATATAGACATGATATAGAGAGACCCACTAGGAATTTTTGTGTATATATTTATGGCAGGTACTGCAGAATGGCTCACTGAGCTCCGTTTGAACTCCATACCAAAGGCTTTTTCTGCTAAGCTATATTGCTCAGCTGGCAAATGAAAGACCTGGGGCTAGAACCTGCGTATCTGATGTCATGTCTGGCAGGTTTTCTACCACAACAAAGCTACCTCTCCTTCTAACTTGAGAAGATAAAAAACACACCAAAGCAAAAGTCTTAGGGGACATTCTAATTTTGCATTTCTATTGATTAAAGTGTTTTCACCTTCACGTTTCATGTTTTCCAGCTCCTTCCCCATCTCTACTCCTGAGACAGTATCTTGGGCGGACTCTGTTTCCCAGCTCAGTGCTTCATGATAGGATGAGTGTACATCCCGGGGAGCATTTGTTTGATTGGAGCATTCGGTACCTCATTGATGCACAGGGGCACGTCCTCTGGGAGGTAGACTGCTGGGATTAGGAGACTGAACTGAGAACAGGGAGATGTAAGTTCAAGATCTAACCAACCTTGGGAAAGTCAGTTCACCACATTCTTAAAAGGCGATGTTTTGACCAGAGCATCTTCAAGGCACCTCCCAACTTTTTGATTGCCTTTGGTTTGTCTTTTGACTGTATCACTTGCTCTACATCACAGCCTTCAGTGAGCAAGGGCAGGTTGGAAGTCATCAGCTACTTCATCAGCATCAGGTTTTTTCAACGATTCCTGACACCTTGGCCCCTTCTCAGAGATAAGATGTCCAGAGGGAAAAAAGAAGGTAGCCTTGCACACATGAAAGAATCTGGTTATTTCCTAGGGAGTACAGTTTCAAACAAAGGCACATACACACAAGTACATTCTCACTTCAAGAATTAAGATAAACAAAAAGAAAGCAGTAAAATTGCAAGCCTGTATTTCAGTTCTAATTATCAGTAGTGACTTCCCCTGAGGTCCCTAGGATGGCCCTGGCTTAGATGATGGATTTGCTGCTTGTTCACATCGGTCACTTACTTGGCAGTGAGACATGACCTCCGTAGGCACAGAGATTGTATGTGGATCTCTGTAATAGAATACTCTTTGTCCACCATCATCCCTCCTGGTTTTCCCATGTTCCCTTTCCTTCACC